>NC_064631.1:561312257-561629400 GCF_023864275.1 Schistocerca cancellata
ATGATAACCGCGGACAGCAGTGCATGCCCTGGAACGTGCTTCCATGATGGCTACAATGTTGGTTGGGAGTGCTGGTGGGAGGGCGTTCCATTCATCCACTAGCGCGGTTGACAATAGCTGCTTGGTCGTGGGTGCCTGAAGATGTGCTGCAACGCGTCTCTCAACGTATCCCACCCGTGCTGTATGGGGTTTAAGCAAGGGAGTCGGTCACGCCAGTCCAGTCCATTCGCTTAATATCCCCTCGTTCCAAGAACTACTCCACCTGCACTTCGATGCAGTCGCACGTTGTCATCTATAAGAATAAAGTCAAGGCCAAATGCGCCCCTGAAAAAATGCATGTGCAGCATTAGAACATTGTCATTATAACGTAGACCGGTTAGTGTACCGTGTTCAGATGTGGAGGTCAGTACGCCCTTGGTAATATTAAGCCTCCCCACACCGTAGCACCTGGACGGCCGAGACGATCATGTTAGGGTGCATTATGTGTCACCAGCTATTGACATATGAGGGTGCGTCGAGAATCCTACACAGATTGAAGCTTCTCTCATCTGAGAAGAGCATGCGATACCACTCCTGGGTGGTCCAGATTCTGTGCTCATGATTACATCGGAAACAATGCCGCCGATGTGCGCGTGTCAACGGAATACAACGTACTGGACGTCGGACAAAGAGGCCACCCGCATGCAGTTGCCGTGCCATCTTGGAGTATGAGATTGCGTGCTTTTCAGATTTGTTAAATGTGGTGGCAGTTGCACCTGCTGTTTGAAATAAGTGCCTTCTTGCCTGCTGGGCAATTTAGCGGTCATTTGCTGCTGTAGTTGACTGTGGTCGACCGCCTCCTTCGGGCAGCTGTGCCTGTGGTTCGAAACACTCCCCATGCACATGCAACACCGTGAGCAGTACCATAGTTCCTGGACTCGCATCTGTTTGTTCTCCTTTCAGTTTCCCGGTGATTCTTCCCCATGAGAAGTCATCCAGATGTTGTCTCCGGGCCATGTTGTAATGAACACCACCACCACCACAGTGCAGCGTTACCGCTCACTGATTGGCAGCCTCTTCCCATTCCTTCAACTGCCTCGTGTTACGGGGCCAGCCCCATTTGGCGCTACAGTCACTCTGATCTCATTCTGGAGTCCACGACAAATACGAGTCCCTGCAACGAATTTGTGACGTCTCATTGTGTGTGAATTGTGTATTAAGCCGGGGAGCTAGAAACGACGGAGAGGCTTCGTCCCGCCGTAGCCCTCAGTGGTTCACAACCCCGCAACAGTCCACACACTCACCCCACCGCCGCTCCACACCGAACCCAGGGTTATTGTGCAGTTCGGCCCCCAGTGGACCCCCCCCCCTCTCCCTCCCTCCCGGGAACGTCTCAAACCAGACGAATGTAACCCCAAATGTTTGCGTGATAGAGTAATGAATGATGGTGTACTCGTACGTGGAGACAGCGTTGGCGCAGCAATCGCCAGCATAGTGTAACTGAGGCGGAATAAGGGGAACCAGCCCTCGTTCGCCGAGGTAGATGGAAAATCGCCGTAAAAACCATCCACAGGCTAGCCGGCACACCGGATCTTGACACTAATCCGCCGGGCGGATTGTCGCTCGGGAAGCAGCGCGCTAGACCTCGCGGCTACCCGGGCGGGCCTGACGTCACATTAGTCACCTTGCCCACCATACATCACGAACGCGGACGATCAGTATGTCAATGAAAAGTGTCCATAAAAGTCTTAACATTATCGTGTGCTGTCGAGAGCCTGCGTGCGTTTAAAAGCGCAGTTAAGAATTATTAACCTCCGCTGAAATAGTTACTCTCTCCCAGCCGGAGACAGCTGCTGACGCTCGTTTAAGAGCTGCAGTGTCATGTGCCGTGACGTACGCGCCGCGGCCTGTCTTTCTCGTGGACCCGACGTCACGACTTGTGACGCCCAGCTTTCTATCAACCACTGGCAACCTGCTCCCGCACTTTCATTCGTATTTGTCAAGTAGTTAATACGTTAACCTCACTTTGTGTAGCTCGTCCTTTAGTTTTGCAGACTAATGTATTTGTGTAGTATCTGATATGTTGTTATCGTCACATCTTGCTGCGACTGCCATCCCATGTTTTGTGACACCTGTGTCTAACAGAGTTGTGACTGCTTCAGATATAGTCTCCACTCGCGCGCGATACGCTATATCTACGAGTGGCAAATCGTCGAAACAGAGTACATGTTCCGGTTGTCCCCCCCCCCTCCCCCCCTCTCTCTCTCTCTCTCTCTCTCTCTCTCTCTTTCTCTCTCTCTCTCTCTCTCTCTCTCTGGCATGGTTTATCATAGAGCACGATTAAAAAGGCATGGTAACTGGGAACGTAGTCCAAAGTTGAACTACGTGGGGCAGTACGGTTCTGTCGGCAAAACGTGTAAATTGTATACAGCTTCACTGTGAAATTCTGGCGATATATGGACGAAATCTATTGTCGCGTCCAACCCTAGTGAAGGAGGCCAACAGTTCTATCTGCAAGTCGTGTAACTGAGGCGGGACGTGGGAACCAGCCCGGTATTCACCTAGAGGGATGTAGAAAACCGCCGAAAAACCATATCTAGGCTGGCCAGCACACCGGCTTTCGTCGTTAATCCGCCGGGCGGATTCGAACCGGGGCTGGCGCGCACACCCGAGTCCAGAAAACAGTGCATTAGTGCCCTCGCCTAACCTGACAGGTTATCAGGTAAGTCTCTAGTAGCGCTAGATACAGTATTGTGAAGAATATGGGCAGTACATCCAATTCTTTCTACAATTTCTCTTAATTTTTCTTTAATATGGTGGAACACATTCCGCTGGCCGCGTCGATGAAGCCCTCCAAAGTTGGTATTGGCATTGTCTCCACAAAAAGCGATTGATTTTTGTGATGGATTTTAAAGTGTCTAGACAAAACTTCGCAATTGTCTCCGATATTTTGTTATTCAGCGAATCAGACTTGAACAGTTTCATTTGGATTCAGTTTCAGCAAACTATTGAACAACTAAAGGAAACATCTTTTCAGCCGTGTGGTTCGATGCGTCAGTGCCTGTGTCGCAAAATGATACATCTTGCAATTGTTTTATGCTCTCTAATTACAAGGACTAAATTGAGAGTATATTATTCCCTTGTCCGAACTGTTGCCACATATGGATCAGAAACGTAGACAGTGACAGAAGCAGACAGTAACAGTCTAATGGCATTTGAAAGGAAAATCTTATGAAAAATCTATGAGCCTGTGAGAGAGACAGAAGGTTGGAGAGTGTGATACAACCATGAAATACAGGAGCTTATACTAGGGAAAGATATAGTAAAATTTATCAAATCTCAAAGAATACGTTGGTTAGGACGTAGTTAGGGTATGACGGAAGACAGGATGCTCAAACGAATATTGAATGCCAGGCTGTATTCCACCAGAAGGAAGGGCAGATCAAGAGCTAGATGGGTGTACAATGTGCTGGCTGACCTTGCCAAGATGGGGATCTGTGGAGGAAAAAAAAAGAAACTGTGAGCTGATGTGGAGGATGATTGTTGAGGAGGTTCAAAATGGTTCAAATGGCTCTGAGCACTATGGGACTTGACATCTGTGGTCATCAGTCCCCTGGAACTTAGAACTACTTAAACCTAACTAACCTAAGGACATCACACACATCCATGCCCGAGGCAGGATTCGAACCTGCGACCGTAGCGGTCACGCGGTTCCAAACTGAAGCGCTTAGAACCGCACGGCCACACCGGCCGGCTGTTGAGGAGGCCAAGGCCCACCAAGGGCTGTAGTGCCGAAGAAGTAGAAGAATTGTTTTATGCATTCGAATACGGAGTGTGTTGTGATAATATTTTTAACAATCGCTCTAGCTATGGTCCTGACTGTAGACTGCTTTGCGACGACTTTGGAGTCACGATACATCGCGGGAATTCAGTTTTACGGTACAGTCAAGAGAACTGAAGGACTGATGGTGCTTGATAACTTTATAAGCTGCTATTAATTCTGCAGCAGCAACGAGCAATTCTTCCTGGGTGTCTTCGTTCATCAAGAATGCAGACATAGGCTTTGATATCGATGCTACCGCGAACCTTTTTGTATGATTCTTCGTTGAAATGTGATGCCTTACACCTGCCTACAAATCTCACTCATCGCTTCCTGATCTGTACGTCCTTTCTTGACAAAAGACCACGCTTTTGTGTAATCGTCCGAAAAGTGACACTTTCTCTTTCCATTCTTAGGCACATTCGTAAGCAATGATAAGTTTATTAAGGGTAAACAGTCGACAATAGCACATTACTCATCGAAGTACACGTCACTATACACTTAACGCCTTATATATCCGCAGTAAACACTTCAGTCATTACTAACTTGCACCCGTTCTTCGTATTACGTTTAGAAAAAAATCGTCTTATCAGATCGCTATTCAAGTGGGAACGTTTGGAAAAGTTGTCTTATCAGATCGCTATTCACATGGTAACAGCCCGATTCTTCCGCATGGCGCTGCTTAAATAGTTCCAGCCCCGTAGTACTGGATAAGTCTGGTATTTTCTCGACTGATGATACAGGGTAACGACATGGCTGATAAAGATGCCATGGAAGCATGTTGGGATGGTGCTGTCCATCAGTGTCCCATCCCGTTGCACGCCATTATCTCATTTTCTGACAGATGCATCATGCGTCAGTGGAAGACTGAATGGTTGCAGGTGTCGAACAACAAACTGCGGTCGCTCAAACGGACCACAGAAGCTTCATGGCTTCCTCCTCCGGTGGGGAGGGGGGGAGGGGGAGGAGATCCTCCTTTCTGTGAAGTTTGAGGCGTGTCGCTTTCAGTTCAGAATATTGTGGCTACGTGTGTCCTGTGTACTGATATTAGGGCAGCCGTTGGTCTCGCTGGAGATGTGCCCACCGCCCTCTCAGATACTGATACCAGTGTTAACAGAGTGGTGAAATTTTGTGAACTATCAGACCTCATCCCTAAACTAATGGGGAAGGGCGGCAGACTAGAGTACGTTATAAACTGCTCTGCGTGTTGGGACAGCCTTCGTCCCCACCCATGAGATTTCATGTTGACTTTTCGTCAGGGCGCTGATGACCGTGATGTGGAGCGCCCCCTCAACCCAACTCATAATCATCGTTCTCGACTGATGTCGCTAGATTGAGAAGGTGCTTGCGTGCACCAT
This sequence comes from Schistocerca cancellata, assembly GCF_023864275.1. Classification (NCBI taxonomy): domain Eukaryota; kingdom Metazoa; phylum Arthropoda; class Insecta; order Orthoptera; family Acrididae; genus Schistocerca; species Schistocerca cancellata. The sequence goes on from NC_064631.1 coordinate 561,317,415, forward strand.
CCCTCACTCGGGGAGTTGGTTTTTTCGATGAGCTGTGCCATTATTTCCTTTTGTTTATGTTCACATACAGGCATCATTTCTCATCGTTACGGCAGGACATACTCATGAAATTTCGACCACCAATTGTCTGCTCAGAGTGTGAAAATATTTTGTTGGCTTCCACCTATATAGGGTGAAATGATCATTGTAATAAAATAAATCAGAGCTCACACGTAAGGATTTAAGTGTTCGTTTCTCCCGTACGCTGTTACAGATTGGAACGCTATAGAAATAGCTTGAACCCTCTGCCAGACACTTAATTGTGAGTTGCAGAATAATCTTGTAGTTTCGGGAGACATAGTAACATTTCGCTTCTTTGAACACACTAGGCCTCTGGTATTTCGTCATTTAGCGTTGCAGAGAGACGCTGCCGGTCCCTTCCTTGTTTCGACTTCAGTATGACAACCCTTCGCTGTCATTGCTGATTACGCGAGGGAAGATCGGAAAGTGACGCACAATAATTTTATTGCCAAAAAGTTTTAACAGGTAACAAAACAAATCACAAATGAACGTACAAATCTTTTACCTCCTGTTCTACATAGTGACCAATGTCCTCAACACATTTCTACCATCGTGGTACCAGTTTCAAAATGACCTGTTCGTAGAAGCCCATTTGGTTGGAATATAGCCGCATCCGAACTGCTGATATCACTTCTGCGTCTGTTGCAAAGCGCTGGCCGGCGAGAAATTTTTCAAGGGACCAAACAGATGAAAGTTTGACGGTCCAAGTCCCGGAATGTGTGGTGGATGCTGGAGTACCTCCCACCCAAATTTGGTTATTTTCTCACGAACAGGAACAGCAACATGGGGCGAGCATTGCCACGATGTAGTTTCACACAGTCAGCATTAATGTTGTGGCGTTTGTCAGGAAGGCCACGATGTAGCTTAACCAACGCAACTTTCACAGTGGTCCCGTGTGCAGCGAAGTCCACCAGTTACCATCAAACACTTTCCTAGCAGACCGATTCACTTCGCTTCTTTTTTCGTACTGGTGAACCAGAATGTTTCCACACCAAAGAGGCCTGCTTTGTTTCGAACGTGTAGTGGTACGCTCATGACTCATCATTAGTGACGGTTCCTTTCTGCACGAAATTTCAGCGTGTCATGAGCAATATCGTACACAGCACCGTAGGAAATGTTGAACTGTTGCACACGCCGGTCGTTCAAAACTGCTGCGCTCGGACGTTCTGCGGGGTTCAGCTGTTACCGACCGCCCGGAGCGCGGCTAATCACTTAGGTTCACACAATCCTCTTGGCAGATTGCACACCACCTAGAGACATTGCTACAGTTCGTACAGTCGTCCCCATACACGCCACTCATGTCCCTTGAATTCCACTCGGTTTATGCCCTTTGGCCCACAAATAGAGAACTGCCCTTCGCTGCCCTTTACAAGTTGACGACAGTGACGTGCGCCATGTTTGATTTGTAGTTCAGGCTTCTCTCGCTAGAGCTGCCTATGAAAACAAAATACTCGCTATAGCGCAAACTTCAGACTGTCGCCACGAAATTTCAGCATTCCAGCTGAAATACCAGGAGAAAAAAAAAAAAAGAAAATATTGTGCGGTACTTCCCACTCCTCGCTCGTACAGGTAAGACGCTGTTGCGCCGTCTCCTATTATCGTTCGTGGCCGGTAGCTTGTTGTAGATACCCCTTTCTGTCGAGCCTTACGTTCCCTGTTATTTCTGCAGTGACTTGGTTGGTGCAGACCAAATGGTGTACCGAGCGAGGTGGCGCAGTGGCTAGTACACTGGACTCGCATTCGGGAGGACGACGGTTCAATCCCGCTTCCGGCCATCCTGATTTAGGTTTTCCGTGATTTCCCTAAATCGCTCCAGGCAAATGCCGGGATGGCTCCTTTGAAAGGGCACGGCCGACTTCCTTCCCCATCTTTCCCTAATCCGACGAGACCGATGACCTCGCTGTCTGGTCTCCTTCCCCAAACAACCCAACCCCAACCAAATGGTGTACTTCACTCTGCAGGTTAACAGTCGTCCCACCCCCCCTCCCTCCCTTCGCCCCTCCCCCCTCACCACCCGCTCCTCGCTTCAGTCACTGAACAGCACCATTTATCTTTATTGTTCTTTTGCAACAGGATGGACATCTGTTTCGACGACCACCTCGCTTACGTTATTGTGGAGCCATCAAAGTGCCCGTTGGCTAGCAGCCCCCCCCCCCCTTTTTTTTATCGGGGAGACTTCTTACTGAAAAATTATGGGATTATAGTTGTATCACTAAAGCTGCCAGTTTTGGCCAAACAATAGACTGCTCTAAAGCATAAAAAACGACATTAAATGCATGACATGCTCAAAGTGTTCACTTGTATCTAGATCAACGTTATCCGTCAAATGCATTAATGTCGTTGTTGTAAAGTTTATCTAGATACATGTGATGATGCTTGGTTAAACACATGTCCTGTAATTAATGTCTTTTGTATGCCAGAGGATAATCTGTTGTTTAACGAAACTAGTACTTTTAATAAAGTGAAACATAGCTATTGCGCCAAATCATAATTTAAAAAAATCTGTAATTGATCTCGTTGAAATAATGAAATATTTGGTAACAGTGGACATAAGTTTGTTAGAAAAATTTTTTCTGGAAGTATTTGGAGTGTGGCCTTACATGCAAGTGAAACGTGGACAACAATCAGTACTAACAAGAAGAGATTAAAAACTTAAGAAATATGGCCTTACAGAAGAATTTTGACAGTGTGAAGATAGCGGTGAAGAAGAGTTTCTGAACCGAATCAAAGATAAGAGCTCTATGGCACAATTTGACAAAGAAAGGGCTATATTGATTAGACAGATCCTGAGGAATTAAGGAATAGTTAGTTTTTCTAATGGAGGGAAGCCGAAGAGGGGAACAGAAGCTTAAATACAGTAAGCGGGATCTAGTGAGCGTAGGTGGCAATTGTTATGCAGAGATGAAGAGACTAGCACCGCTATAGAATAGATTAGCCGGGAGAGCTGCAGGGTGACGCATTATCTCGCAGACTGGTTCAGTTAAGCCCCTAATCGACGAGTCTGTGTGTTGCATTTTTCACGAACATTGGCGTACACAGATAGCTGTACTGGCCTGTCACCTTGATGTTCATCAGTAGAGCAGTCGCCAAAACGCAGGACTATTTGCGATGAAGTGCCCAGAAAAATTGCAGTCCCAAAAGCTTCCCTTCTATTGAGCGTTTGACCTCCTGCGACCAAATGCAAAGCCATTACATTTAACTTTCCATTACGTCCCGATCAGAGACAACGAGCTAAATTTCGTATGCTTTTCCTCGTCCCTTATCGAGAGTTTCGATTGAAGGTACTTCCCCTCTTTTTGTACACGACTCGTTTCCGTGTTTGGTTATAGTCTCTGTACGTCCTCGTCTGGGATATTTGTATTCCCGATGGGCGAACATGGCGCGAGGCCAAACTTTTCATTTCATTACTGACGAGTTTCTCCTTCTGTATCGACAGTCTCCCCACGCCCCAACCGTAAGGTCCACACATGACGCGTCCCCAGACGCTGTTGTTCCTTGAAAATACGATAGTGCGTCTCATCTTTGTATCCGGTCGGCGTTTGTCGCCAGCTGTTGGCACGCTCTTTGTACTCTGGTGCTCATATTCCTGACTCATCTTTGAAGAAATGGGCTCCATCTTCGTAGGTAGAGCTGTGCGAGTTGCTAAAAGCATATTTTGAACCAAGCTAAAATGACTACTACATACACAAGAAATATATTACATCCTTTTCAATTAACAGAACGATTTTGCTCAATTTTTAGTCGTCCGATAATGGAGTGCACTACAGTACTGTAACACTACAACTTGAAACGAAATGATCGAATGGTGTTATTGCCCAGGAGACCCCATCTGTGGTTGTCCAGCCGCCTGGTGCAAGTTTTTTTTTTTTATTTGACGCCACTTGTGCGAATTGTGCGTCGATTTGATGGTGGCGGTGGTAATACAACAACGAGCCCCTGAGCTGTATAATCTCCTATTCGGCCGGGAATCAAACCAGGGACCCCAAGATCGAGAGGCAGCAACGCTAACCACTTTTTTTTTTTCGTCATATTGTCCGCCATTTCTCTAGACATTTGTTCTGTGCGGACGTCACATGACACCCCTTCAGTTTAATTTTAAGTATTTCACCAGTTTTTTTCAGGGCAGAAGGCAACCAGCCCTCTGACCGAACACGCTGAGCTACCGTGGCGGCTTGCAATCACATGCCGCCACTAGAGACGAGCTGCGGACTGTCTTTTGTGTTATTTGGACTTCTGGCTCCAACACTTAATATATCCAAAGATATACTGTCAGCATAGCTTTCTTTCAGTATATTAATAAACTGATCTTTCGCAACTGCAAATTTCAGTCTCTCCCTGGTCATATCTAGCGTCCTGAAACCGGTCTGCAATGAGCTTATTTATAGGCTCAATGGAGGAAATGTAAATATGGGTTCTCACGCATTCTATCGTGACGACTGGAGGTGTCACATGTCTTTTATTTAAGAGCTCTGTACCTCAGTCGGATCACTTTGTTGTCCGTCCATCTGCCCGCATGTCTGTTAAGACCTCTTTTTCTCAGGAACGGGTAGTGTAATGAAATTGAAATTCATGTCAAATAGTAAGCTCCACGGTCCCTTGGCGGCGTACGAAATTTAAGCTTCTAAGTCAGTGCATTCAAAAGATACGACCATTTATGTCACGCATTTTGATAATCGCAAACTCACTCGTCAAAACCCGTAGACGAACTGCAGCGAATTGACGCATGGTGCAGGGAATGGCAATTGAATCTCAATGTAGACAAGTGTAATGTGCTGCGAATACACAGAAAGATAGATCCTTTATCATTTAGCTACAAAATAGCAGGTCAGCAACTGGAAGCAGTTAATACCATAAATTATCTGGGAGTACGCATTAGGAGTGATTTAAAATGGAATGATCATATAATGCTGATCGTCGGTAAAGCAAATGCCAGACTGAGATTCATTGGAAGAATCCTAAGGAAATGCAATCCGAAAACAAAGGAAGTAGGTTACAGTACGCTTGTTCGCCCACTGCTTGAATACTGCTCAGCAGTGTGGGATCCGTACCAGATAGGGTTGATAGAAGATACAGAGAAGATCCAACGGAGAGCAGCGCGCTTCGTTACAGGATCATTTAGTAATCGCGAAAGCGTTACGGAGATGATAGATAAACTCCAGTGGAAGACTCTGCAGGAGAGACGCTCAGTAGCTCGGTACGGGCTTTTGTCAAAGTTTCGAGAACATACCTTCACCGAAGAGTCAAGCAGTATACTGCTCCCTCCTACGTATATCTCGCGAAGAGACCACGAGGATAAAATCAGAGAGATTAGAGCCCACACAGAGGCATACCGACAATCCTTCTTTCCACGAACAATACGAGACTGGAATAGAAGGGAGAACCGATAGAGGTACTCAAGGTACCCTCCGCCACACACCGTCAGGTGGCTTGCGGAGTATGGATGTAGATGTAGATATCTATATACGTAATTAAGTTTGTACGGATCCCTCAGAACGCGATTCCTACTGGCACCCGTCCGATTTTTTTTATGTTAGTGAACATTAATGACTAAGACCAAAATTTCAACGTGTTCACTTCTTCCGACTTCAGTTTCCTACACATCTCTGCATACGTTTCTCCTCTTTCATCTTTGTAGTGGACGTTAGTGACCCTCGCTTGTGCACTGACTTCCGACTCTGAAGTAGCCAACTCGAGAATTAGCGGCGCATGCAGTAACTATCACTAGCATTTGGCAGCCAAGGGAAGAGAGGTGATGATGTGAAAAACCAAACCACTTTATGCCATTGTCACGGGTTAAGTTCTAAATCCCCGAGTAGTCACATAGGGAATGAGCACAATTGATGGAGATTCATTTTTCGAATGGAGTCATTAAACCTAGTGTTTTTTGAGTGGAGTACTTCGTGAGTCTTTACTATGTTGCACGCCCTCCTTACTTTTCATTCCGTAGTCTTCTGCGGTTACACCACTCTGAGAAAATGGGTCACAACGTTCGAATTAACGACTATGCAGACATATTTCCACAAATGTCATCGTCGTCGTCTTCGTCGTCTTCGTCTTCAGTTCGAAGGCTGGTTTGATGAAGGTGAAGCTGTCCACGCTAATCTGTCTTGTGCACTCTTCTTCGTCCCCGAATAACTACAGCAATCTACATTCATTTGAACCCGCATACTGAATTCATCCCCCGATCTCCCTCCACGATTTTTACCTCCCACACTTCCTGTTGTTGTTGTGGTCTTCAGTCCTGAGACTGGTTTGATGCAGCTCTCCATGCTACTCTATCCTGTGCAAGCCTCTTCATCTCCCAGTACCTACCGCAACCTACATCCTTCTGAATCTGCTTAGTGTATTCATCTCTTGGTCTCCCCCTACGATTTTTACCCTCCACGCTGCCTTCCAATACTAAATTGGTGATCCCTTGATGCCTCAGAACATGTCCTACCAACCGATCCCTTCTTCTAGTCAAGTTGTGCCACAAACTTCCTTCCATTAGCAAATAGTAATTCTTTCGTGCCACAGGATGTCTCCTATCAATCAGCCCCTTAATTTCCTTTTTTCCCCAGTTCGGTCTAGTGCCTCATTAGTTGCCCGATCTACACATCCAATCTTCAGCATTCTTCTGTAGTGTCACTTTTCAAAAGCTTCTGTTCTCTTCTTATCGGCACTGCATGTCATCCACGTTTCACTTTCGTATAAGACTACACCTCTGTCGGCCGTGGTGGCCGAGCGGTTCTAGGCGCTACAGTCTGGAACCGCGCGACCGCTACGGTCGCAGGTTCGAATCTTGCCTCGGGCGTGAATGTGTGTTATGTCATTAGGTTAGTTAGGTTTAAGTAGTTCTAAGTTCTAGGGGACTGATGACTTCGGAGGTTAAGTCCCATAGTGCTCAGAGCCACTACACCTCTGATAAATACCTTCAGAAAAGTCTTCCTGACACTTAGATTTTACTATATATTAACAAATTCATCTTTTTCAGAATTTCTTTTTGTGCTGTAGTCTGTCTGCATTTTATATCCTCTCTTCTTCGGTCATCATTTATTCTGGTGTCAAAATAGCTGTCGATGTAAATGAGATGGGGATGATGTCAAGTAGTAGTCAAGAATCCGGACAGAAGACTGGTGACGAGACCCAATTACTTTTCGGAAAATAAGTTTTCTATAGCTCGGGTTATGTGAACCGTGAAGGTTTCTCCTAACGTTCCGTATCCTCGTTACTGGTCCCTACTTTCTCTTCTAGTGGCGAATCGATTTCACCTCTGACAGTAATGATGTCTTTTTAACAGGTTCACTCTAACGATACGCTACCATATTAATTGCCATTTACCGTTTTACGCCTCAAGAATCTGACCATGCCCAACCTGGAAGAAAAAGTACATTATAGTGAAATCAGCGCAAATAAAACTAAATTTCTCGTACATGAATAGTAATAATACAACTAAAGACGTAAACTTTTACTGAGCAATAGGTGGATAATTATACAGAAAGGTTTCTACTATTCTACAGCTATTGCTTTTAGTACGCTTCTGGAACAAATGGAAAATATGAGCGATATGCAACATGATTACTTTTATCTGTACAGAAGTTCCTGGCTGTAGTTTGATGAAATTTCGCTGTACAGAAGTTCCTGGCTGTAGTCTGATGAAATTTCACTTTAGCCTACTCTCTCTCTCTCTCTCTCTCTCTCTCTCTCTCTCTCTCTCTCTCTCCCCCCTCTCTCTCTGGTGTGTGTGTGTGTGTGTGTGTGTGTGTGTGTGTGTTTTGAGGCAACAAGTGCAGTACTCTGTGTATCAAATTAAAGGGCATTGATGTGTCTCCCCAGTTGATGGAACCCAAACTCCATAAGAGTTTACAAAGGTAGAAAATTTGGGTTCATGGTCGAAGTCAACAACCGTGTCAATAAGGAGTGCTAATTTTGTCACCGAAGACTGCAGAACGAAAACGACCGTGGCATTATCAAAGCAATATCCCAACATTCACACAAAGTGATGTAGGGAAACGACGGAAAACCAGTTTTGCAATATTCGAATGGAGATTTGATCCCGCTTCTCTCAAATTACAGGGTGCCTCATCCGTGTGTCTGATGATGACTGAGGCTTGATTTGTAATCAAAGTGTAGATAGCAAAACACCTGTTCGATTTTTGACTAGTAACGCTGGAAGATTCGTGTCTGGCCTTCACGATGGAACAATACTGGATGCATCATAGGAAACATCGACATCTGAAGCAGCGAGGACCAAACAAATATAAAACTTGTATTTAATGATTACTAGTCGAGCTTTGCGTTTTTGTACCACCTCGCCCAGTGTAAAAGCCACTTTCCATATGATACGCCATATGACATTTATTAAGTCGCATGTTGGACGGAGGCGACCTGGAGGATTCAAAGAAATACCGCGTGGGCCGTAAATGGCGTCCTTGTTCAACGCGAAAGTCACTGAGATACCCTGGGTTCCCGATGGGGATTCTTGAGGAATGACATCGCCCTTTCTCCTGCGAGAAACTTCTGCCACAGTTCCGAGAGGACAGCGTAAGTGATGCTTCGGAGAACTCGTTACCACCTACACGTTTATTTCACGCCCACATAGTAACGAAAAGGAGAAATTAGGACGTGTAAATGAAGAGGTATCCGAAAAGGGTGAGGCATTCCTCCCAGCACCGGCAGGTCCTTCGGTCAACGTTTCGAAATGCAGGCTCTCTTAGAATATTTTACTGATGGACTTTGCCCTCAGAATGTGTCGTCTATCATCTAGCAGCGTAGCTTATGTCACACGATGTATAAATGAAGCAGGAAAATGCATTTTTAAATACAGGAATATCTTAAATCTGGGAATGCGGCAGTGGTGATACAGAAACTCGTGTAGAAATGGAAATCTCGCGTGGCATAGCTGAGGAGAGTCGTCTGAACACGAGTGTAAGGAAGACACTGTATTCACATTGGGATTAGCATGCGTAAAACCCAGGCAAGAACATGTATATTTTCTGCGGTTTTCTAAAACAGTTCAGACAGTTGCTGAGGTGGGTCACTAATGACCTCGCCAACGACGTGACCTTTATTCTTGAATTTTGAGTGAGGCCCATTGCAAGTCTAGCTTTTTAAGACAACACGCATTTCTGTATAGACTCCTCGTGCATTAGTCTGACTGCCGCATATTTAAACTTCGTTGTTCATTACGCCACACTCATCAGGTTAACCACTGTGACGTCATCAGTATGTTCTATAAGCATATGTTCTATAAGCATTGAACATTCTGACGTTTTTATATTTTTGCATTCAGTGGTTTATGAATAGTTAACTCTACAAATCAGGTTACTGAATAGCATCCATATTAGAGTTTCAGGTGAAACTGGGTACCTAGGGAGTTGCTGAATGTGCAAACTCAGGAATAGGGTAGCGCGAAGTAATGGAGAAAATGCATTGCTGAAACCTCTTGTTGGTCTCAGAAGTCAATTAATCTCCGTCGTAAACTCGATAATAGTATACTGTGGGTATAAATTTTCATGTTATATTGCTTCAAGGTTTACCGCGTATATTTTAGACGCACACTGCGAATCAGTGTAGCACCCAGAAGGAGGTATGTGGAAAACCGCGTAAAAACCACAGTGACTTTACAGGTAGGCCGTGACCTGGATTCCATCGTAGGCCGCGTTTTCCAGGACGGAGAACTGCTGTGTTACGTAAGAGTCAGTCTGGTGAACCTAGTTGATGAGTGAAGGAGACCGTAACGATGATCCTTAATGGTCTCACAACGCAAAAAATTTTCTAAGTGTGGTAGAAAGTTTGGTTGTGCTATACAAAATTTGCTGAAATACATTAATTAAAATAGTACATGTTAACTAGATCATATTTAGCACCACCACCTTCGAAGTAGTCCCATTGGGAGCTAATGCACAGATCCCAACGTTTTGCCACATTCGAAATACCCCTTGCAAGACTTGCGTTTGTATCTCCTACACTGTATCGAATATTAGCCCCTTGAACTTTGGGAAGAGGAAAACTGACTCAGGGCAGAGTCTGGCAAGAAAGGCGGATGGGGGTCAGCTGTCATCTTGTCTGTGGCCAAAATTTCGTAAATAATGAGAGCCGTGTGCGGTCTTGCATTGTGAAGGCGGTGTACCCATTCGTTCTTACGGCTCTTCTGTTGTCGTTTTTGCTGTGTCTGACTTGGTGTTGTCTCCAGAAGCTTGCTCTGAAATTTGGTTCTTTCTGCAGCGGTTTTCCCAAGTTTAAAATAAAACTTTATGCAGACATGTAGCTCTTTCTAGTTAGTCATCACAAAACCACGAACGCACGGAAAACGAAGTGTTCAAATATGCTCACTAACAACTAGTCGGACCGCTGAGATCGCTGCCACGTCCCACACTGATTCGAGAAGGATGTATGGGGGAAACACGTAGCGGTATGTCTGTGTACTCATAACCATTTACACGGAAAATAAAAAAAATAGGAACTTGCAGATCCAGCTCGTGTTTAGATTGTGGGGTATTCGTTAAGTACGTACATTTAGGATGCGAAATATTCTGTTTAGGTAGTTTTGTTTTTTACTAATCCTCTCTTAGTCATTACCGCAAAACGTTTCGTCGATCAGCATTCAGTAGTCGCAACTGATTCACGTAGTGTGTACAGTCGCAATGAGTTGCGACTGTGCGTATCGAGGGGACATGCATATTCACTCTGGCGACGCATCTTCTGAAGCCTTACTCTTTACTGATTTATTTACTCTCATGAAGACTAGTCTCAGTGCAACGCAGAGTAGTGTGTGTGTCACGTGACAATAGAGCGTAGCATTGGGAAAACGGGCGATACCAGCGCACTTGATCGCAGCCAGTTCTTGGTACATTCCATGTTTGACTTTTTGCAGGCACTGGATTTTTCACGTGCTATCGTGTCAAGGGTATACCGTGAGGACATCGATTCGGGCAAAAGTAGTAACTTGGCCAAGAACGTGTTGGTGACAGGTGTCGCAGGCAGTCATCGATGGTTTGAAAAACAGATAGAAGAGCCAGTGTTGTGCAACAAATCTCTCCTCAGTTAAATGTAGGACAAAACCCAGTGGTGGTCCCCTTCCCCCTCCCCTCCAACCAACCAACCAACCAACCAACAAACAAACAACCGGTGTAGAACCATTCCATCCAGGATCACCGTCTCACAGGGGTAGTAAAGCCAGCTCTAATCATTTCACGTTATAAACCACGGAGATATGGATGGGCGCAGGGAGAGGCTACGCTATAACCCTAGCCTATCCGTTGCCGGGGTGCGATCACTACTTTGGCGCCAACAGCTGATGTTATGTTGACTAACTAATTAAAATGACTGGAATGTTAATTTTGTTTTATGATTTACACAGAAAGACATTTTGTAGAATCGTCATTTATTACCACACATGCAACACGTAGACGTGTTGTTTTTTTATCAATCTTAAAAATAAAGTAACATTTACGGAAAGTCCACTTTACGATTTTTAATATTTGCAGAATACTTGCGAATCTAAACTTACAGGAGAGCCCATTTAAGTTTGTATCAGAAGATATTCATCTTGCAGTTGAAGTTCTCCTTTTGTCCGTGTTTGCTTCCTAAATGTGGTTCTGCATTGAGCCATCAGAAATAATTCTTTTAACACCCATACACCTGTCTTTGAAGTTCCACCACCGTCAGTCGGTTCATTGATCTCTATCAAATAACATATAAAGAAATTTCGCATGACAATACATAACAGTTCTGAGATTGTGATATTTACTTTCAATAAATTATTAACAGATAATATCAGTTTATTTTGTGTTTGGTCAAGACAGAAACTCATTTCCATTAAAACAATCTTTTGCCCATGTTTATATGTAAAATGAAATTTGTAATACGTAAGCTTTGAGTACGAATTATTAATTAGCTTAGTGATTGATCGTGAGCTCATTCTTCGCCAGCCTTCCCTTCCCCCCTCCTCCGAGCCTTCGGTCGGCTGCGGTACACCCCTACGGATACACCCGCTACTGAGCACAGGAATACTCTTATCGTCATTAGACGCTCGAAACATGGGAAAAGCTTGCCTGGATTAATACTCGCTCTACATTTTGGTTTCCGCCGCCGTCACTCCATCCAGTTTCTCCGTGGGCTTAAAGGCATTCTTATGAGCAGGTGGTGGGCGTATTCTCGTTTGGGAATGATTATAAAGGGTGAAATGGAGCCCAGATACGTCTCTCATAGATGAACACTACATTAACGTATTGTCGATTATGTGGATCTTGTTATTTACCTGCAGCATCCAATAGACGAGTGAATTTTCAGGAAGGCAATGCACCACCCTATCGCTATAGAATTGTGTCCATGAACACGAAGGTGCTTACGGAGCGCCCACGTCGCCTGACTTCAGCGTGCGAAATGCGCGCACATTTTACAAACACTGTCCGGTCTCAGTGAGTTGTGGACTGAGACTGAGCGATCATGGATAAAATTGCCTCTGAGCCGCCTTCTTTGTATGGTGAAGTCCGTGCCACGGTGTCTGCATCGCAATCAGGCCGAAAGGGGTTACCACTGGCTGTAGTCATGAAGTCGTAATTATCACCTCTCAGAATGAAGTTAACTGCACGTAATAATTACACGACTGGTTGTCAGTTATGTAATGCCGTATGCGAAGGGCGGAGCTTACAATATGTGTTCTCCAATAATACTGTCTAATTCAGCAGTTCTGACGGATCTTGCTCCATCCACCACCGCCAGCCGCCACCATGGGCGTAACATTTTATTCTACTATTATTGCAGCTTTCATTCAAGATGTTTTTAGCCGTGTTACCACCGCTTGTTACAGAAATCCCTGTGAATATGTATTACTATTGTATGGCAGTGCCTACGGCTTGAAGATTGTCAAAATTGTTCACCGAAACCGGTTGCTAACCAAAACAAACATCTGCTGTGATCAAGTTAGTTACTTTTCAATGTTTTACACCGATTGCCATTCACTCTCCATTGAAGTAATGCTTTCTAAAATTTTAAAATCCTTTTCTTGTTCATGTGACTTTGTGGTGATCGATTGTAGGAAGCGGGTACCTTGCTATGCAATGTTTTTTTAAATCACTCTGTTCCTGTTTGTCCCCAGCCGTAAGTCGATTCACTTCCTCGTTGCAAACAAGGTGTTGCGTTTCCGCAGTTTCGCTTCGTCTGTGCTGCCTTGAATTATGTAAATTTCTTAAGTGTCTCTCTCTCTCTCTCTCTCTCTCTGTCTCTCTCTCTCTCTCTCTCTGTCCTGTCGCCCTGGCTTTTCTCGTAATTTCACTTGTTAATCGCTTGCCGAGGTCGCCAGCTCAGCCAGATCATGAATGTCGTCCACGCCGGTCACCGACGCATTGAGCGGCACGAAGGATTTCTCATTGAAGAAATATGTAATGTTGATCTTTGAGAAAAGTGTGCGAAAGCTCATGTCTTCATACTCTTATTTCCGCGTTGTTAGATTACAAATCCAAGGTCTCCAGAGTTCAGTCCTCGGTCATGGGATTTATTCTTTCAGTCATCGCTTCTTTCACCAGTGGAAAAGATTTCTTAATGCGAAAAGTACCAAGTTGCCACGTGTTTTGGACTCCACGTTAAACTTCGTGTCACTTTATAACTGTGTAGGTGATAATCACTTTGTAGGTGATAATAATCACTTTTTCTGCAATGTGTGCAGGTAATTGTTGCCACCACTTTTTTCAGTCGATCGCTTCATATTGTTGTATCTGCATCGATTTAGCACATTGTCCTTGATCTTTCCATTCATGATTTCCTCTTGCCCTAGTCGTATCATAAAACTGTTCCTAAAATTTATTTATATTTAATTCGGTATATTCCCAATCCATTTTTTACGTTCGAATATATCAGTTGATACTTTCCTTCTCTGACTATTCTCAGCACCTCTTCGTTTGTCGCTGTGCCTACCCTTTATATTTTTCTCTTTCTCCCCAATATCCATCATTTAGAAGCCTCCAGCTACCTTGTGTCGCCTCTTCCCACTGTTCGAATAGGGCGCCGTCTTAAGAGGCATTCCAAGAAAAAAAACTTTTACTTTGTACTTTTTACTTACAGAAGATCTTAATAGATAGTGCCAATTTTGCCGTTTCTCTTCTTGATTGTGCTGCACCTTAATCACTTTTTATTCTCATTCTTAGGTATTTAAAATCTTGCACATATTCCAGTACTTCATATTCAACATTATTTTTACCATTATATCTACAACGATTATCATTATTCTCTTAGTAAGTGAATCAGTTCAAATGCCAGAGGAAGACACAATCCACATGCCACCTCCAGTAGAACCATGCTAGTAAAGCAGTGTCTTCTTCAAACCGACCGTTCCGTTTGAGGACAGCTCCTCCCTGATTGACTCCCTTTATGTGTATATAAATCTTTTGCAGTTTTTTCATGTCATTATTGTACTTTTCCCGAAATATACGTTCGTATAGGGTATCCGTCTTATGATCAGTGTCGGACGGAGTAGCAGTAGAATACCGTTAAATTTAAGTAGCTGCAGACAGCGGTGGTTACACAAAATGTTTCGAGCACCATTTCTAAATTTATAAAATTTTGCAGAATACTGAAATATGTCCCCTGACCTCGTAGTGTGCGCTGTATTGAGAAGAAACAAAGTATTTGCTCACAAGAGGAACGTTCCACAGGTGGCGCTCTAACAGTGGAAACGCCGCAGTATTGAAGATGGCTGAAAACAAAGGGCTACTTAATTTTGGTTTTGTGGCGACACTCGATTTATTGTTTCCGAGAAAATAAGTAAAGTTTCGACGTCTCTTCATCAGTGCAACCGCGAGGTATAAAGCCCAGTTGAATTGGCAGCGCGGTGGCTAAGAGTATGATTTCGAATTTTTGCAACCCGCGTTTAAATAAAGTCTGATATTTTTTAATGTTTTGCTGTCGCTGAACCATGTGACATAAATATTTTCATGACATGGTGAAATACAATGGAATTATTCATAAAAGAAATAAGTATTTCAAATGTTACAAAAAATAGGTTCTATCGTCACAAATATTGTATAATCTTATATCATTAATAGTAACTGAAGATGAGAAACGCGCAAATTCTAAAATTTCAAATCGTGGTTTGATTTTTACTTCTGTACTTAAAGAGAACCAACAAGTGCATCCACAAGGAGGTACAAAAACATTGAAAGTATAAAATTTAGAAACACCATGAACACCGCGCGAAAGCACGTATGTTACAGCCGATTTTTTATCGTGAATATGATTAGGAAAAAGAAATCTCGTTTACGTTGGTAAATACCTCGCTGTATGGCGGTAATTTTGCGCCAAACCACGCACAGCGGAGCATTTTCTCGAAAGTTGGAGCCTGCAGTGGATGATGGATCAAGGCGTGTCTTGTAATTGCACAGCTTCCATTTGCTGTGTGATGAAAATAGGGCGCTTCTGTAACCGGCGAATGTCGTTCTTCACTCGTCGGAGAAAGAATACGACACAGGTTTGACGCAACGGCGTACACTTCGGCGGAATTAACTTTTAATGAATACGTCGGTATTCCGATTTCATTGACAAAAGGCCCATTACATAAGAAGGGATCGTTTCGTCGACACTACGAATCAATAATACACACTAACTGCTACATCTGTTCGTAAGGTAGCACAACTTGCCCAAAAACTGTTGGCAGGTTTCTTTTGTGAGCTTTCCAAATTTCGTGGCTATTGCTTACATATTCTGATCCCGTTCCAGTCTTGTTGGACTTCTTACAGACAAACAAAAAATTTTGGTAACAGTTTTTCGGCAAGTGTTAATCTTTACTGGGAATGGTAAGAGTCTTGTGATTCAGTTGGCGGATAGCTATTTCCGTAACCTTCTCACGTCGAAACGATAATGTTCCCTTAATCGGAGATGTGATACATTGGGTTTCATCCATACGTGCCGCGCATGCAGACTGATGAAGTGCTGTCGAAACTGACCGTCATTTTTCTCGGAAACTATTGAGGCTCGGCACCTAAGCCGAAATAAGTGTCACAGAGCGATCTATGTTGAGCTTCCCTTGTCAGTTGGGGCGATTCCTTCCTAAATTGTCGGCTTTGCGATATTTATGACAGCTATTCGTATATACTGGCCTTGTTGAATTTCATCGTCCGTATCACCTAATCCACAGTGCAAAAGTAATTGCTAGGACTCTTATTCATTCGCGTTGAGATAATTGCAGGGTACAATCCTTACCAGACCGTACAAGTTCTAACCTCTTCGCAGTTCCCTTGAATTGCTCAAAGCGAGTACTTGAAGTTATCTAAAGGTGGGTTACTTTTACGCAAAACGTCTTCATCCTTTACGGCACATTTCGTAATTCGACGGTTGTCCGTGAGGTTTATAGAGTGCGGCCCACTTTCATCAGAACTACCTTCGCGCTTGAAATTTAAAGACAGTTTTCGAGCAGTAGGGTCACACTTTGTTGAGCAAACGACGGGCGGGACTGAAACCCGCGACCTTCGCTTCCTGAGGGAGGACGCTGGCCATCGATAGATCATATTTTCCATAGCATAGATCTGTCGCTTTACAGCCGTTTTGACTCGTTTTGAAGCTTACTCGAAGACTAAACTGGCGTGCACATCTCTATCCGCCGTATTTTAACAGAGTGCATTTTATGCCGTGATGCAAGGATAAAGCCAATATTGGTGGGGATCTGCCCTCTATTTTAGCTGATGATGAGATGAGTGTGACTATGGTTTTAAAGTTTTGTGATATGTCTGGACTCTGGCCTGAACTTGTAGGCTGGAGGTTTTAATGTGTTGCAGCTCCTCCTATTGTATTCTTGCGGTCAGCCAGCCACATCCATCTGCTATATTGTTTTAGCTCCTTGTGCCGGTTTCTTCCTGTGTAGTTCGTGTTTTAGTACTGAAGCAATACTTTGTTCCTTACTCCTGTGTGGCTACGCACGTTTTCCAACTTTCGTTACCTGTGTTTTACGTACTGTTTTATCATCCTGTTTAGTATATTTTAGCGACACTCGTCTCAATCTGTTTTCGCGTAGGCGCTGAAGACCGTGCAGTCGTGCACCCATACCAACATATCTATCCATCCACCATCAGAGACTAAACGCTCTGCTCGACTACTCTCTTACAGGCAGTGAGGTTTCCACGTGAACTATCCGGGCAAGATTCCGAAACAGTACTGCCCAGGCTGTTAAAGAACATTGCCCTCGAAAGGCAAGTTTCTAAGTTGGAGTCCCAATTCGGCACACAGTTTTATCTGCCGAGAAGTTTCAGAATAGCGCACATTCCGCTACAGAGTGAAACTGTATTTCTGGATACAACCTGTAGGCTACAGTTAAAACATTTCTTCGAGATATCTTTTCTTCTAGGAGAGTGCGCTGGCAGAATGGAAGCTTTGTGGGCAGGTCATGAATTGAGTTGTTCTTGGATAGCTCAGGATTAGTGCATTGTCCACGAAAGACAGGGTTTCAGGTTCAAGTTCTGGTCTCGCGCACAGTTTTTATCTGTTCTGTTGTTGTATATTAAAATCTTCTTTAGGTTCTTGTCCACAACCTTCTATAAATAAAATTTTCGTGTATTCCACTACAAACCCGAAAAAAAACTTTACAAAAAGACAACATTGTGGCGCCCAGTGTTCTGGGCTAAACGCTATCCCATACACTAGGCCAACTTTAACAATACTCTATGTACACTCTAACTGGTCAAAAGTATCCGGAAACCTATTAGTGGACATTAATATGGGGGTGCTGCGTCCATCCTTCGCCTTTATGACGGCTTGAACTCTGCTGGGGACACTTTCGATTGTGTGTGTCTGAATGAGTGAATAGGAACGGCAATTCTCGCTTCCCGAAGAACCGAAACCACAAAAATTATTGATGTTGGACGTTGGGATCTAGAGCGAAGTCGA
The DNA here is from genome assembly GCF_023864275.1 of Schistocerca cancellata. NCBI lineage: Eukaryota > Metazoa > Arthropoda > Insecta > Orthoptera > Acrididae > Schistocerca > Schistocerca cancellata. The sequence goes on from NC_064631.1 coordinate 561,335,328, forward strand.
CGCTGTAACTATTCCCAAAGATGTTCCTTGGGTCCAGGTCGAGGTTTTGGGCTGGCCAGTTCATTCCAGGAATGTTACTGTCCACAATCCATTCCCTCAGAGATGCTACTTTATGACTGAGTGCCAGTAAATTAATTATAGTCTTCGAAGCGTTCCTCTGTTGTACGTAATACACAGAGGTGTAAAAGGTGTCCAAATCCTTTCGCGTTTAGCATTTTCTTAAGCGCAATAAGGGGACCACACCCTAAATATGAAGAACATACCTATACCGTAACTCCACCTCCTCTGTACTCCATTGCTGGCATTACACATGATGGCAGGTAACATTCTCCATGCATTCGCCAAACTCGAAACCTTCCATCAGGGTGCCAACCGGTATAGCGTGGTTCATAACTCCAAATCTCTCATTTGACCTGACTGATTGAGAAATGGAAAAAGACAGACTCGTAAATAGGAAAAGATTGAGAGCAGTTTCTTTAATGTTTGACGTAGGGAAATATGGCTGTTTGTAGGCAAGGTTCGATGGTTAGTACGACTCTAGCAATCCAGAGGTTCTAGGGTTCGATCACCCTCGGTCCTGATACGTCTTGTGTCAGTATCACTTCTTTCAGCTAGTGTGCAGTGATTTGTTAATGAGAAATGTGGCAGGCTGCATTGTAGTCGGAGTCGACGTTGAATTGTGAGTTCCCACGTAAGTGGCAGGGCAAGCTAGTTCAAAGATCAGAGTAAGGCAAAGGCAATCCACCTCCTACAGGACCGGGACTATTAAGGCACTGCAGTATTCGAACCAACCTTAATTCAGATTCCTCTCTAGAGCGGAAGCTGCCGTGAATGTAGAATTCGGATCAGCCCTATACTAATGCCATTGTAGGTGGTGGAAACATGGCTAACATTTAGGTAACCTAAAACTCTAATGGCATCGTGTGTGTTGAGAGTGTTCTGAACACATGGGCTACTTTGTTACAGCGTAGCCGTCTGAATGGTTTCCAAGGCTCACAGTTTCCACTCCTTCCTGTGGAGACGAACGTCAACTAGGGTAAACGCCATACTTTCTGCTGCTGAAAGCTCATTAGTGGAATAACCGGATATTTCGCCCAAAAATACGTAGTCTCTGCTATTTCGATCTTGTTTCACTAGACCGTTGCGCTTTTGTCTCTTATTTTACAGAGACCTCTGCTTAATCTTGACTTCAGCTGGTGATGAAATTGTGAAGGTAGTCAACTAGCCTTCGTGAGAAGCGGGCCTCAAAATTGACGTCCAGCTTTCTGCGAGGGGTGCTCAGTAAGTAAGGCAATTTTCTTTGAGCAGGTTGGTTTTATTCAGGATTCCAGTACACCATGTTATTCCCCTCTCTTTTTCTACAAAACCATATATTTCAACATATTCTCCGTTCAATACGACGACCTTATATCACATTATTGGGAGGGTCTGTACGCCCGCATGGTACCACTTTACTGGTCGACGTCGGAGCCAGCGACTTACTGCATCAGTTATCCACGTACTGCTCCCCGCGGAGTGCATCCTTCATTGGGGCAAACAGATGGAAGTCGAAAGGTGCGAGATCCAGGCTGTAGGGTAGAAGAGGAAGAACAGTCCAGTGAGCTCCTCTTAGGTCCATTTAGTTCCTCTTACGTACCCAGACTTCTGTGAGGCCGCGCCTTGTCATGGAGAAGTTCGTTCGCATTTTTGTGGTGACGAGGAAGCTCAAACCGTTCCTTCAGTTTCCTGGGTGTAGCACAATACACTTCAGAGTCGATCGTTGCACCTCGAGGAATGACACAAACCAGAATAATCTCTTCAGAGTCCGTAAGACCGTCGCCATGACTTTACCGGCTTAGGATGGGGCTTTGAACTTTTTACTTCGGGGGAGAGATGGTCTGGCGCCACTCCAGGGATTGCCGTTTTGTTTACGGTTCAAAGTGATGAACCCATGTTTCATCGCCTATGACGATGCTCGAGATAAAATTGTCACCATCATCCTCTTAATGCGAAGCATTTTTGCACAGATGGACCTTCGTTGCTCTTTATGGTCTTCAGCCAGGCGGCGAGGAACCCAACGGGGATACACTTTGAAGCACCCCAGCTGGAGGACGAGTGCGTCAGCACTACGAGCAGGAACGTCCAGTCGAGCAGCGAGGTGTTCGTGATTCGTCGATCACGTCGAGTGAGTGTGTGCGCACGTTCCAACATTGCAGGCCTCACAGCTGACTGCGGCAGGCTGGCACGCAGGAGATGGTGCAGGTTTGTGGGACCGTGTTCCGGTGATGACCGACGCCTCACCCGACGACTGCCCGTGGCCGTAGACATTCTGCAAGCGCCTATGAATATCTGCGATGTTCTTGTTTACCGCCAAAGGAAACCCAGCGACAGCTCTCTGGAACGCACCTCCGTTACAAACGCCGCGTTGAAAGCTACGTATAGCGCCGCCAACTGTCGGAACATCATGGAACTGTAAGGACTATTCCACGACGTTCCACAACAAATTCTGCACTTTTTTTCCAAGCGAAATTGGCGGAGAAAAAATGTGTTGCAGTGCTTATTGAACGCCCCTCGTACTTCGGTTTTTCGTGGCGTCGCGAAATTACACTACTGTCCATTAAAATTGCTACACCACGAAGATGACGTGCTGCAGACGCGAAATTTAACCGACAGGAAGAAGATGCTGTGATATGCAAATGATTAGCTTTTCAGAGCATTCACACAAGGTTGGCGCCGGTGGCGACACCTACAACGTGCTGACATGAGGAAAGTTTCCAACCGATTTCTCATACCCAAATAGCAGTTGACCCGCGTTGCCTGGTGAAACGTTGTTGTGATGCCTCGTGTAAGGAGGAGAAATGCGTACCATCACGTTTCCGACTTTGATAAAGGTCGGATTGTAGCCTATCGCGATTGCGGTTTATCGTATCGCGACATTGCTGCTCGCGTTGGTCGAGATGCAATGACTGTTAGCAGAATATGGAATCGGTGCGTTCAGGAGGGTAATACGGAACGCCGTGCTGGATCACAACGGCCTCGTATCACTAGCAGTCGGGATGACAGGCATCTTATCCGCATGACGGTAACGGTTCGTGCAGCCACGTCTCGATCCCTGAGTCAACAGATGGGGCCATTTGCAAGACAACAACCGTCTGCACGAACAGTTCGACGACGTTTGCAGCGGCATGGACTGTCAGCTCGGAGACCATGGCTGCGGTTACCCTTGACGCTGCATCACAGACAGGAGCGCCTGCGATGGTGTACTCAACGACGAACTTGGGTGCACGAATGGCAAAACGTCATTTTTTCGGATGAATCCAGGTTCTGTTTACAGCATCATGATGGTCGTATCCGTGTTAAGTGACATCGCGGTGAACGCACATTGGAAGCGTGTATTCGTCATCTCCATACTGGCGCATCACCCGGCGAGATGGTATGGGGTGCCATTGGTTACACGTATCGGTCACCTCTTGTTCCCATACACTTTGAACAGTGGACGTTACATTTCAGCTGTGTTACGACCAGTGGCTCTACCCTTCACTCGAACCCTGAGAAACCCTACATTTCAGCAGGATAATGCACCACCGCATGTTCCAGGTCCTGTACGGGCCTTTCTGGATACAGAAAATGTTCGACTGCTGCCCTGGCCAGCACATTCCCCAGATCTCTCACCAATTGAAAACGTCTGGTCAATGGTGGCCGAGCAACTGGCTCGTCACAATACGCCAGTCACTACTCTTGATGAACTGTGGTATCGTGTTGAAGCTGCATGGGCAGCTGTACCTGTACACGCCATCCAAGCTGTGTTTGACTCAATGCCCAAGCGTGCCAAGACCGCTATTATGGCCAAAGGTGGTTGTTCTGGGTACTGATTTCTCAGGATGTATGCACCCAAATTGCGTGTAAATGTAATGACATGTCAGTTCCAGTATAATATATTTGTCCAATGAATACCCGTTTATCATCTGCATTTCTTCTTGGTGTAGCTGTTTTAATGGCCAGTAGTGTATTTTTGGTGGATACTTGAGGAGGAGGCCTGGACAACTTCATGCAGATTTACTTCTCCATTCCTGTCCACTCTTTAATCTCTTGTAAGGTCACTGCTGACGTCGATATCCATCGAATTTTGAATCGTGATTGTATTTCGTTCTGCTTAAATTTCAGGATATGAGTTATATTTCTGAAAGGGATAGGCATTTGAAGTTATTGTTTTTAATTATGTGTAAGACTGCTGAATTCATCGGGCTGCTTTTAATTGATGTTTGTTATCGTACAATTTGCATGATCGATCGGAATACATATTCCGTTATAACATTTGTGTGGGAAACCAGTCACGTATCTTTCTTCGTTACGCTGGTCTCTACCCCTATCTTCAAGGATCGGCATTTTAATTTTCGGATTTGGCAATGTTAGTAGTATAGGGTGGCCGGAACCCTTCCTGTCGCCACTCTTTCCCCCACGGGACGGTCGTTGTGTGCCCTCTCTGCGTCTAGTTTTATTTCATGTGAATGTCTTCCAAAAACCGCATACACACACGGTCGGCACTCCAGCCCTTGTTGTCTATCCACCGTACGGACTCGCCCGGGTCCGCGCATCTCCCAGAATCCCGGAAATTGCGCGTTGACGTTATTGTGGTTTCTAATGCTTATCTGAAGTTGGTCACATAATTTGGAATATCTGCATTTCGCGCCCAGTCTGGACTAGAGGAACACACAGGTTTGTGGAAATAGTTCAAAAATATAGCGAGAGCAATTAAGCTTTTAAATATGCACCTTGAGGTGAAATGTCACTTTTCTGTGCGCTTCAGCGAATAAATATCTCTGGAGGTTTGAGCAGAGACAGTGTACTTCTATTTTTTCAGCCGCACATGTTCCAATGATGTTCCGGGCTCCATACTATTGGTCGAGTATCCGCCTGTCATTTGCAGTTTTTGTGATATCTGCGTTACCAAGGTTCTGTGAAACTCTCTCTCTCTCTCTCTCTCTCTCTCTCTCTCTGCACTAAACTCCGAGTACAGTTCCGTAAATATTTGACAATGTGGAAAACCACGGTTATCGCAGATAACAAGCAGTGCCGAAATATCAGCTGACAGGCAGCTATATGAGCGAGAGTATGTTGTATTAGGGGAAAAAAGAGAAAATACACTCATGATAGTGAAACACTGAAACATGTGTACGTGAAAAGAGGAGCAGCTTGTATGGCTGAAGGCATTATCCGTTCAAAACATAACTATTTGACATACATGAAAGGCATTCGCAGTTGCGAATATGGACAACTATCAGCTGTATAAAGCAATGACGAGAGTGGAAATTTGTGTCTGACTGGGACTCGAACCCAGATTTGGCACTTATCGCGAGAGGACGCCTTGCCATTATGCTATTCGAGCACGCTTCACGGCGAGACCAAAATTTCCATTTGTCGTCAACCATGTGTCTACAACTTCTACTCATACATTAATTATGTATATTTCTGTAAAGGGAGATACTTTAGTTCAAAGTCGCTTGCCCGGTATCGCTGGATAAATATGTTGTTGCAGTGCCTGTGTTATTCAGTTGTGCGGCGCAAAAGGCACTGCGGCGACTACAACCCGTTGTGGAATACGTGAAATGTATTCGCAGTTGCGAATATGAGAACCATCAGCTTTATAATGGAATGACAATGATAATGTGCCGAACCAGTACTCGAACCCTCATCTCCCATTTATCGCCTGCGGTCGCTCTTCCATTAAGCTGTCCGAGCACCGCTCACTGTCAGACACACGACTGACGACATCTGGAAATTTCGGTCTGGCCGTGACGCTTGCTGGGATAGGCTTAATGATAAGGCGACCGCTCGCGATGAGCGGGAAATCCCGGTTCGAGTCCCGATCTGGCCAAATTTTCATTGTCGTCGTTCCCTTATACGGCCGATGTTTGTCTTTATTCGCAACTGCGAATATATTTGATGTACCGGGTGATCAAAACGTCAGTTTAAATGTGAAAACTGAATAAATCACGGAATAATGTAGATAGAGAGGTAGAAATTGACACACATGCTTGGAATGACATGGGGTTTTATTAGAACCAAAAACATACAAACTTTCAAAAACTTTCCGACAGATGGCGCTTCATCTGATCAGAATAGCAATAATTAGTATAACAAAGTAAGGCAAAGCAAAGATGTTCTTTACAGGAAATTTGTCCACCATCATTCCTCAACAATAGCTGTAGTCGAGGAATAATGTTGTGAACAGCACTGTAAAGCAGGCATTGGCGTCGGATGTTGTCTTTCAGCATACCTAGAGATGTCGGTCGATCACGATACACTTGCGTAATCCCAAAGCCAATAATCGCACGGGCTGAGGTCTGGGGACCTGGGAGGCCAAGCATGAAGAAAGTGGCGGCTGAGCACACGATCATCACCAAACGACGCGCGCAAGAGATCTTTCACGCGTCTATCAAATTTTTTTTTTTTTTCTTCTAATAAAACTCCCATGTCATTCCAAGCATGTGTGTCAATTTTTACCTCTCTGTCTACATTATTCCGTGGTTTATTAAGTTTACAAATTTATACTAACTTTTTGATCACCCGGTACTTCATAGCGATTGTAGTCGCCGTAGTACCTGTCCCTTCGGACAGTCATGCATGTCCGAAGGAACATTGAATCGTACTTTTGATCAACACAGGCACTGCAATATCATATTTATTTGAACTTGTTGGCGTATAATGTTCCAGTATTCGCATTTGATAATATTCGAGATAAAAGATTTCGTCTTTTTTGAATTGTATGTCTTCGTTTCCAAAAGCTCGTCTTGTTTTACACCGTTTCACAAGGTTTTTAAGTTCAGTGAGGGCTTTCCGTCAGCGAGCAAATCCGACGGAGGAAGCAGCTGAGCGCACACCTTGGATACGACGAGCCCAGCGGTAGCAGGCGTGATGCCCGGGGCCTGTAGCAGGCAGGAAGGCGAGCTATCTCAAGTGGAAGAGCAGCATTCCGTGTTTGTGTTGGGCAAACAGATAGCGCTTAAATAGGCGAGTTCCGGGAGGGGCGCGGACGAACTGTTTCGTGCCGATGCGGACAGGCGAGCGATCCCTCGCGTTGGTTGCTTCCACCAGAACACGTGGCAGCTGTGGTTCGCCTCTGGAACAGGCTACAGACCAGTGGCTCCTAAGTGACGTATTTCATACATGCCTAGATAGCACAGTTACTGTTCCGCACACCGGCCCAAGGCACAGATGAACCCACTTACGGACGCACTGCGGAGGTAGAGGCGTCGTTTGTTGCCATATGGAATTCAGTACGCTCGGAATGATACACTTCTTCGAAAACAAAAGCAAGCTCCATGCCATCGCACTCAATATCTTATGTAATTGTGAACCGCCCCCAACCTGTGTTCGTCCGACTTCAAATTCAGCTGTAGTTATCCCAAGAAGTGAATTTGACAAGCAGTACAGAAAAACTGTTGTATCTTGAAACATTGTTACTTTTCTATTATTAATACTTTGAAGATAGATTATTTTGCTACCTAAATACTTAAGAATATTTCAGTAGTACATGAAAGTACACATTTCCAAATATGAATATGGGTGCCAATTTTAGAATCAGTGAGCTGAAATTGCATACTCATACAATTAATCCAGGGTATCCAACGAGTTAGGAAAAAAAAAGCTAGCAAATATCGAAAAAAATAATTTATTCGTACTTCCATAATGAAAAATTAAACACCTCCAATAGGGAGACTGAAACTGCGCAACACACTTCAACCTTTTCATTATGCAGTGGTGTTTCGTGGATGATGTGGGGGTTTAACAGCAGCCCACTATCTGCTGTTTCGTGTGTTGATGTACCCTAACAGGTGGAACCATGCATCATCTGTATAGAAAGCTAACGACAGAATATCTGGACGTTGAATCAGAAACCAGAGAAACAGTCGACAGCAAGAATTCTTCTCTCATGGTCTGTCTCTTACAGTGCCATTTGCACTCTGTACGGTCGGAATTCTGATATCTTCGCAGCTGTCCGACTTGTGCCATATGAAATACGTGTCTCGTGGCTCAATCGACGCAACGTCCTTGGAGACATCTCCAAACGTCTTCTAACAGAATCAATAACTGTTCCGTTTAGTGGTCGTCAGTGTTTATTGCTGTCACGGTTTAGAACACCAGTTGTCTCCAGCTTCCTCACAATCGATAAAATCTGTGCCTTTGTTGGAACATCGCGCGCATTGAATTATCTTGAGTGCCCATTGTGTGTAACCAGAGAGTCTGTCTACCAATATGTTTTCGCAATAAAAATCCGCCCTCGAAGTGTCTACTGCGTGTTTCTGTCAGCTAGACTGGGAAAGAATCACTAATGTGCTCGTTATAGTCACACGGCACGAACTACACACTCAAGACTTCACAAACCGCGACTGACGAGACTACGAATGAACACGAGCCGAACAAGCGCGGCGTTACACCGGGCAGAGGACCTCATTCGCAGGAACAACAATGAACTTGCAACGTCGGGGGGTACTTCTGATTCTCCCAGAATTGCTGAGATCATTAAAACAACTTTCCCATTTCTACGAGCTTTCGAAGGGAAATTATTACCCATTGAAGTAGTTCAGGTTTATGTGGATCATCCTATATACAGCATGGCTCTATTTAGGAGCTCTTTCGTGTAAAACTGAACGTAGAATCTGCAAGCCCTAAGGGTTTTCCTTGACCACAGGCAAATTGTAAACTGCCGTCTTGATTCTTTTGTGGAGTAAGGATTGGGCGTCCGTAGAGAACTGGGGAAGAATGAGGGGCATGGCCATGTTTATGACGTGTCGCGAATTGGCGACAAAATCCGTGTGCCAGGTGCTGGACCAGCTCCTATCTGCAGATGGGTATGGACCGAACGAGGAAGCGACAGAACAAAGATTGAAGAGACCATTCCGGCACTGTGCTTGACTGCAGGTCAGCGCCGGAATTACAGCAGCACCAAGGAATCGACATGATTTCCTGTGGGCGATCACAACCAAGAAACCCCACGGTGTATAGTGATGGTTAAATCTACAGTATTTGTCGTTTCAGTTGGCATTGTTAAATCTGCAGTTTATTGAAGTCGCAGTCATTCGTTGCTATACGTCAGAGAATTCTGCAGATAGCAGATGAATGAAAAGTCTGTGTCCAGGTGCCCCCCTCTTGCCCTCCCTTGCGGACACCTATGGGCTGGAGGCACGACAAAGTAAATCACACTTCCTAGCCGTATACAGCAGAAAGACAAGAAATATGAGCTGGCACCAGAGTATGAGCTTGCTATCTGTAGTGCCTTTTTAGCGCAAGGGCCAGGCGGAAGAACAAAAAAATGCCTCTGAGCACTATGCAACTTAACTTCTGAGGTCATCAGTTCCCTAGAACTTAGAACTACTTAAACCTAACTAACCTAAGGATATCACACACATCCATGCCCGAGGCATGATTCGAACCTGCGACCGTAGCGGTCGTACGGTTCCAGACTGTAGTGCCTAGAACCGCTCGGACATTCCGGTCGGCGCGGAATAACAGCGCTCAGCCATCATTTGTAAGATAAGTGATTATTTCAGGCAAGAATACGATTACATGTATACTTTGGAAGCCACAGTACAGTGCATCACAGAAGATGAAAACGTTTCCCAGTATCAACGCCTAGATAATCACACCGGACCACAACACGAGGCTTGATAATGGCTTGAGTTTGGCAAGGAAGAGAGTCCTTAAGTTCGTTCAGGTAGGTTATATCCATCTGAATTAGATTCCGTAGGATCGTATGGGTGCAGTCCTGCGAACACGGTGGTGTCCGCAACCACCGTAGCATCCCTGTAGTATAATTTCGCGCTCCTTTCGAGCAGCCCCAATTATTCTCTATAGCCTATTTCTAGTTATGCACCTGTCCATTAGATGTAAATGTGTAGAGTAGAGAATGTGCTGCTCTGCACACGTGGGACAGTTTCATCACTGTACAACGTAGGCGATCATGATGGTGTCGGTGGTGGTGAAAGCTCTTTCCAAGACAATGTTTAAAAAATTATCATCGGCATCAGACATCTGAAAAAACTGAAAAATTGTATCGATATATCGACGTACCTGCCTATAAAAATATCAGCTGCGCATTTTAAATACGCTGCCGGTTTTAGAGCTGTATATTTAAGTATTGATTTATTATTAGAAATTCTGTACATCAACAAGCTAGCAGCCTGCTTATTCCCGTAGAGCAAGAATTGAAAGAGACACGATGCATGTTTATGCTTCGCGATAACCACTTTGCTGACAATGCTAACTGCATGAAAGTGGCAACATAAAATGTGGCCGATGGGTCCCTCGTTCGGTTTCATCATATCGGATTTGTCCTGAGCACTCCTTGTCGGCCGGCCGGAGTGGCGTAGCGGTTCTAGGCGCTACAGTCTGGAGCCGCGCGACCGCTACGAGGCATGGATGTCCTTAGGTTAGTTAGGTTTAAGTAGTTCTAAGTTCTAGGGGACTGATGACCTCAGATGTTAAGTCCCATAGTGCTCAGAGCCATTTGAACCACTCCATACCGACTATCCTGTTTTGTCAGTTCTGCAAACGCCAGCGACGTAGCAATTGTATTGTCAAAATTGCGTGGTGAAGTTAAACGTAGCACTTTCTGTTCGTAGCGCCGAGTACGTCAGCGTTGCTCCTCACGTGCCTCCGCCCACCGCAAAGACAAGCTTGTCATTTAGCTCTTTTGTTCATCAGTTTCAGAAAATGTTTTTGAATAATGCTAACGCGAAGAAATAGCACAGCGCAACTGGTGTGCTATTTCTTCATATCGGATATTGTTGTGTACATAGTTCCGCGTAGTCAGCGCGTACACAACTTTCCCACTAGAGCGCGCCCCGCTAAGTACAACAGCGCAGACGCAGCGCTCGTCCTATCTCCGAACTACGAGATGGCGCTGTCTTTGAGACGGACCAAATTCTGCTTCCGCCGATCCGCGTATTAATATGTAACGCAGCCAATGAGATTGCTGCTAACGTAGAACCTTTTCTCCTCGCGGATCACACTCGCGCAGTGATACCTGAACGCGCGAGGTATTATAACGAGTGTACAGACCTCCGATTAGTGTGATGATGATGATGTTTGGTGTGTGGGGCACTCAACTGCGTGGTTATCAGCGCCCGTACAATTATCCAATCTTTGCTCAGTCCAATTTCGGCACTTTCCTGGATGATGATGAGGACAACACAAACACCCAGTCATCTCGAGGCAGGTGAAAATCCCTGACCCCGCCGGGAATCGAACCCGGGACTCCGTGCTCGGGAAGCGAGAACGCTACCGCGAGACCACGAGCGGCGGACCCGATTAGTCAGTCTGCATTAGTCTATAGTCAAGTTTCAGTCTGCGCCTAATAAGATCATCATATTCCTGTACATAGCCATGAAGAGAAATATTATAGACACTTTGTCAAGTATCAGAGATATGTGAGAATACGATTAACGTTCCAAGACCAAAGGAACTTCAGATTGTCAATTGTAAACAGCATCCAGAATCAAGTTACGTAGTGTCTATGCTTTTTATTATTTTAATAAATGTGTGTGAAAATTAATCAAGTTCTGTTTAAAGTTGGTCACCGTCAATCTGCTACTCTAAGCGTGCAAGTGGCATTTCTATCGTCTGACCTAACGGCAAAAGATAAACACGCCACGTTAAGACCACGAGACATATTGCTGACACTCGCCTACTTCGTTAGAGCGACAAGCCAAATAATCTGATGGTGTGTGTACCGAAGGTCTTACAGTACGCACACCGCAGGTATCTTCTTATTTTCACTCACACCGACAGTCACCTCCTTCCTCTCCCCCTTCCTCCCTTTGCAATCTGACTTCTTCTTTGGATCACTTGTATTTGCTTCACACAAAGAGAAAGATTGGGTATGATGGAAGCTAAGAAACTAGTAAGACTCCTTCATACAGTGAAACAAAATTATGGTGAAGTATAATTTCAGATATTAACCGAAAATTGCGAAAAAGTAAAATATGAAATGAAAATATCGGCACTCGAAAATGCCGTTTGGATATCCACATGTTGGGGAAAAAATATCGCCGATTTATTTAGATACTTTTTTAAATATATCGATGCTTTATCAGCAGCCCCAGATGGTAGTGCCGCACCAGGTGGCGTGCGCAGAGCGGCGCGCCCGCCCTTGACTGGGATTCGCGGCGGGAACGCAGCGCCACCGGAAGGAAGGCGTGCGCGTCCGTGCGGAACCTCAGCCTGATTGGCCGCGCGGACACTGGGCAGGCGGCGCGCTACGCATACCGAGCGGGCGCTGCCTCCGCGCAGCCCGTATGGGCAAGGAATGCAGACCGGCCGCGGCCTTCCACCGTCTGGCCCGGCCCGGCTCAGTAGCGGTACCTGCCGACGACCTGCGCAGTTTCCGCCGCGCTCCGGCTCGCCAGGGGTCGCCACCGCGCTTCCGGCCAACTTCCTATGTACTCCCCGTCTAAAGCGCAACACTCTCACGGTCACAGCCGCGTACTGTAACAAACACGAAGGCTTTGTTCCGGCAGCGGCCTCCGAGAGTTTGAAATTGGATCTACGGCGCATGCTCCAGCGCTTCTGAGTAGTTTGATAGCGCCGTAGTGTGTAAACTTACGAACGAGTGACGCTTTCCATACGGGAAGTGCCCTTTCCCGGTAGAGCACTATTTACACTACCTGATCAAAAGTGTCCGGATACACCAACGTAATGCGGAATAGACCACTAGATCTCTCACGAGACGGACCTCTCAGTACAGGAGTAAAAGGAGGCAGGAAGTATTGTGTCCTCGACAGAGAGCAGTAACGGGACAATGGGTCGACCTGGAGAGCTCAGTGACTTCGTATGTGGAATAGTCATCGGATGTCACCTGAGTAACAAATCCATCGCGGACGTTTCAATCCTCCTAAAGCTGCCCAAGTCGACTATTGGTGATGTGATTGAAAAGTGGAAACGCGAAGAAACAACCACTGCAAAATCAAGACCATGCACAGTGTATGTACCGGGTGATGAAAAAGTCAGTATAAATTTGAAAACTGAATAAATCACGGAATAATGTAGATAGAGAGGTACAAATTGACACACATGCTTGGAATGACATGGGGTTTTATTAAAACAAAACAAAAATGCAAGCGTTCAAAAAATGTCCGACAGATGGCGCTTCATCTGATCAGAATAGCAATAATTAGCATAACAAAGTAAGACAAAGCAAAGATGGTGTTCTTTACAGGAAATGCTCAATATGTCAACCATCATTCCTCAACAATAGCTGTAGTCGAGGAATAATGTTGTGAACAGCACTGTAAAACATGTCCAGAGTTATGGTGAGGCATTGGCGTCGGATGTTGTCGTCTTCAGCATCCCTAGAGATGTCGGTCGATCACGATACGCTTGCGACTTCAGGTAACCCCAAAGCCATTAATCGCACGGACTGAGGTCTGGGGACCTGGGAGGCCAAGCATGACGAAAGTGGCGGCTGAGAACATGATCATCACCAAATGACGAGCGCAAGAGATCGTCCATGCGTCTAGCAATATCGGGTGGAGCGCCATCCTGCATAAACATCGTGCGTTCCAGCAGGCTGGGGATGATGCTGCGACTGCTGGCGCATCTGATTCTCTCTCTCTCATTACAGCTCATTTTATACACGATTGTCATGCGCAGTCACTGACGTTTTGCTGTCCAGCGCCATCTGTCGGACATTTTGTAATTTTTTTTTTTTTGTTCTAATAAAACCCCATGTCATTCCAAGCGTCTGTGTCGATTTTTACCTCTCTATCTACATTATTCCGTGGGTTATTAAGTTTTCAAGTTTATACTGACTTTTTGGTCACCCGGTACTCACAGAGGGACTGTCCAGAACTGCACATGGTGGTTATAAAAATTCGCATGAAATCAGCTGAAAGGATCACTCGTAATTTCCAAAGTGCTCCCAGCAGTACAGCTATCACAGCGACTGCGTAGGCAGTTGAGGTGCTCGAGCAGCACTGCCCATTTCTGTTGCAAGTACTAAGCGATACTGAAGGTGGTGTAAGGAGGGACGCCATTGGACAGTGGATGACTGGAAACTAGTGATTTGGAATGATAAATCGCGTTATAACCTACGGCAATCTGATGGAAGAATTCGAGTTTGGCGAATGCTTGGAGAAAGTTACCTGCCATGATGTAGTGCAAACAGTGAAGTGCGCGGCTGGTGATGTACGTTGTGGGGGTGTTTTCCTGATGAGGGTGTGGTCCCCTTATAGCGCTTAAGAAAATATTAAATGCGGAAGAATATGAACAGATTTTACAGTATTGCGTACTGCTTATAGTTGAGGAACGGTTAGGAGACCATGCTTGCTTGTAATAAAGTGACACTGCAACTTGTCATTAGCTAGCAGAGGTTGTAACGACACTCCGACGCAGAGAGATTCAATACTTTAAAGTCTGCGCCAAAGATTAAATTGAGAGGAATGTAGAATATAATCTCTGTAATGTTCATATTTGATTCTATTTTGTTTCATACTCTAAGAATGAAGAATGAGTTAAGATACACTTTCGATTGTTACCCTGTAGGGGATGGACGTAATTTTTGGTGTAAGCTGAAAGACAGCCATCTTGTTAGTATTAATGGTTTGTGCGACGAGCAGAGCAAGTCTTAATGTCTTGTGAATAAAAAATAATGAAAAGTATCTAAGTTTTACGAGAATTATTTAAAGCGACGTAGCATGGTATTCCTTTGTTTCCACCGTCTTCGTGAAGTAAACCGATGCCGACTTAGGAAGAAACACACAACAAAGAGAAAAACATGAATGAATTAATATTGTGGCAGAAGGACTAATTCTACGTCTAAGGAGATAACTCTGACTAAATCAGCAATGACGTAGAATTCAAAAATGTCATTAATTGGAATTGTAAATTATATTGCAGGCCAATTTCACGCAGCACTGAATTTGTCCGCATTCAAGCTGGTCAATACAGTCCGTAAAAAAGCTTTTCAAAAATTCTAAAATTAAAGTTCCATATCCATACTTTTTTTCTCTTTTCAAAAAGTCAATAAAATTAATTTTTTTTATTTCTTACGCCACAAGGCCCAGCGTGGGTCGTAATTACCGCAAGGCAGCGAAACTTGGTAGATATTCTAATGCGGAACCGATTTATGTTTCCATATGTGATGAATTAGGAACGGGATGTTGACAGAAAAGGTGAAACAAGCGAGAGGAGCGTGATGCTGATTTTTAGTACTACCCACTGCTTACACAGTATGTTAAATATGAATACCAGAGGCGTCGACGAGATGCTGCATCCGTAAGACGACGTGCTCAACCGCTGCTCTCAGCAGTTCCGGTGGAATCCGAGCAACATGCTCTTGTTTACTGGTCTTCAGGTGGAGACCGTACATCTCCCTGATAAATGCATTCCTTTAGATATCCGCAGAACCAAAAGTCACATTGATATGGATTCAGATCACGTGATCTTGCAGGCCATGCATCTGGAAAATCTCTGTAGATTACACGTTCGTGGAAGGTTGCATTGACCAGATCTTTCACTGGGCGAGCGACGTTAGGAGGTGCCCGTCTTGCGTGAAAACAGCGCTTTCCCCACACAGTTGCGCTCGTACAAAGCAGGAACGTCCGCAGCTCGTGGTCTAGTGGCTAGCGTTGCTGCCTCGGGGTCCCGGGTTCGATTGCCGGCTGGGTTGCCCTATCATTTCATCATCATTCTTGACAGTGGCTAGATTGGATCGTGTAAAAATTGGACTGTGAAAAAATTGCGACTTTGTACGGGCGCTGATGACCGCGCAGTTGAGCGCCCCACAAACTAATTATCATCATCAAAGCAGGAATAGCATGCTGTACAAGGTGGTCTCGATAAGGCACAGACGTCACGGTACACCTACAGGCCCTCTGGGTGTATTCTCTTCAAAGGAGAACGGACCGAGAATAAAGATGATTGTGGTTCCACACCACACAGTCACATACGGTAGTTCAGCGGCTCCTCGTGCAGAACACGCTGTTTATCAGTGCCCCAAATTTGACAGTCCTAGGTATTCACTGGGCCCTATAGTGTAAAATTTGCCTCGCCGTATGTCACCAACTTCGATCCGTGCTAGAAACCTCGAGCAAATACAGAACGTTACTGCGGATCATGCTGTTTCAGTTATTGCACTGTCTGGATCTTGTACGAGTTCCAGTGTAAAATACCCCACCACAAAACATTCCGTAATGTTGGCCCTTGACATGGACAGTTCTCGTGACACTGCGCCACCACTAGCATTCCTTTTCCAGGTGTCACACCAAACTTACCCGTGTTTTTGAATTTCATTATCATCTTCTTTAAACTTAATGACAACGGACCTCTCCTCAGACCTTCCAGGCGATACTCTCTCAATGCAGCACTGTAATTGCTGCCGTTCATATAAAACAGTTTCAGTAACAGCGCACGGTCTCTCTTCGATAGCCATACTGTTCACTCACGTTATGGCTTGTCAGTTGACAGCGTGGATGTCATGCCGTCATACAGACGGTGTCTAGCTCCAGATTTGCACCTGGTGGCCATAAATGGAACTAAATTGTTTTCCAGCGTAAGTCGGTACTACGTTTAAATTCGTCCCATACTTTCACTAGTGTATCTGGAGTTCCTGCATCAGTTCTGTTGGTATGCGGTGTTGCAGTTCACCTTACATGGGAGTAACGAAGTGTCTGCCACAACTTAATAATAATAATACCTCCCTCCCCCCGCCATGAGATCAGGCGACCAAGGAGGCCAATTGTGCAATGCGAAAAACGTATGCCCGTTGTGGTATAGGGCCTGCAGTGCCGTACTGTCTACGAAAATCACTCCGCAATCTAGTAACTGAACTGCAGCTTTTGAAATGGACAATGCCTTTCACTGCTGTGTTACTGCCATCTCGATTCGGAAACAGGGGGTAATAAAGAATAAAGAAGCGAGCGAATCAACAAACTACTCCGGGAAGTCCACACTGACAGCCTCATAAAGCGGCAACCTCCAACTGGCGTCAAATTAAATTTCTAGTTTCGATGCGTAAGGAAGATATACCACAAGTCTCTGCATACTGTATATACACAACAAACAGAAAAAAAAATGTTAGCACAGTGAAACATGACATGCTGTGAATCCATTATTTATCGAAGAGTGACAGTCTACACATACAAGACATAAGTGACAGTTATTAACAATAAAAATGAAACCCAGAGAAGGCGCCATATTGGATCCAAAACGTGTCTACTTCAGAGAAAATTATTTTACGAAAACTAAAACGTATTTCGTGAACTTGCATGTTTTACAGCTACTACATCCAGTATGATTATTAATACAAGTATCGTGAGTGGAACTCGAACCCTTGCGTAAAATAGAAGATACGGAATGGTTCCGAACTTCATCCAGGTCATACGGAATTGTGCATAACCATCACTCTTTTTTCCTCTCTGGCCAAATGGTAGTGATGAACTACCTTTATGGTGTACGCCAGTCTTCTAGCTTTATTTATATCTAGCTAAAGTAGCTCATTCTTGTGACGTCAGAGCCGTGGATATCTGTGAAAGATGGTGTCGATATCGAATCCTATCGACAGACGGAGCTCAGGCTCGGCTTGGGGTGAGGTTGCTGAAACAGACACTGTCCCTTTTCGTAGGAACCATCTCGGCATTCGCCTTAAGCGATTTAGGAAAATCGGAAATTCGAAATGTGGATGGCCTTACTGGGATTGAACTGCCGTCTTTGTAATGTGAATCCATTGTGCTAACCACTGCGCCACCTCGTTGGGTCGGTAGTGATTGCAGTTAACAGTAGGCGAGTGCGTTACTGGAAAGGAAGTGGCAGCACCACCAGTTGCACGTTAAGTATCGAAGGAGAAAGTAAACAAGTGAGCGTTGAAAAGCGCATACCTTCTCTCTCTCTCTCTCTCTCTCTCTCTCTCTCTCTCTCTCTCTCTCTCTCGCACACACACCACACACAATATATATCACAACTCGCTTTGGAGCGCTGAGCGCTGTAGATGATGTGGAAGTAGGCGGTTGTATGACACTCCACACATGGCCACCTACAGATGTGGACCCTGGACCCTCCACTGCTGACTAAGTCGTGGCAATGAAGTGATGTGTATGTGTCAGTCGGTTGTATGTAATCAGCGCAGTAAGACGGCTCGACGCGGAGACCTACTGACAGAATGCCAGAAGCGAATTGTTGGGTCTAGTCGTGCCCGTAGCAACCCTGTGAATGAGATTGCCCGATTCGTTGGTGTTTAAATGTGGCCTGTTGTCCAAAGTGTCTAGAAAGAACGGTGTACTACTCGCTCCAAGTAACAAGGCGTAAAAACATAGGTCGTAAAAAGACTCTAATGGACGGGAGCCGGAGAAGAGTAGCACGTCGTCTCAGTGACTCTGTTTCAAACTCAGCAGAATTTGCTGCTGTCGTAGAATATAGGTCTTTGTCAACCAGTTTCCGCACGAATCGAATTGCGGAGAGAATTGCATTCAATGGACGTTTAGAGTCGGCTACATCGGTAAAAGCCCAGTGCTGTCGGTGCCACATAAAGCTGTACGTCGTCAGTGGGCGGAACACAGAGCACGAATCGGGATGTTCATTTCAGCCCAAGCGTTGCCCTTGCTCTACATCTTCAGAATTATCCTGTGGGCTCTCCCGTCTTCCAAAATGACAACGGTCTTGTCCACAGGGCTGTACACCTGCGCTCCCTGTTCGTTGAACACCCAGACACGCCTGTCGCACCTAGACTGAGCCACCTTAATCACTCAAATCTTAATCATGTAGAAAAGTCTTTGGACTATTTGGAGCACCAGGTGAAACGTAAAAACCAACATCCTCACAAAACCTTTAAGGGGTCTTGTCATCAAGAAATGGAGCAATGGCTTCAGTTGGGTATGATATATGTGAAGAAACATCCTCGCCAAATAGAGGCCATTATCGAAGCTACGAGGCTGTGTAACTTTGGGACGACACACGCTAGTGCTCCAAGACACACGTTAAAAATAATTTTGAGTTCCAGGAAATTTTTTACCACTGAAAGTTTCCATTTACTGCGATGGTGAAGAATGCAAATCGTCGGTTGCTGTTTATCTAAGTCTGTTGGTGTTTTTCAGATTGGCGTTGACCTGACGTCACAACACTGCCCACCTGGAGTTACAGCTATTGATTTGATACTCCGCATTACTTGTATGTCATTAACGCAAGTAGTCAGTTTCTGTTTGCTGGTTTCCAAAGGATGTGAACGCTTGAATTTTTGACAGAACGTGCCAGAAATCTCACAGTATTTTATTACTTGACTTTCGGGGACTTCGCATTTACAAGTTTCTTTCCGTATTATAACCAGAAAAACGAATGTTGATATCAATGAACTTTAAAAGCGAAGCTGCCAGTTCAGTGCTGCCTATGCCACAGAATCAGGTTGCGAAACTTGTAAGCCAAGTGCTACGTTGAGACAAGTGTTTCAGTCACGCTTAGCGTGGATCGTGGATCTCTGCTTGTGGTTTACATATAGCCAATGGTTGTTTGTCAGTGTAACTTTGTTTCTTATAATTTGGGAGTATATTATTAGTGAATGAACAGTTGTTATAAATTTAAGACAAAATATGAATAACTGAAAAAGTATCACATAATTATGACGCTGTATTAAGGGGAGTGGTCCGTTATGAAAAAATGTTACCAGTATAGTTACTCTTGTCCCCGTCAGGTTACGCTGCAACAATCCTAGAGGTCTCTCATTGTCTGCTGCATCATATTTGGTGGTCGGTTTAAGTGTAAAATAATGTGAACTGTCACACAGCTGTTACTGTATTCAGTTATTACATATGTCACTGACACAAGTCGGTCATGTAAATTTACTTAACGTGACAGTAATTTGTATTCATTGAATTTAAAAACGTAAATGTTGTTGGGAAATCTATATCGAATTATTCATTATTGTTTTTGAACAATCAATGTATAAATTGAGAAAATAACACACATGAACAGTGATGATGCGGTGTGATGACTCACATCAAGGACTGGGTTGTGACAGGAAGAGACAGGTGCACCCTTATTTTCTGCGAAATATATCTTAATTAGCGACTTCATAGAAAGCGATGACGTACATTTAGTTGTATGTGCATGCACACCAGGTATATTACTCTAACAAGAGATAAAGACAATTGCTGGTAAGTGCATTAACAGTACTTTTATCAGCTGTGAGCTGTGGGTTTAAATTTTCTTCACATACAACTTGTGAGTTATATTTCATATGGTGGTACAGTGTGGTATCACGTTATAGTATTCGCTGCAATGTTGTATTATTTTCGGTTAAGTAACAACATCAAGATTGTTGTTGTTATTACAGCATGTTTATTTCCAGTATTTCGCACACAAGAGAAATTAAATGTACTTCTGAAGATGTTATGATATTGTTTTGCGATAGGAGTGGGATTGGTGCTGATAACGTTTTGTGATAGTGTGTTATCTGTTGAGGCGAAATGAGCTGAGAACTTTCGTTAGTGTCTGAGGTACTGCAGTCTTGGAAGTGCGAGAGCATGGGCGTTAAAGAAGATGTGACTCGACTAAGGTAATGTGTTCCGATTCCAACGGCGAATGTAAGCTGAAGTAAGCGAGATGTCCAGTAAGTCATAACGTGGTTATTCGTCATCGTGGAAGCATCGTACTATCACATTCCAGCAGTAGCGAGAAACGCCTGCAGCCTACCACCTCGTTTCGATACTTACCGGTATGCCACGAAGCGATATGAAGTACGGACAGCACTTACATGTTCTGTAAAGATTAGAACAGTTTTGTGCGAATAGAATCAGTGCAAGGATCGTTAACAGGTGGCCATAGCCTGTATAAAAGTACATATAACGTAGATAAACAGACGTGCTATTCAGATTATTGAAGAAGTTATGGTAATGCTTCAGCATTGGGACGGAAACGTTACGTTGAAAAGTGCTTGGCCTGTTTTTGGCAACAGCGACGAGATTTAGCAGACTTGGATGTCACAGATTCTCAGGGAACTGAAATGAGAACGTTAAAAAAAAGAGTGATTGTTATTGAGAGCCCCTGTTGTGTCAACTTAGATGATGATGATGATGATGATGATGATATCCAAGAAAGACAATTCTACCGCCATCGCCATATACAGTGGGTATCATAATAGAGAAAAGTGACCCAAGTAAAGGTGTATGACAGTAGAATCAAAACAGGGTTAAGAAAACGAACTGTTAACTAGACAATTGCGAATTTATGGTAATGAATAGCCTTTGACACAAGTGTTAAATCTTGTCTTAGTTAGTACAAATGTTTTTGACTTACAAACTTTTCGCTTCTAAGTAGGGCTCAAACTTTACCCATGACCCATGGTTTGGAGTTTGTGACAGAGGCGTGGTGGGACAACAGCACATTTTGCTGATAATGTAAGACAGTATCTAAAGTTCCAATATGGTACAAAAGGAATAGATCGAGCAAAGCCTCTGTCTTGATCTCCAAGGTTACCTTGATCTCCAAGGTTACCGGATTTCAATCTCTGGATTTTCTGTCTGGGGTCATCTCAAAAGTGAAGTGTACAGCATTCACGTTGATAAGGTTGAGGAACTGGAACGGTGAATTGTACAGTCTTTTCAAGATATCTGTGGGTGTTTGAAATAATACGTAACTCAGTGCAGAGACACGTAGCGTATTGCATCGAAATGCGAGGACGACACGTGGAACACCTTTAAAGTGTGTACAGTACATTGTAACGTGTAACGTGCCGAGCAGTGTTCTATTTCTTGTTACGGTGTGTCGAGGGTGAAAGTTCATATTTCAGACACATTTGTGCTAACTACGGTAATATTTGATTCTGAAGTCAGTGGTTGTTAGAAAAACACATTTCGCTGTTATCTCGTTTGCGGACCTACGTTCACTCTAACGCGTGTTCTTGTATTGTCATATGTTTTTGTCCCTGTCAGTTTTCACTGTTAATTGTGATACACACTGCATATCGCTTGGGGAGATAGGATATTGTGGCGCAGTCAGAAGCATACAGGTTAATTTTTCCCCCGATCCTTCTGCAGGTGGAATACATACAACACTGGGCAATATGGTAGCCTGCTGTCGTCCGTTGTACGCTGACTTGCGGGATGTACGTTGTCAATAAGCGAAAATTTGCAATGTGCTTATTATTTCGTGAATGCTTAGAGATATCGAAACGAAGCTTACGACAAATGATGGTAGGCACACGTATGCGTAATTTTGTGGTAAGTTCAATTCTTTTAACTCGTGTTTTTTTGCGAAAATATCCGAGGTATGTGCTTAAATTGAAAGGCAGGGCTACTGCGGGGTACACACGCTACAAAGATAAAGCGTGTGTTCTTTTGGACCCACTTCAAACGGCGTAGTTGCAGGGTCAGCTGTGATTGTTGTAAATACCAAATTCCAGCGTGTCAGTAGTGTTTAAAAAAACTTATTTCCAATATATGTACATACTCTTGTTCACGTAATCGGCTTCAGTGAAACCAGTAAACATCGAAAGACTTTACTCAACGGCGGAGTGTGCCATGAGAGCGAAACTTTGGCGGTGTGTAACCGAACGTTACATTCCGGCCGCCTTACCTTTTCAGTTTTACCACATTTCTGTGATATTGTGGCGAAAAGTTTCAAGGCCAACATAAGTGTTGTATCACTGTATTAATGTTTTCAAGAGCTTTACAATGCCGTTGAAACGGTACACCGTTACATTAAAAAATACATAATTGTTTCAAACTCTCAATTGATGTAACAAAATTACGTGTCTCTCCCCCTACAGTCATTTGCCGAAGTGATCGTTTTAATATCACGAATCGCCGGCCGAAGTGGCCGTGCGGTTCTAGGCGCTGCAGTCTGGAACCGCGAGACCGCTACGGTCGCAGGTTCGAATCCTGCCTCGGGCATGGATGTGTGTGATGTCCTTAGGTTAGTTAGGTTTAAGTAGTTCTAAGTTCTAGGGGACTAATGACCTGAGAAGTTGAGTCCCATAGTGCTCAGAGCCGTTTATTTTATCTTTATATATATATATATATATATATATATATATATATATATATCACGAATCGTTCACGGAATAAGAAGGGACCAAGTTTCAGATGATTCACAAGGTGTCTCAGGAAGAATAGTCAGTATTTACGGATATAATACGAACGACCATTCGAAGCAGAAAAGTAAATTAAAAAAGAAACTGTTAACATCGGCTGTGAGCACTTGTTCAGTAGGAGATATGTGTTTCACAGTGGCGAAGAAGTAGTAGTGTTAATAGCTCTTAAGTTATGCATTTTAGAGCTAATATTTACTAGATGTTTGTGATTCGAATGATCGTTCTTGTTGTATCCCTGGATATTGATCTTTCCTCCTGGAACACATCTATACGTATACATAAACAGCGCAGCTCTATAAGTATCGTCGAGGTGTATTCTATTAGAGGTGCGTCCATTGTCCCAAAGGTAATAACTCTAAAAATACCGTTTCGCATCATCGCTAAAAGCAGACTGTGTTAGCGAATCCTCATCCCCCCTCTCCCCTGCCCCCTCCCTCGACTCATCGCTCCGGTCCCCCCTTCCTGTGCCAGCAAATCAGAGAATTTACCGAGTGAGCGAGCTGTTGTGACGGGAAGGGAGGGGTTAATGCTGCTTGCACCGGAAGCGCCAGCACCAGCAGCCGCCGCCCAGCCGTGCGAGCTCCGTAAAATATTTAGGTTTGCTGCAGGCGTTGAGCGCAGTCGTACGCCGGGGAGCAGGCGAGCTTTGATGTTGGGCAGTGAGCCACGGTATCATGCTGCCAGTCACCAAAGTAATGGCTGCCGGGTGTCTGTCTGCATTCGTGGCAGTTCCCCGCGACGTCACGGATGAACTGTCCCCCCTCAACGTGTTTGTGAAGAAGTCGACGCCATTCGTCGTCACAAGATTTACCTTGCCTTTACGAAATGGTATTTTCGTTTTTATGTCACAGTACAACTGTTGCTACGAAATTTCCCAGTATGGCGACAAACTATCCTCCTCCTCCCCCTCCTCCTCCTCCTTCAAGGATTAGGCGATTCGCCTGTTCGGTCACTGAGATTTGATATACAGGGTGTCCGAAAAGTCTTTCCCTGATTACATAAATTGATAACTCAGGCTAGAAGTAAGATACAAATATGAAACTCGTGTCTAATTGTTTACAAACTATCAAAGTTTTTTTCACACATCAGTAAACTTCCACATGAGCACCCTTGGTAACACGTAGCACATCTAGGCGATATTCAATTTCCGTCCACACATTAGCCAACATCACTGGAGGGATCGATTCAACAACTGTGGTTATCCGTTGCCGCAGGGTTTCAAGATCTGGTACACGTGTTCGGTAGACTTCGTCCTTGACATAACCCCATAAAAAGAAGTCTCATGGGGTTATGTCAGGAGAGCGTGGAGGCCAAACCGTTGGCCCATTACGACCAATCCATCGCCCAGGGAAAGGTCATATCGAGATAGGCACGGACGTCTAAACCCCAATGAGGCGGTGCACCGTGTTGCTGAAACAAGACATCGGGGTGATACTGAAGCAGCTGAGGAACAGCATACAGTTGCAACATGTCCAGATACACTGCAGATGTGATGGTAGCCTCAGCGAAGAAGAATGGCCCGATAATTCGATCGTGCAATAGCGCGCACCAAACATTACTCCACTGACAAAAAAGGTTGCTTCGTTGGAAAGGGCAATTCGTCTGAGATAACCACCATCGTCCTCAATACGTGATAGCATTTCGACCGCAAAGTCATATCGATGTGTACCGTCATTAAATAAGGCCTGAACGATTTGCACTTTGTATGCACGAAACAATAAACGTTTGTGTAAAATGTCATGCAGAAGGCTTTTTGGCATCTGTAATTCACGCGAGGCCCTGCGCACCAATTTCTTCGGACTTCGCAGGAAAGACTGCCTTACAGCTTCCACCCTGTGTGCTGAGGTTCTTGGTCGACCAGACCTCGGAAGGTCAGCAACCGATCCTGTGTTCTTGAACCTCTCATACCAGGCTTTAATGCTCTTGACATCAGGTGGATTTCTTCCAAATGTTGTCTGGAAGTGTCTCTGCACTGTGGTTGGTGATCGTGTCTCATGGTACCACAGGACACACTGTGCCTTCTCCTGATTGGTTAACATGGCTTCTTCGGCACTGCACCTCATCCACTACTTACGTACTGCGAACCTAAAACAGAAAACAAACTTTGATAGTTGTAAACAATTCGACACAAGTTTCATATTTTTATTTTACTTCTAGCCTGCGTTATCAATTTACGTAATCAGGGAAAGACTTTTCGGACACCCTGTATATAATAAAACTTCTTGTGGTATTATTCTTTCTTGCATTCTGTTCATCTCTTGCATTCTGTTCAGGTGTAGAGCCATCTTGCAGAATGAAATTTCACCCTGCTGCTGAGTTTGCGCTGGTTCAGATCTTGATGGCATGTTAAAATTGAGTGCCGGATCCTAGATTCGAACCCAGAATATTTGCCTTTAACAGGCAAATGCCCTGAAAAGTGATCTAACCAGGCACGACGCCGGCTTCGGATCCCGCCTCGGCACACAGTTGTAATGTGCCAGGAAGTTTCTTTTGTTTTTACATTTTTCAGTTGTCTCTGTAAATCATAAGTTTTAAATCCATGTAGTCTCCTGCAGCCTTCCACGGAAATCAGTAATCTCACTTCTGATCTCTGTATCTTATTAAGATGTTCAGCGCTCCTCAGCAACGTTTCTTAGTCTTAGAGCCGGACAGTCATAGACCTCATTTTAAGAGATTTCCTTCTTGTTTCTTTTCTCTTTTACCGTCCGCCCCGGTAGCTGAGTGGTCAGCGTGACACTGTCAATCCTAAGGGCCCGGGTTCGATTCCCGGCTGGGTCGGAAATTTTCTCTGCTCAGGGACTGGGTGTTGTGTTGTCCTAATCATCATCATTTCATCCCCATCGACGCGCAGGTCGCCGAAGTGGCGTCAAATCGAAAGACCTGCACCAGGCGAACGGTCTACCCGACGGGAGGCCCTAGCCACACGACATTTCCATTTCCATTTTCTCTTTTACCGAGTTACCGAATTGTTCCACGTATGGCTGGGTACTTGTGATCGGTGTTAAAATCAATGTTATGTCACAGGCAAGGTATTCGAAATTAGACACTCATTCAGTAGGTCTGTTATCTAGGGTTTATTTTTTGCGGACTGGATATCTGCCTCTAAAACCCAGTCTTGGACTTTTCTGCAGAGATTTTGAGTTATGTCCTTAGCAGATCTGTCGAAGGTAATACGCAGATCTCTGAACACTATCCTCAGTTTGTTGAATGATAATCTGATTGTCACCAAACAGCATTGTATTTAAATATATTTAGATGACACATTCAGTATCTTACCCATAAAGTATCCACTGTAATTCTTATTGGAATATGCATTGTAGCTGGCAGTGAAACGCGAAAGTTTGTTTACTTTTGCTTGTTTTCAGTTTCAGGTTTTTCACTGTGAAAGGGAAATAATTTTTTCTTCGGTAACTCTTCTGGTACTTCAAAATTTCACTTTCGCTACAGCGTATACGTTAGATAACGTACTATACCGACGAACTACGGCCGTATACGTAGGAAAACTGACAGCTGTATTTGCCGGAAGCAGTACTGTAAATAATTTCCGAAATGGCGTGACCAACAGGATAAGCTGTTGCTAATCTTGTAATGCGTAATATTAAAGTATGCTCTTTTTTATTCAGATAAGTAAGGGGGTATGTTTTACGAGCATCATCGTGTGACATTTGTAAGCCGCTCGGTGTGGCCGGGCCGTTAGAGGCGCCATGTCACGAATTGCGCGGCTCCTCCTGCCGGAGGTTCGAGTCACCTCGGGCATGGGTGTGTGTGTTGTTCTTAGCGTAAGTTAGTTTAAGTAGTGTGAAAGTCTAGGGACCGATGACCTCAGCAGTTTGGTCCCTTAGGAATTCACCCATATTTAAACATTTGACATTTGTAACCAACGACTTTTCGCTATTACAGCTGTATGGCTTTTTTGTGAATGTTAAAATACATTTAATTGCTGTTACTCTTAAATTCCGAGGAGTCGTGAGGTATATAATGATTACATCACTTAAAATTTAATTTGCCCATAATCATACAACACACATCAGGCAGCTTAATGTTAATAGTTGGTTACTTGTGTTTCATTTTTAATTCTTTCTGTGGTCGACCATACATATATCCTGTCGCCTCGATGATTTTTTTCTGCTTATACATATCTTGAGAATATTTACAATAATTTGAACTGTTTATGTTGTACAAGTTTGTACCATATTGTGTTACACCTTGGGTTTCTTGCTTTACAGCAATGGATATGATTAAAAAAATCACTCAGATTACATGTTGTTATTTACGTCAAAGTTTTACTTGTTTTAAGCATCTATTTTTATGTTTTCATATTTCGGACTAGATGTGCTTCACGCATAACTTATTTTGATAAAAAACTTACTCAGAGTGATGTCATGATTTTCCATTGTTATACAGGGACCTGTTAATGCTAGGGTTAATAAAAGTTTTTATTGAAGCATCTGAGTTTAGAAACTGCGGGATACCGTCTACATAAAATTATAGTATAAACTTTGTCTTACAGAGTACTTTTGTTCTTTTCGCGAATTGTCGAACACCGCAAAAGAAGTAAATAATTAAGGATTGGAAAAAAGAAGCGATAGTTACTTCAGTATCTCGGCATACTGGTTAAGACATGGGTTCAGATGAATTATTATGTGCTAACGGCTGAGAGACGAGAAAGAGGAACGTATATTAACTGCAATACTAGCTAATTTTGGTATTGCTGCGTTGTTTGCCGTGGTTGGCGAATCGGCAGCGTCTTACGTCAGTCGATGATGTAGTTCCTGAGTATGGATGCAGATTATAGATTACAGAAACTGTGGTTAAGTTTATTTTCCTTACTGAGATCTGTTAGTGGGGGGGGGGGGGGGAAGTAAGTCTATTAGAACTTTATCGTATTGCATGCAGTTAATGTATATGTGTCTTAATGTATAGTTATGTTACATTTTTTTCCCAATAGGTTCACTTCTTTAACTTCACAATGTAAGCAAAGGCAGAACAGAGCTTCATCCATAACATTGATACGATATGGTTTTATAAGAATAGCGTACATAAGGAAGAGATGAATATACTCGTTCCTACCGAAGCTTAAATTTCATATAAACAAATAATTTTCAGAATACGCATTAACGGTGGCACAGTAACACTGAACAGTTCCGATTTTAAACAAGAAGAAACAACAAAATACGGTAGTGTTCCACTCACTGAGTTCTTCGAACACTAGTGGACGACCTAGAGTGAATATAAGAAAAATGTGCACATATACAGGTGTTTCCACGGCTGCATAGCATTCGTTGTGTTATTTTGGGATAATAATACGGAAATGTTGGGAAGATCTTGCTTGCCCTACGGGCAAGCATAATTTTCAGATAAACCTATCGGCGTACAGCTGAGTGTGTCTTACACCACTGTGCTGCCGTAACAGATAACGCTGATAAGCGAGTACGGGCAAAAAAGCACCTCGTTGTGTAGTTAAATCCTCGTGCCCCTTTAACGGTGTATTTTATTTCATTTTGCTCTCTATCTAAATATGACAAAATGAAACATTATTTCGTTGATTTCGTACAGTCGATATTGCTTCCGGTTAATTCCTTCCAAAGCCCTGAACTGCTAAATATATGTGACTTACACATTAAAAGTGGTTATATTTATTGAATTTCATAAATTTTAGTTAGTAACTCAGCAGCATGATACAAATTGCGTTCCGTGACCTATTACCATGTTTGTACCACCTTTATTACAGCATATTTGTAAAAAGTTTCAGGCTATCGGCATCTAACTTCTCAAGGTGTCTTTTGATTCAAAAGACATCAAGGGAATTGTATTGGCGTGAGATTGCAAGGGATCACCCCGTAGCACTCTGCTTTTCCAGTTTATTTGTTCGTTGTAGCCTACGTCTCGAGTTCCGTGTCTTGCACCGTGGTTCTGGTGATCAGTTAGCTGCAAAAGATACCGCATGAGATAAAATTAGTGGTAGATCTTCAATGTCCAATCATGTTATGTTGGTTGTGAGAGCCATATTTATTCTCCAGTAAGCTCCAGGCCCTGGTCAACCTTTCTCGTCTTTCACTGAGCAGGATGTTTAATGTTTCTCTGTGTAAAATAAAATTTTAGAGCGTGGCACACTTGGCTTTGGGATCATCTCTGTTGATGTCACGAAAGTCAAGAGTATCGCGAAATAAGAGACTAATCTTTGAAGGTAAGCGTTGCCTTGTCGAAGTCCGAAAATCTGTCTGTCGCAAAGCGTTGCCTCACCGCAAGGAGAATGTTGGAACGACACAGATCGCAGTCACTGGGATCTTGTATGTGGAACTTTGGTTGACACGAATCCCAGAAACTGCAACAAATTGTCACCTCGAGATCGGATCGCGTAGCAAGGGTAACACTTCCATCTGAACAGTGCTCTCAAGAATATCTGTCAGATAATTCTATGGACTATTCGGCTGCAGCCGAGTCGCCGTCCTCGAGCCTCTCCATATGGCCTACGTCATTCATTGTCTTTGGCTCGCCTACACATGTTGAGACGTGGCCGAAAGTATTTTCAGTGAGGAAGTGAGGTACCACATTTTGTATTTAATTTTCTTTACACACTCAGCTGTATTTATTGTTTTCCAAGGCACAGGACTCCATATTCTGATACGAGGATGTGGGATAGATGTATGTCTGCACCATTCATTATCAAATAGAGTGACCATGAGAAAACTACAGTGTGTTCCAAAAATTTTTTCCGATTTCACAAGATGGTTTCTTCTACGTGAATCAAGACAGAAAACCCGGCTAACTAAACTGATTTTACAAGGGTATATCTTTGACATGCATATATATCCAGCATTGGGGTACGGGTTACAGTTGTGTGTAGGAGCAAAGTTTTCAATTGCCTTTCACAAATGTTCAGTGTCTGGAGCTTTTGCTTTCACTGCAGTTGCTGTGCGGCGTTACGGTTTGTCCAAAGTTGTTGGAAGGGAAGTCACACGCCGGAGAAGATGCAGTTCCGTCTTAACGACGAAAATCAATACCACATTTGTAATTGAATTGCACCTTTTCAGAACACTAAACGCCTTTTATTGCTGTGTTGTGATCATCTCGGCGCACACTGGCTAGTCAGCTGGCTAGCGGCACGAAGGGATACCCATACCCGACATCTTGCCACTGGCTCCAAGGAAACTTCCAGATTCGTTGCATAAGTTAAAATTTACCCCTGGTTTCTACTTTAATTCATGTGGTCTTCTGAAATCGGCTGAATCTTTTTGAAACATCACGTATATCAACTATTGCGAACGTTCTCCCGCTTCAAATATTAGCTGCAGGTTAAACAGAGTGTGCGAGCGAAAACTGAGAGCGTCAACGTCCTCTTAATCGTAGTTTCTTTTCCGTGGCTTTCGGCGACGAAGATTAAAAAGAAAGAAAGAACATTAGAGTTTAATGGCAGTTGCCATCGAAATCATTTGGGACTTTCACTAGCTCACGTTACACATCGAGCGGAGGAGAAACCAGTCGAGGCATTTATGAAGAAAACAGGCCAGCACTCGCCTGAAGTGATTTAAGGGCACAGTGAAAGACATAGCCCATTTGAGGATTAGGACGTTGTTCGTCCTGAATGCATCCTGTGAGCAAATCACTGCGCCATCTCGCTCAGCGAAAGACGATTATTAAGTCTAACATTACAAAACGATATGAAATGGAACGAGCTGTTAAGGAAGAAAGTGTGATTCGTCTGTAAAAGAGATCATGATAGAACACTAATGCGACCCATTCTTGACTACCGATCAAGTGTTGCGAATACGCACCAGATAGGATTAAAGGAAGGTATCGAAGCAGTTCAGAGGTGGCTGCTAGATTAGTTATCGGTAGGTCTGAGCAACACACAAGTTTACGGAGATGGGAATACAGATGGGAGTCCATAGAGAGAAGACAGCGTTCTTTTAGAGGAACACTGTTGAGAAAATTCAGAGAACCGTCATTTGCGGCTGACTTCAGAACGATTCTGCTGCTGCCACCGCGCATTTGGCGTAAGGACCACGAAGGTAAGATAAATTAGGACTAGTACGTTTTTCCCTCTCTCCGTTTGCGAATGAAATTGTAAAGGCAGTGAATAATGGTAATACAAGGAATCCTCCGACATGCACCATAAGTTGGCTTGCAGAGTGTGTATGTAGATGTAATATTTGTGTATCCTTAAGTCTACACCTGATCCGTTATAAGTTTTCGAAACTACAGTAGGTAGAGACCTACAGAATGGGAAGCGAATTATATTTCCAGGAAAAACGGCCCCTGCCAGATTTTTGCAAAAAAATGAAATCTTGGAACTTAACCAGAGAAGATTTCGTCAACGAAATTAGCCGAGAAAAAGTCACCACATTTTTTTTTACGTCTGTCAACGGTGAAGTTTTATAATCAAAATTTTGTAACACCCCCGTAAACATACTATTGCAGTCTAGGAGACTGAAGTCTGGAGATTCACTGCTCTCCGGAAGCGTATACCGCATCCCTCCCAAATCAATCTTATTGGGTACAGGCCGCTTCATCTACAGACCCCACCATCATCCACGAGAGAAACTGAATGAAAAACAATGTGACATTGTAATTTTGCCAGAGACGACAACTGACTTGGAATATCAGTTGAACAGAATCGATAGTGGTATTGAAGAGAGATTACAAGATTAACAACAACAAAAGTAAAAAGGGTAATGGAATGTAGTCGAAATAATTATGGTGATGGTGAAGGAATTATATTAGGAAATGATACACAAAAATTAGGAGACGAGTTTTGCTGTTTAGTCAGAAAATAACTGACTACAACCGAACGGGAGCGAGGGGAGAGATGTAAAATGGTGGATTGGCAATAGCAAGAAAAGCGCTTCTGAAAAAGAGAAATTTAACGATGAACTTAAATGTGTTAGGAAATCTTTTCTGAAGGTAATTGTCTGGAGTGTAACCTTGCATGGAAGTGAAACCTGAACGATAAACTATTTAGACAAGAAGAGCACCGAGTTTTTGAAATGCGCTGTTAGAAAAGAATTCTGAAGATTAAATGGATTGATCGGGTAACTAATGAAGAGGTATTGAAACGAATTAGAGAAACTAAAATAAGGGATGGGTTAATAAGACATATGCTGGGGTGGGGCATGGAGGAATTGTCAGTTCGGTAATGGAGGAAAGCGTTTGTGTGTGTGTGGGGGGGGGGGGGGGAGTGGTGGTAAAATTTCTAGAGGGGCTATGGCCTAAATGCAGTAAGCAGGTTCAGACTGATGCAGGTTGCAGTAGCTGCGCAGAGACGAAGAGGGCTGCACACGATAGAAGAGAGTGAAGACTATATTTGTTGTCATGTTTGAACTGAAAACCACAACGGTAATAAAGAAGACACACGGAACATCCAGATGTATATGACGCACCGTTTTCTATCTGGCCTTTCAGAACCATGAAATGAATTGCATGTCATTATCTTTCGTATTCATAGTTGTGCCGAACACACGAAATTCACCATTAGGTGCACAGTCGAGGTCAGTTGTGTCCCACTTTTTTTTTCCAATTTAGCGTTGATACCTGTGTCATCCCGCCACTGTAATATCGTCGAAGCAGGCTGCGCGCCGGTGCACTCAACTTGATACTGTCGCCGAAACTGTGTCGCAGAAACAAGTTCTCATGTGATACGCGCCCTCCTTTGCCAACACAGCTTGTGCAACTCCATTGGAGATCGGTTTGAAGATACTAGAGCAGATGCTCCGGATTGACTTTCCTTTCGTCTTGAGTGTTTGTAATATTCAGACAGACGTTTGTAGGTCACTGGCTCAGTCAATCTACGGGTAGAGTTATCAGTGAGATGCGACGTTTGCTGCTCTACCGGCCGACCTCTTTCAGGCAGGAGGGACGTGCAGCTACTGTATCTCGGTGACGTCTCGTTCCACTGTTGCGGGTTCCCTTTGCACAGTGATCGTCGAACTGCAGCCCAAATCAACTATTCGTACGGCCGCTGTTCTCAGATGTACGAGGGTTGGAACTTAAATAGTGGCAACTACACTCCTGGAAATTGAAATAAGAACACCGTGAATTCATTGTCCCAGGAAGGGGAAACTTTATTGACACATTCCTGGGGTCAGATACATCACATGATCACACTGACAGACCCACAGGCACATAGGCACAGGCAACAGAGCATGCACAATGTCGGCACTAGTACAGTGTATATCCACCTTTCGCAGCAATGCAGGCTGCTATTCTCCCATGGAGACGATCGTAGAGATGCTGGATGTAGTCCTGTGGAACGGCCTGCCATGCCATTTCCACCTGGTGCCTCAGTTGGACCAGCGTTCGTGCTGGACGTGCAGACCGCGTGAGACGACGCTTCATCCAGTCCCAAACATGCTCAATGGGGGACAGATCCGGAGATCTTGCTGGCCAGGGTAGTTGACTTACACCTTCTAGAGCACGTTGGGTGGCACAGGATACATGCGGACGTGCATTGTCCTGTTGGAACAGCAAGTTCCCTTGCCGGTCTAGGAATGGTAGAACGATGGGTTCGATGACGGTTTGGATGTACCGTGCACTATTCAGTGTCCCCTCGACGATCACCAGTGGTGTACGGCCAGTGTAGGAGATCGCTCCCCACACCATGATGCCGGGTGTTGGCCCTGTGTGCCTCGGTCGTATGCAGTCCTGATTGTGGCGCTCACCTGCACGGCGCCAAACACGCATACGACCATCATTGGCACCAAGGCAGAAGCGACTCTCATCGCTGAAGACGACACGTCTCCATTCGTCCCTCCATTCACGCCTGTTGCGACACCACTGGAGGCGGGCTGCACGATGTTGGGGCGTGAGCGGAAGACGGCCTAACGGTGTGCGGGACCGTAGCCCAGCTTCATGGAGACGGTTGCGAATGGTCCTCGCCGATACCCCAGGAGCAACAGTGTCCCTAATTTGCTGGGAAGTGGCGGTGCGGTCCCCTACGGCACTGCGTAGGATCCTACGGTCTTGGCGTGCATCCGTGCGTCGCTGCGGTCCGGTCCCAGGTCGACGGGCACGTGCACCTTCCGCCGACCACTGGCGACAACATCGATGTACTGTGGAGACCTCACGCCCCACGTGTTGAGCAATTCGGCGGTACGTCCACCCGGCCTCCCGCATGCCCACTATACGCCCTCGCTCAAAGTCCGTCAACTGCACATACGGTTCACGTCCACGCTGTCGCGGCATGCTACCAGTGTTAAAGACTGCGATGGAGCTCCGTATGCCACGGCAAACTGGCTGACACTGACGGCGGCGGTGCACAAATGCTGCGCAGCTAGCGCCATTCGACGGCCAACACCGCGGTTCCTAGTGTGTCCGCTGTGCCGTGCGTGTGATCATTGCTTGTACAGCTCTCTCGCAGTGTCCGGAGCAAGTATGGCGGGTCTGACACACCGGTGTCAATGCGTTCTTTTTTCCATTTCCAGGAGTGTATTTATTCACAACTGATACAAAAGAGTTACATGTTTGCCCCTGTTACTAGTCCTTCAAAGTAGTCACCAGCGTTGTGTAGAGCCCGTTGCCAGCGATGTGGAAGGCTTAGTATACCGTTAGCAGAGCTAGTCCTGTTGATGGTGCGAATGGAGCGGTCTACTGCCTGTCGAATTTCTAGAACAGTTCTGAAGCGAATGCCACGGTCCACTGCCTGTCGAATGTCTGGAGCAGTTCTGAAGCGAATGCCACGAAGTGGTTCGTTCATCTTCAGAATCAAATCAAAGTTACAAGGACTTAAGTCCGGGGAGTACGGTGGATGGTACAGTACTTCCTAGTCCCATCGACCGAACAGAGCAGCCACAGCTTGCGCTGTATACGCCCGCGCATTGTCGTGCAAAATGATGGGTGGGTTGCACAGAAAGTGTCGCCGCTTCTTTCGCAAAGCTGGTTGCAGGTGATGCTCCAAAAACAACCAGTAATCCTGTCCATTGACGGTCTGCCATGGATGAACGTTATGCGTTAGGATAACACCATCACAGTTGTACACTAGAATCACAATAACGTTAGACCGTTCCATTCGCACCATCAACAACAGGCTTGCTAACAGTATACAACGCTTTCCACATCGCTGGCAACGGGTTCTACACAACGCGGGCGACTGCTTTAATGGTCAGTAACAGGACCAAACATGTGACTCCTTTGTATCGGTTGTGAATAAATAGTTGCCGCTATTTAAGTTCCAACCCTCGTATTTTTCTATCAACTACCAGCCAAACCCAAAAACGACAACTAACATTAATAGCTTCCTACGAATGTAGTTGTACTGCTCAGTAAGAAACAAAAACACTTACAGAGACAGAAATATTTTATGATTTGTCCAGTTTTAGAAAAAGAGAATCACTTGTATGAATATCAAGAGCTCAGATGGAAACCCAGTTATAAGCAAAGAAGGGAAAGCAGAAAGGTGGAAGGAGTATATAGTGGTCTATACAAGGGCGATGTACTTGAGGACAATATTATGGAAATGGAAGAGAATGTAGATGAAGACGAAATTGGATATACGATACTGCTTGAAGAATTTGACAGAGCATTGAAAGACCTGAGTCGAAACAAGGCCCCCGGAGTAGACAACATTCCATTAGAACTACTGACGGCCTTGGGAGAGCCAGTCCAGACAAAACTCTACCATCTGGTGACCAAGATGTACGAGACAGGCGAAATACCCTCAGACTTTAAGAAGAATATAATAATTCCAATCCCAAAGAAAGCAGGTGTTGTCAGATGTGAAAATTACCGAAATATCAGTTTAATAAGTCACAGCTGTAAAATACTAACACGAATTCTTTACAGACGAATGGAAAAACTAGTAGAGGCCGACCTCGGGGAAGATCAGTTTGGATTCACTAGAAATGTTGGAACACGTGAGGGAATAATGACCTTACGACTTATCTTAGAAGAAAGATTAAGGAAAGGCAAACCTACGTTCCTAGCATTTGTAGACTTAGAGATAGCTTTTGACAATGTTAACTGGAATAATCTCTTTCAAATTCTGAAGGTGGCAGGGATAAAAAACAGGGAGCGAAAGGCTATTTACAATTTGTACAGAAACTAGATGGCAGTTATAAGAGTCGAGGGGCACGAAAGGGAAGCAGTGGTTGGGAAGGGAGTAAGACAGGGTTGTAGCCTCTCCCCGTTGTTATTCAATCTGTATATTGAGCAAGCAGTAAAGGAAACAAAAGTAAAATTCGGAGTAGGTCTTAAAATCCAGGGAGAAGAAATTAAAACTTTAAGGTTCGCCGATGACGTAATTCTGTCAGAGACAGAAAAGGACTTGGAAGAGCAGTTGAACGGAATGGACAGTGTCTTGAAAGGAAGATATAAGATGAACATCAACAAAAGCAAAATGAGGATAATGGAATGTAGTCGAATTAAGTCGGGTGATGCTGAGGGAATTATATTAGGAAATGAGACAGTTAAAGTAGTAAAGGAGTTTTGCTATTTGGGGAGCAAAATAACTGACGATGGTCGAAGTAGAGAGGATATAAAATGTAGACTGCCAATGGTAAGGAAAGCGTTTCTGAAGAAGAGAAATTTGTTAACATCGAGTATAGATTTAAGTGTCAGGAAGTCGTTTCTGAAAGTATATGTATGGAGTGTAGCCATGTGTGGAAGTGAAACATGGACGATAAATAGTTTGGACAAGAAGAGAATAGAAGCTTTCGAAATGTGGTGCTACAGAAGAATGCTGAAGATTAGATGGGTAGATCACATAACTAATGAGGAGGTATTGAACAGAATTGGGTAGAGAGGAGTTTGTGGCACAACTTGACAAGAAGAGTGGCCGGTTGGTAGGACATGTTCTGAGGCATCAAGGGATCACAAATTTAGCATTGGAGGGCAGCGTGGAGGGTAAAAATCGTAGAGGGAGACCAAGACATGAATACACTAAGCAGATTCAGAAGGATGTAGGTTGCAGTAAGTACTGGGAGATGAAAAATCTTGCACAGGATAGAGTAGCATGGAGAGCTGAATCAAACCAGTCTCAGGACTGAAGACCACAACAGCAACAACAATAACAACAACAACAACCATTTTTAGTTGTCTTTGGTGAATTTGGCCGTGAGGGAAGTAAAGCTCGGTTCTTACCTCAGAGGCGGAGGGCCACTGCATGGTTAGAGGATGTGACAGGAGGAATGTTTTGCTTGTCTTCCAGTACTGACAACTAATAGTCTTGTACAACTCGTAACGGTCAGCTGCTACAGTATAAAGTTCGATGCGGAAGTAACATGGATTCTAAATGCACAGTACAGTGGCAGCCGTCTTCAAATGCGCTACCTGCTTGTAATAAGGAATATGAAATCAAATTAAGTCTGTTTTAATACTACACGGTGAGTAGAAGGAAGACGATACTCAGAACATTGGGTAAACTTTTACGATCGTCTCTTGTATTGCATTATGCATTTAAGTATAAATTACTGTTGCTATTCAGTTAATCATCCGCTCCCACAGACAGCCTAACAACACTTTATCGGGCAATTACAATGTCATAACCATGGGGTCTCTGAGGGTGGCAGCAATTTGACAGAACAGTCAACACGTGGTGTGGCGAATGGTGCCGACTGTTTAAACGATCAGCAGTACTAGGGAGCCATTGGCTACCTTGTCGTGTCCTTACTATAACTAGCCTATTGGGGACTTGTAACATGCTAATTATGTGAGTTACGAATCAATAAAAAGTCGGTACATATGCGGCCCGAGCTGCCGCTCCGCGATGTCACTATTGGCT
This sequence comes from Schistocerca cancellata, assembly GCF_023864275.1. Classification (NCBI taxonomy): domain Eukaryota; kingdom Metazoa; phylum Arthropoda; class Insecta; order Orthoptera; family Acrididae; genus Schistocerca; species Schistocerca cancellata. The sequence goes on from NC_064631.1 coordinate 561,373,094, forward strand.
CCTGAGCAGAAACGTTGGACGATCACTGTCTTAGAGCTTCTTAGCCTGGCGGTCGGAAGCGTTCTGGCGCTTTCAAACTTTACTCTGTGTGTGGGTCCACAGTTGCTGCCTCCATTGGGTTCGTGCCAAAGGATATAATCCTACATATCTTGTCGCAGCTGCATTCATAGTTCAGCTCTATTCTCGGAGTCTGCTAGCAATTTTGCTGCTTGGCTTGCACTGGAGCTACGAAGTTCAACCTACTGAAGGATAAAACTGGAGATAAGAGCATATAATGGAAATGTTTTTGTTGTTGTTGATTATGATGATGATGGTGGTGGTGGTGGTGGTGGTGGTGGTGGTGGTGGTGAAACACTAAAACCATTCATAAACGACTCAAATTAAAAAAAAAAATGTGTGTGTGGTGCACGCTACTCAAATTAAGCGGACCGGCCGAAGTATTAGTCATCCCCTCCCCGTCTTTTTTTCGAAAGAGCTCATTGGTCGCCTTGGAGAGCTGCACATGGTGTACAGAACCGGTACCAGGCGGCCATGGGACGCTCCACTGCTAACGTAAGATGTGGCAGTGAAGTGGTGCTTATGTGCCAGTCGGTTGATTTGTCGGTTTATCAACGCAGGCTGCCCAATATGAGTACAAGGAATGCCGTACCTATCGTCATATAGCACGGTGCGAGAACGATGGTCGTAGAAAGATCCTAACCAGCAGGGTCCGGGGTCGAGTGTCCCGCCTTGTCAGTGACCGTGGGTTTCAAATCTGACGGGAATTGCTGCTGTCAGTGAATGTAAGTGCAACTCGACCAGTTTCTGAGTGGTAAGGTACGAAGGAAATTGCATGCAGTGGATATTTGGGGTGGGGTACTTCGTAAAAGCCCATTGCTCCCAGCGCACATTGAGCTGCATGTCTTCAGTTGGCTGAACAATAGAAACAGGACAGTAGCTATGTGGAGGCCTGTGATGTTGTCAGAGTTCAAGCCGAAGGTGGTTGTTATGTTTTGGAGGTACTATGGTTTGGACCCATTCATTCAGATTAACGCGACGGTAAACCACAACGTTTATTTCGGCACTGATGGTGACAAGTGATAACACTTTGTGTGTGTGTGTGTGTGTGTGTGTGTGTGTGTGTGTGTGTGTGTGTGTGTGTGTGTGTGTGTGGACACTCCCATCTTCCAAGGCAACAGCGGTATTCACAGGGCTGCACACATACGAGGTATGGTAAAAAAGTAACGAAATTTTTTTTAATTTCGCGTACGTAAAGCATCCGATTTTCAATTATTTGGCTAGTTGGCACATAACATTCGTGATGTACGTTTGCATTTTCATTTGTTTTGAATACTTAGTTTATTGTTCTCAGTCGTAATGGTCCTAAGTATTTTCGGGTACTAGACGACTTTTTGCTTTTGCAAAAGATGGATCAAAGAATTTTCATGAAATTTGGCTTGATATATGGAATAAAGTGCAGCACTTCATTCGAATTGTTGATGGTGGCTTTTGACGAGTTTACTACGAGTAAGACAAGAGCTTACGAGAGGTCTAAACGTTTCATAGAGGGTTTAGGAGACATTGAAGACGATGGCAGCGCTAGACGCCCTGGCACATCATTTACTGACGACGTTGTGGAAGAAGTAAAGAAAATGGTTCTGGTAAATCGTCGAATCACCATTAGGGAGGTTACTGATAATGTCGGTATGTCCTTTGGCTCATGCCAAGTGATTTTCTCGGATATTTTTTTAGCATGAAATGTGTAGCAGCGAAGTTTATACCGAAATTGTTAAATTTCTACCAAAAACGACGTCGTGGACTCCGCTAAGGAATTGCTGTGTGGTTCAAATGGCTCTGAGCACTATGGGACTGAACTTCTTTGGTCATCAGTCCCCTAGAACTTAGCACTACTTAAACCTAACTAACCTAAGTACATCACACGCAGCCATGCCCGAGGCAGGATTCGAACCTGCGACCGTAGCGGTTGTGCGATCCAGACTGCAGCGCCTAGAACCGCTCGGCCACTCCGGCCGGCGATTGCTGAGTGAAATCGACAACGATCCAGAACTTCTGAAGAAGGTTATAACAGGTGACGAAACGTGCGTATATTTGTGTGTGTGACGGCGAAACCAAGCCCCATTCGTCCGAATGGAAACAGCCTGAAGAGCCAAGACCGAAAAAAAAAAAAAAATCGGCAATTTCGAACACAAGTGAAGGTTCTTCTCACTGCTTTCTTCGATTACAGTGGGACAGTGGGACAGTGCATCATTAGTTCCTGCCTTATGGTCGCACGGTCAATAAGAAAACTTTCTGGAAGCTGTGTGCTGTTTGCGTGAAGCAATCCGAAGAAAACTTCCAGAATTGTGGTAAAACCACTCGTGGAAATTGCAATACGATAATGCTCCCGCTCATACACCAATGCTTGTTCGTGATTTTTTGGCAAAAATCCAAATCGTTATGTTGCCTCAGCCACGGTATTCTCCGGACGTGCCCCCCGATGCTACTTCTTTCTATTCCCTAGGCTGAAGAGAACCATGAAAGGATGAGATAAAATACAGGATCGCTGAAGGAGCTGAACATCATAACGAAAAGTGTGTTCCAGAAGTGTTTCCAAGAGTTTCCAAGACTGGTAAAAGCGCTAGCACTAGTGTGTTACTCGTATATCTGAGGAGGATTACTTTGTAGGGAACTCAGTTGATATTGATCAATAAATAAAGATTCTTGAAGAAAAACAGAGATCTCCGTTACTGTCTGATCATACCTCGTACGTTCCTAACTCTGGCACTCTTGTCCCACCTCTGTTGGCCGACCCCGTCGTCTTGCCACAGAAAATGTTTGAGACTATTTGGAACAGACGGTGAAACGTCACAATCATCATCGCAGTTGTGCAGGTCTACGGGATGTAATCGTCAGTGAGTGCTTCAGATTGATACGGCACACCTGAAGGAGATTCTGGACTGTCTTCAGTACCGAATTGCAATCGTGGAACCTTAGTAGAATATAAGCGTTGGCGTATGTGGTACACTACATTGGCGGGGTGTGACTAATTTTTGGCTGGCCTGTTCGTAATCTCCGAAACTATTGGCACTCCTGAATACGATAGTGTAGATCCTCAGAGTAGCCGTAAATTGTTGAAATGTGCAACTACATATTTGTATCTGTAACGACCAACATTTTCTGCGAAGAAAGTCGATTCAAATACTGTAAAAAAAAAAACAGAGAGAGAAAAGAAATACTCGATGGTGATGTTGACAAGGTTTACGATGTAGAAAGAATTCTAATGACGTCGATCGGTTTTGCTTGTCACCGCCACAGCTGACTAGCAGAACTAATTTGTTTTGTGCAGCTGCTTCTACGAAAACGGAAGTAACACACAGTTTACGGTAGCAGGTATGTTATAAATAATTGGATGCGATATCACTATATAATGTTAGGCGCATTTAACATAGTGTTGTCTGCTATCTAACGTTGGTCGAGGCAGGGAAGTTGTTTCAGTCGAGTCTATCGACTCAGCGTATCCCATCATCCACATCGCCGAGAATTTTCTTAGAACATCTTGTGAAGGAATTGTCCCACAGAAAATAAATATTTAAAAAAGGTAATAGATTACCGCCAAGAGCTGGGAATAAATATATTAAATCTGTTACAATCGGTTTCAGTCCTTGGAAACAGTGACTTACAATGGATTTTACTTAACGCCATAGATTTAAATCGCCACGTGCGCTGTTTCATGTATCACGTTATAGTCTGAGACTTGAAATCTGTTGTAGTAAAGGAGTATTTACCATCAGCTCCTGGCGGTGAACTACGACGTTTTTTAAAGCCTTCTTAGGGCCTAAGAATAGTTAGTAACGTCAACACAGAAGTTAACTGTGCTGAAACCCTTTGAACCTTATGAAATTTGGAAGGAAGAAAAACAACCTAGAGGCGGGTTTGAGCTTTGAGTTAGTCCAATAGGCATACCTGAATGGCACGATTGGCAGCGGAAGGCTCGAATCCGGCTTCTAATCCCAGTCGGTTTAACTTCTCTCCTCATGAAATTGAAGTTAATTATTGTTGTTGTGGTCTTCAGTCCTGAGACTGGTTTGATGCAGCTCTCCATGCTACTCTATCCTGTGCAAGCTTCTTCATCTCCCAGTACCTACTGCAACCTACATCCTTCTGAATCTGCTTAGTGTATTCATCTCTTGGTCTCCCCCTATGATTTTTACCCTCCACGCTGCCCTCCAATACTAACTTGGTGATTCCTTGATGCCTCAGAACATGTCCTACCAACCGGTCCCTTCTTCTTGTCGAGTTGTGCCACAAACTCCTCTTCTCCCAAATTCTGTTCAATGCCTCCTCATTAGTTATGTGATCTACCCATCTAATCTTCAGCATTCTTCTGTAGCGCCACATTTCGAAAGCTTCTATTCTCTTCTTGTCCAAACTATTTATCGTCCATGTTTCACTTCCATACATGGCTACACTCCATACAAATACTTTCAGAAACGACTTCCTGACACTTAAATCTATACTCTATGTTAACAAATTTCTCTTCTTCAGAAACGCTTTCCTTGCCATTGCCAGTCTACATTTTATATCCTCTCTACTTCGACCATCATCAGTTATTTTGCTCTCCAAATAGCAAAACTCCTTTACTACTTTAAGTGTCTCATTTCCTCATCTAATTCCCTCAGCATCACCCGACTTACTTCGATTACATTCCATTATCCTCGTTTTGCTCTTATATCCACCTTTCAAGACACTGTCCATTCCGTTCAACTGCTCTTCCAAGTCCTTTGCTGTCTCTGACAGAAATACAATGTCATCGGCGAACCTCAAAGTTTTTATTTCTTCTCCATGGATTTTAATACCTACTCCAAATTTTTCTTTTGTTTCCTTTACTGCTTGCTCAATATAGAGATTGAGTAACATCGGGGAGAGGCTACAACCCTGTCTTACTCCCTTCCCAACCACTGCTTCCCTTTCATGCTCCTCGACTCTTATAACTGCCATCTGGTTTCTGTACAAGTTGTAAATAGCCTTTCGCTCCCTGTATTTTACCCTTGCCACCTTTAGAATTTGAAAGAGAGTATTCCAGTCAACATTGTCAAAAGCTTTCTCTAAGTCTACAAATGCTAGGAACGTAGGTTTGCCTTTCCTTAATCTTTCTTCTAAGATAAGTCGTAAGGTCAGTATTGCCTCACGTGTTCCAGTATTTCTACGGAATCCAAACTTATTATGACTGGATAATATGTAGTTACTTGAATGGTAACTTTTGGGCGAAAGAAGTCGCTTCCCAATTATTTTTACACAACTATCTCCCACATTTCTAGCTAGAAATTTTGTTATTATTTTGAATGCTTGAGTTTATAAAACAAAATGATTAGAAATTATATTTCATAATCATACTTCGTCTGACTCTCGTCATCGGCGTTGGCACCTAGAATAAAATCTCCGCGACTCTGCAGAAGTTCGGCGATCGTCACGTCTGAAAATTCTTAAAATAATCAGAGGCACAGTTGTACTCCGTGGGGAACGCGTCTTGGGTGCTATGACGTACTCACTCTGCAGCATGGGAATCAGTGCCCAAGTTGTCAGTTTCGATAAAGTCCAGAATGTAATCTCTTAAAATAGAGAAGAAACGACCATGGTGCAGGCTCTACTGATTTCCCTCTATACTAAGTTCCCCGAAAGTTAAGAGAGACCAAATAATGTTCTGAGTCACAAACAAGGGAGAAATTAAAATAACGAAAGAATTGTATTGATCTTTTCCATTCATTAAATTATAATTTCCCATAAACGATTTTCCTAGCTACATTGCATTATACATCATCCTCTTGTATGAGATGAAATGGTATCACAATTAATGAAATTTCATTCCTTATTCAAAATAGTAGCTTACAACAAAGCCGCAAATTACAGTTCCACTGCGATCCTACTCTCCGCAATTCTCAGTCCGAATTAGTCAGACCATTGTGCACTTAATGTTCCACATTATATCACAAAGTCTTTCCATCACGAGTTAGAGATAAATCTGTCTCTTCCGGTCGTAAGGAGTCTTTGAGCCATGTAAATCACTTGCTCAGTTATGCATAAGCATTTGTGCTATGTGGGGCAAACACGCCGACTTCCCATAACATGGGTGTCGCATTGTATAGGCGGGTAAAGAGTAAAAGCAGGTAATCCCGTGCGAAGGTGTTGTAGCGACGTGGAAAGAGTCATTTTAAACACTGAAGAAGTTTCCTCAAAACGCTGAACCACCATCAGCCATCGTGAAAAATTATACCGCATAATTGCTCAGTACACTCCTTCCTTCCATTGGGGTGTTTATTTATTTAGTTTTACACTAAATGATCAGAATCTCGGGAAAAGTGGGAAGAGCAGTTCAAGTTGTAGCTGGCTGTGATACGTATCGAGCTGGCGTAAAAGTCTTTGATGACATTCACGGTTTTTATACCTGTAGACTTACATTGTGAAACTTTCCAAGTACTCCTTGCATCAAATAAAGAGGGAACTTTCCATCATTCTTGTGGTCGTGGGACTTACGACATGGAAACTGCTGCATTCTGAACTTCGTGTAAAACGCTTTCTCAGAAACGTGCAGAAGTGTGTCCTCGTCGTTGCGTGGGTCTGGTGTGAGGGAGAGGGGACAGTGCACATACTTGCAGCCTAGATGCTGTTACTTTATTTACATCTTTTCGTAGAAATATTGATGAGTTGCCGATCGGATTCTCTCTTCCACCAGAAATGTAATATAGAAACTAAACTCCTCTTGACCTTAGCTTAGTTAGACTCCAGCGTTTCAATATTGCGCTCTTCAATGACTACAAGAGTGCGCTGCGGGGAAGTATCGGCTTCTGTTTGCTGGTTGAGGAGTGATAGTTTAAAACCGCACGAAAGGAAGTTCCTCCGTCCAGCAGCGAGATAACAAGCAAAATACCACCATGATGTTAGCGTATTGCTTCTGTACGACACTTGTCCACTGTCTCATGCCTTCTGAACATAAAAAAGAACGCGGTTTGACAGTATTACTACTGCCTTAGTTGTTTACCCGTGAAACTAAAGTATTATTCACGATGCAGATGAAATGAGCTTTCAGCATGGTTTTACAGTTCCACATTGACGAGAACCGATTAAAATTTGGTGCTAGATCTACATACATTTTCCGCACATTTTTCGACATATCCATCATTAATTCCTAAGAACGGCTACGGAACAATCATCTACGTATAACAAAATTTGATCTTAGCCAATCCAGAACTCATCATGTTTTCGGTGCCCCGGTCTTTTTCTGACATTGGTTAGTGAGCCATGACTTGAGGTGATTGGAAGAGGTAATAAGCAGTGGGTGTAACTTCAGAGCGATGGCCAGGAATAGGTGAAATCAGCGGAAGGATTACGCACAAAAGTTCTCAATGATCTGAATCTTTAGGGCGTAGTGTATAACGAGCGTTCTCGTAAATCCCGACAGTTCTATATTTCAGCTTTTCTTCTCGTTGGGTCTAATTTTGACATGTCTAATTTTTTGATTGTGTCTGACATTACACACCATGTTGTTTGTACGTCTGGCTCCACGAAATCGAACAAGACTTTGCATCATCCGTAGCAAGACAAGGTTACGTTATATTTCTGTTCATACTGTGCTTGTCTGAACTTTTCCCGGTAAGACGAATTTGAATGAGCCTATAATAAGGGAGGTACTCCAGCGCGAATGGGTAAAGCCGAATAAAAATGATTACAAAGTACAAAGAGGTATCTGTTTTATCACCCATCAAGATTGTCTGCAACTCTCTATGTGAACGATCTATGAAGATTTAAGAGTCTGAAACGAAGGAAACACAATTTCCTGAAGAGACTGAGTAGTTGGTAAGCATGTCCATCAGGCTCACAAGAGTCACAGATGACAGTATTTGGCAAAAAGCTAGACAATTGGTAGAATAATAATAACAATAATAATATACATGATTGTATGTGTAAGGGTGTATAAAGGGTTGAAACCTGGAGGATTAAACTGAAGCAGGGACAAGGACGTCTTTATTGAATAGTGAAAATGAGAATAGAATAAAGGAACGCAGATTGCTATGTAAATAAACGTGGTTAAACATTAAGAATTACAGATAGGCAATGTAAGACACAAAATAAGTATTCGTCCACACTACTGAAAATCACACTTCGGACATAGAATGTTGTTGTTAGTACCTAGTAGGGCCTCCTTAACTCTTCATAATCGCTTGCATTCTTCCTGGCATGGGTTTCACCAGAGATTCTGTTCTTTGCACTGTAACTTTACGCCATTCCTCTTGTAGAGCGGTCTGGAAATCATTTCTGATGAATATCTGACAATTCCTGATGTTTTTTGTCGAGTAAATGCCACAAATTCTCCATAGGATTAATGTTTGGGGATTGTTATACAACAGCCACAGCTTTGTATCTAGAGCCGTATGTTTTGGATCATAATTTTGTGTGAAAATATAATCCCCATTAAGACCCATATGATTCGCAGTACTGGACAGATGTGTTTCTAGGACATTTATGTAGGTCTTGTGGTCCATAATGCCATCAGTAAAACACAAATCTCCCCACACTATTTGCATTCATGGACGCCCACATATGTACTGAAGTTTCTCCATATTTATCTGAGGCTGTTATACTTCTCTCTTCAAGTTCACAATTCCGTCTTTCGTACACTGTTACGCGCCCTTTGGACTTAAACAGCTCAGATCGACTATCCTCAGTAAATACAACCTTCCTCCAGAAATCAGACCCATCTGATTTATGTTTGCTTGCAAATGCAAGTCGCATCTTTCGTTGCTTTTACTGATGTACGGTTTTCTGTGGGCTTTTCGGCCTCCATACCCTAGCTTCATGAAGCATATTTCTTAGTCTGTGCTGAAACAGACTTTCCTGTACGCATATGAAAAGCAGTAGCAAAGAGTGGAGCGCCCAGTTTCTGATTTTTGATGACTTTTCGAAGTAGCTGTCGTTTCTTCGTCTTGGACAGAACTGCAGGACACCGTTTCGTGATTTGTTTTCGTACTTTTTGCTCTGATTAAAGCTGTATATAATACTCTTCTGTACTGGTTGGTCTACAAACAATTTCTCCGATTTCTTGAAAACATTTTCCTTGTCGAAACAACCTAGCGCAGATTTCACTCGCTTCCTTTGTAATTTCGCAACGTTTTCGACCGTATTACATAAATATCTCCCAACGGCTTTTAGACCGTGAAACAACTCTTCATTGCCCTGGATGGAACGCAACTGCATAACGAACGTGTGTCGGTGCGGCCCAATACGACAGATATTGTTTAGTAGACGAATAGTTGTTTGGCGTCCATTGCAGCGTGATTTTACATAGCGTATATTTGATCACAAATTAAGCGAAGTATGAACCATAAAGAGCGTTTTATTTTCAAGTGTAGAAATCAATGTAAGGAAATAGTTATTATTCATTTCGCAGCTATATTTGTATGACTGTGCGTGTTATAGCCTGTGCGTCACGGTCGGACGAATACTTTCTGGAGTCACTGTAGATTTAAGAGGACGGACAAGTATTCGTTGAATTTACGTGCGTTGGGAATGCTGCGTCAGTTGTTTATGTCCTGGCAGCTTTTCGTATTTGTTCTCCACGTTTTTGTAGTATAAAGCCGTCGGCACACGGACCGTGCTGTCGAACGTAAACGTTGAGCTTGCTTAGTTCAACGTGCTGAGCTTGCTTAGTTCAACGTGCTGCTAAACGCTCAGAAATGATGCGACTTGTGCACACGGCACGTGGCCCCAGCGTAGTATACGCGATCACACCGCTCTCTAGCGGCAGTTGCGGGATGTTTCTAGTTCGTAAATCTCACTGTTTACTAAACGGGCGCGCGTAAAATTCCCACGTTAGCTCCATTAAAAGGCACATTTCCTCTATCGTCCACTAAAAGGAAAGTACCATGTCCAATCAATAAAGATACAGGCTTATAAAAGTTCCATTACAAACAGTACGATACAAATTCACAATACTCCTCCACGTAAGATAAATATTATTTTATCATTCCCACATTTTAGTAAAACCCCAAGATCAGTCTTACTTGATCACTGTTCCTACCCAGTGGCAGAATCTTTGCAACATGTGAATCACGAACCGTAAAAGGAAAAGGAGCAAAATACCTTTATACAAGTAGCACGAGCTGTCTTGTAGGTTAAGTCAATCGAACAAACTCACCCCTCGAGAAAAAAGGTGAACTTATATTTACATACCATCAAATATTACAGTATATACTTGTATTAAACAAATAAGAAAGTATCAGAACCTAATAAAAACGCAAATGTGAGGGGGAAAAAAAATTCGAAAGAGTCAGGACGCGAACCACCGCCCGAGGTTAGGGGATCAGTGACACTACTCACTATGCTAAACCAACAACAAGCTTCTGATAACAAATCATAGCATCTCACCACTTGCTGTAAACTTAAATCGTAGATATGTTACTGATTGAAATTTAATTATAACAAATTGTACCACGAACAACGGATCTTTGGTGGATCTTCAGTGTGTCGCTGCCTTGAAATAGCATATTCTCGTAATACGCAAGTTACAATAACTCTTTTGCCACGAATATGATGTTTCTCATTATTTTATTGGAACGAATCACACAGTTAACAACGGGTTTTCCAGTAATTCTCTGTTTGCTGGTGCTCAGAAACGGCAAATATACGTACAGGCTTGAAATGAATGCCAATAGGGCGCCTCACAACTCTGTACGGAAGGGAGACGGCGTGCGTGTGGCGTAGGCGGCGTTGTGCCATCTCATTGGTCAACGCTCAGACGCACGCTCAGAACATCTGACATGCCAGATATTCCTCTGCACGTTCGGAAAGGCTGTCGAACGTGCTGTTCCATGCTGTTACGTCAGAAACTCCGCACGTTCAACGTTCGGATGCACGGACCGTGTGCCGACGGCTTTAGAGACGGCGCGGAGCCACCCGACGTCGGATTGCTCACTTGAGACCATCCACGGCAGATACGGCTCGCGGAGCGAGGAGAAACCTCGCGTGGGCAGCCACTAGCTTCTGTCCTAAAGTAGCACTCAGCCGAGTGGTTGGCCCGGCTCGCGTGTTTGCTGGGCAAGTGAACTGCTAGGGCTGCGCGCAGCGGGCGAAGCCCCGCGCGCGGCTGCATGGCAGTATCCGCGGCGGCCCGTGGGACCGACCGACGCTTTTTGTTACTGCTGCTGCTGCTGCTGCAAACGTTACCAGCAGCGTCCCAGTCTTCCTCTTTGTTCTCTCTTCCTTTGTGAGCACGCTTTCTTTCTCGACCGGGATCTTCTGCCGCCAAACGTGCACCCCTCCTTCCACCGTTTTACACGAGCGACTTTCTGCTCAAAATCAAGAAATCCCCCTACTAGCGGTGGACGCGCGTCACCTGCTTACTTGTAAGTTAGCAGCCAGTCGCGTCACAAGTTGGAGCAGTGACGTCAACGATCAATTATCTGGTCCGCTGGTCCGAGAAGTGGAGCTGTAAAATCTAGAATATGCTGAACACTGCGCTCACGCAAGAACAGGGGCGTGCGGTGGCGTCTGCCGATATCGAAAACTAACGAATTCTCGCCACGCCCATTCATGTAACAGTAATGGATTGCGCTGTTTGTGCCGCCTTAATCTTTATTCTATTGTTGACCTTTTCGTGACGCATTGCAGAGCCTGCATAGGGAGTTGGTATATAACCTCGACAAAGAACTTGCGCTTGTAACCCTCTGTTGTACTCCTCCTAAGATTAATTGTCCATTGCTTACTGATTACATCACCGACTGGGCCTGTATTACTGGCTGAAGTGATGGAAGCACGGTCGACAAATGAACCCTACTCTCCGTTTTCTCTGAAAGAACAAACATCCACATTAATCGAAATACACTACTGGCCATTAAAGTTGCTACACCAAGAAGAAATGCAGATGATAAACAGATATTCATTGGACAAATATATTATACTAGAACTGACATTTGAATACATTTTCACGCAAGTTGGGTGCATAGATCCTGAGAAATCAGTACCCAGAACAACCACCTCTGGCCGTAATAACGGCCTTGATACGCGTGGGCACTGGGTCAAACAGAGCTTGGATGGCGTCTACAGGTACAGCTGCCCATGCAGCTTCAACGCGATACCACAGTTCATCAAGAGTAGTGACTGGCGTATTGTGACGAGCCAGTTGCTCGGCCACCATTGACCAGATGTTTTCAATTGGCGAGAGATCTGGAGAATGTGCTGGCCAGGGCAGCAGTCGAACATTTTCTGTATCCAGAAAGGCCCGTACAGGACCTGCCACATGCGGTCGTGCATTATCGTGCTGAACTGTAGGGTTTCTTAGGGATCGAATGAAATGTAACGTCCACTGTTCAAAGTGCCGTCAATGAGAAAAAGTGGTGACCGAGACGTGTAACCAATGGCACCCCATACCATCACGCCGGGTGATACGCCAGTATGGCGATGACGAATACACGCTTCCAATGTGCGTTCATCGCGATGTCACCAAACACGGATGCGACCATCATGATGTTGTAAACAGAACCTGGATTCATCCGAAAAAATGACGTTTTGCCATTCGTGCACCCAGGTTCGAATACACCATCGCAGGCGCTCCTGTGTGTGATACAGCGTCAAGGGTAACCGCAGCCGTGGTCTCCGAGCTGATAGTCCATGCTGCTGCAAACGTCGTCGAACTGTTCGTGCAGATGGTTGTTGTCTTGCAAACGTCCCCATCTGTTGACTCAGGGATCGAGACGTGGCTGCACGATCCGTTACAGGCATGCGAATAAGATGCCCGTCATCTCGACTGCTAGTGATACGAGGCGGTTGGGATCCATCACAGCGTTCCGTATTACCCTCCTGAACCCACCGATTCCATATTCTGCTAACAGTCATTGGATCTCGACCAACGCGAGCAGCAGTGTCGCGTTACGATAAACCGCAATCGCGATAGGCTGCAATCCGATCTGATAAAGTCGGAAACGTGATGGTAGGCATTTCTCCTCCTTACACGAGGCATCACAACAACGTTTCACCAGGCAACGCCGGTGAACTGCTGTTTGTGTATGAGAAATCGGTTGGAAACTTTCCTCATGTCAGCACGTTGTAGGTGTCGCCACCGGCGCCAACCTTGTGTGGATGCTCTGAAAAGCTAATCATTTGCATATCACAGCATCTTCTTCCTGTCGGTTAAATTTCGCGTCTGTAGCACGTCATCTTCGTGGTGTAGCAATTTTAATGGCCAGTAGTGTACAAATGCTCGCGATCAGAGGGCATCGATTGGATCCTACTTACCAGGCTGGACAGCAATATATCGGTCGCCGGTTGATTCCAGAGCTGCAAGATGGATTCGGGTACCGACACACTTTCTATTATTTTGGCTGGTCGTGTCAAAGAACTCACAAACACAAGATCCCTGGTAAAAGCTACACCTACTCTTAATGCATTTCATTGCATGAGCTATAACGATTTAAAAAACGCACACAGATGCGATGAGCGTGGGACAATTAAGAGGAACAATCGCGCCAGGGTTTTCCAGCATTTCCCCATTGAGCAGGCGTCAGAAGCGGAGGCTCTTTCTTCATGGAGTCTACCGCACGACACGTCTGCTCCCTGACGCCGCCCGTCTACAAATGGGCCCATGTAACACGCAGTTGGCTTCAGAAAATATGTCGCACTGGCTCCTCCGAGATTGGCAACACAATACCTGCCGTAGCTAAACTGCTCCCATATGAGCGACAGAACAGTTTAAGTTTCTTGGCATGTTCGATTTCGCGCCAGGCTTGAGACAGTTTCTGTGTCTAGTTCGCCGAGTTTGAGCTTAAAAGGCCTCACGCACACATCTTGTAGCAAAAAGTAGGCATTAAACATCATTCCCCAACACGCGACCATGTGTTCCGAATACACCCCCTGTTGTCCCTCTGCCTTTTTCCTTGTTCGCGAAATAGACAGAATTTTAAAAAATTCCTATATACACTCTTAAGACAGAAAAACCGCCGCACCCTAAAGGAGTTCAGCATATTGGTAACAAATTGATATTCATATTGATATCGACGAAAAATGCAAAGTTGTAAACTATGGCGACCGATGGATGCATGTGTCACTCTGCAGCGAAATTCAATATCGCAGCTGGCAGGGACAGTAAACAGGGTACATGTCGATACCAGGGCATAAAGTCTTTGCGAATTTCATTCGGTGTACTCTGTGTCTCGCAGGCAGGCGTGTCAACAGTGTACGCAGATGTTAGCATTTGAAGTGGACGTGTAGCCTGTTGGAGTAATCGTCGAGTCGCTCAACATTTAAATAGGAGCGTTGCCACTATTCGACAATGTTGGCAGGAATAGATAAACCCTGGCCGAATACTCACTGCCCCTGATTCATCATCATCATCGTCAGTCGGACGTGCAACTGCTGCTTCAGTGATCACGAGGACCATGAATAGGCGGCTGAGTTCACGGTGCCCGTTACGCCGACTGCCATTGACCTCTTTACACAAAGTCCGTTTGCTGTGGTGCCGCACACATTGGGACTGGAGTAGAATTGTCTTCATTCACGGGTTCCGCTTTGAATTGAGTCCCGATGACCAGTGGAGACTTGTCTGGCGGTGCTTGGAGAGCGGTGGGACACCAACGTGAGTGTCGCCCGCTTTACGGCCCGACGACCGGGAGTGATGGTAGGGTGGCCTTTCATTTCATAGCAGGACTTCATTGTCATCTGAGGCATCCGGACAGCGTAGTAGTATGTCGATGATATTCTATGCCCCGTTTTGTTACCCCTCATCGCAAGCCATCCTAGGGTTACATTTCAGCAAGATAATAACTGAAACTTCCCGGCAGATTAAAACTGTGTGCCGGACCGAGACTCGAACTCAGGACTTTTGCCTTTCGCGGGCAAGTGCTCTACCAACTGAGCTACCCAAGCACGACTCACGCCTGCTAGCAGGAGAGCTTCTGTAGAGTTTGGAAGGTAGGAGACGAGATACTGGCAGAAGTAAAGCTGTGAGGACGGGGCGTGAGTCGTGCTTGGATAGCTCAGTTGGTAGAGCACTTGCCCGCGAAAGGTAAAGGTCCCGAGTTCGAGTCTCGGTCCGGCACACAGTTTTATTCTGCCAGGAAGTTTCATATCAGCGCACACTCTGCTGCAGAGTGAAAATCTCATTAAAGATAATTACCGCCCGCACACGGCGAGAGTTTCGACTGCTTGTCTTCATTCTTGCCAATGGCCAGTATTGTTAGATACGGCCGGCCGAAGTGGCCGTGCGGTTAAAGGCGCTGCAGCCTGGAACCGCAAGACCGCTACGGTCGCAGGCTCGAATCCTGCCTCGGGCATGGATGTTTGTGATGTCCTTAGGTTAGTTAGGTTTAAGTAGTTCTAAGTTCTAGGGGACTAATGTTTATGTCTATATTTTTTTGAGCGACACTTCCCCTATTCTTTCATTTTATCAGTAGTGTGGGGAATTTGCCGTTCTACCTTCGTAAAGAATATCCCCTTTGAATTTTGCTTTGTCATTCCTACTTTCCCAGTTCTGTTACTACGACTTTGTGTAAGGACTACCCTTCGTAACATAATCATCGCCATTCGAGTACTTAACTGCATAGCAGACAGGTCTTACACAAGCAGTTTTGTCGCAGACGTGTCAACAGAAACTATCAGTCGTGACAGGTGAGACTCGTAAAAGTAGTAATACGTCGGAAGCCCTACAGTAGACTATCTTGCGACGAGCAGCCGATTAAGACAAAACGTCGCTCATGTGAAAAGGGTGTTACAGACCCGTCGCGGAGCTGTCCTGCACCCTGTGTCTTCTCTTCCTGGCATTCCAGTTTGCGCCAACCGCGGAAGTGGCTAATCGCTGCTCCAGATAACTGGGAGGAAGTTTGTGAAGTCCCTTCCTTGCTACGTTGTCTGTATCGCTATACAGCTGTGCACTGTTCTCGTGTAACGATTACGCACGCTCGCCAAGTCCACATGCTGGTTCCTATGCGATATGATGTTATTGTGAGAAAATGCAGAAAGATTTGTATAAAATTTTCATTTAGGATAATGAAAGACCGCTCTCTTTAAATAATGATGAGGCCCTTGACGAGGAGAGAGAATGCGATAGTTTCCGGTTGTAATATTGTTAAACAACTTGAGCACACCACACCGTGTAAGTCTTCAGCGGTAACACTAAGAAACGATATGAAACAGGACGGGCTCGTAAAATTATTAGTGGGGAACACAGATTGAAGAATTAGGTTCGTCGGTTATGTTTGTGGTGAAGTGCAGTGAATATGTGAACGAAATCGCATAGAAAATGCTAGAGCTACCAATTCCAGGATATCGTTCCGTCGTTAGTAGGCCTTAACATGTAGGCATTACAGCAGTCATATAAAGAACTCAGAGGCGCTGCTAGCGTGCAACATGTTAAATACAGCTCGTGCAGATGTGTGACCAAGATGCTTCGGGAATTTCAGTGCGAATTCTTGGAACACAGACGACGTAATTCTCGCGATTCCCAGCTGTGTGCATTGAGATAACCTATATTCGAGGAAGACTGCTATACCGCTCTGCTGTCATCATCGTATATTTCTCGTTGGGATCATGGAAAATAAGATTTGAGAGGGTATACAAGGGCATATAGGCAGTGAGTGTTTCCTCACGCAATATGTGATAGGAACAAGATAGAAACGTCCAATTTTGGTACGAAGTAAACTGTACAATGGCTAGTTAGCGCGGCATGCGATAGTATGTGCAAGTGTATTACGGTATAATTTTTTTTTCTCGGAACATACAGTGAGGTGACAAAAGTCTGGGATAGCGGTTGCACATATACATATGGCCGTAGTATCGCGTACACAAGCTATAAAAGGACAGTGCATTGGCGGAGCTGTCATTTGTACTCAAGTGATTCATGTGAAAATGTGCCCAGCATGATTATGGCCGCACGACGGGTGTTAACAGAATTCGAACGCGCAGTGGTAGGGCTAGAAGCATGGGACACTGAATTTCGATAATCGTTACGGAATTCAGTATTTCGCGGTCCACAGCGTTAAGAGTATGCCGAGAACATAGCATTTCAGGCATTACCTCTCACCACAGACAACTCAGTGGCCCACGGCCTCCACTTAACGGCCGAGAGCAGCGGTGTTTGCATAGAGCTCTAAGTGCTAACAGACAAGCAACAGCGCATGAAATAACCAGTGCGGCGAAATGTGACGTTGAGCCGGCCGATGTGGCCGGGCGGTTCTAGGCGCTTCAGTCTGGAACCGCGCGACCGCTACGGTCGCAGGTTCGAATCCTGTCTCGGGCATGGATGTGAGTGATGTCCTTAGGTTAGTTAGGTTTAAGTAGTTCTAAGTTCTAGGGGACTGATGACCTCAGATGTTAAGTCCCATAGTGCTCAGAGCCATTTGAACCTTTTTTTTTTTTTGTGACGTTGATGCGCCATGGCAGCAGACGACCGAGGCGAGTGACTATGTTAACTGCACGACACCGCCTGCAGCACCTCTTTTAGGCTCCTGACCCTATCGGTTGAACCCTAGATGGCTGGAAAATCGTGGCCTGGTCATACGAGTCCCGATTTCAGTTGGTAAGACCCGACGGTAGGGTTGGAGTGTGGCGCAGACCCCAGAAAGCTATGGACCCAAGTTGTCATACCGCACTGTACAAGGTGGTGGTAGCTCCATAATAGTGTGGGCTGAGTTTACATGGAATTGACTGGTTCTCTGGATGTTCGACTTCTTGGACATCACTTGCTGTCATTCATGGACGCCATGTTCTTGAGAAGACGACGAAATATTTCTGGATGTCAATACGCCGTGTCACCAGGCCACAATTGTTTGCGATTGGTTTGAAGAACACGCTGGACAGTTCGAGTGAATGGTTTGGCAACCCAGATCGCCCGGCATGTCTCTCATCGAGCGTTAACGGGACCGTCTAAAGGTCAATTCGTGCACTAAAGCCTGTACGGGCAACACTATCGCAGTTATGGACGGCTATAGAGACAGCATTGCTCAGTGTTTCTGCAGGGGACTTCCATCTACTTGTTGAGTTCATGCCACGTCGAGGCGCTGCACTGCGCCGGGCAAACCCGACAAGACATTAGGTGGTGTCCCGTGACTTCTGTCACCTTAGTGTATTTATTCTTAAGGGCTAGAAATAGGAGAATATTAGTCAACATTTCTGTTACAGGTAGTCTACATCACGCTGTGATGGAAGTACGGGGGCACCAGGTCTGGGCCTGTCGAGCATTGTCGTGCTGAAGCAGTATTTCTTCTGGATTCTTGTCGGACCGAAAGCGTCGGAAACCGTTCTAAGTTTGTTCAGTCCTCAAATGTGCCTCTGAATTAGTGGTTGATGCTTTAGGAAACACTCCACGCGAATGACATCATCACTGTCCCAAAAGACTGTCGTGATGACATTGCCAGCAGGTGAAGCTGCCTTGAATTTCTTCTTTTTTGTGACTGCGGATGGTGCTGCTTCAGTGATTGCCTTTTCGTTTTTGGCTCAAATTGATGCACCCAGGTGTCGCCACATGTAGCAGTTCGTGACAGAAAGTTGTAATCTTACTCTCCGACACATCACTATTAAAATTCTGTGTGTCTGCACAAGTTTTGAAAGCTTCGAGAGGCGTAAGATATACAAAAGAAAACTTTTTACTTATCTTCATTATCTCTTTGTTGTTGGCTCCAGTTATTGCGTCTAGTGGTACATTCATGCGGCTGAAATTTTGATTTAACGTTGTGGGTTCCTGATGACTAAAGAACTAATGAAGATTTGCGTGTATATTTCTTGAATGTTATTCTTTTTCGCATTATTAAATATCACACTGCTTTTACAATTTCCACGTAAAATTCCAAATTACATTATTACATTGTTTGTGTCGATCATCCGTCTGTCTCCACCAGAGGCATGCCCACTACTCCTAACATTCTCTGGAACTCACAGTATTCCAAAGAGTTTACGAAGCACGAGAGTTTACGAAGCACGAGAGTTTACGAAGCACGAGAGTTTACGAAGCACGAGAGTTTACGAAGTACGAGAGTTTACGAAGTACGAGAGTTTACGAAGTACGAGAGTTTACGAAGTACGAGAGTTTACGAAGCACGAGAGTTTACGAAGCACGAGAGTTTACGAAGCACGAGAGTTTACGAAGCACGAGAGTTTACGAAGCACGAGAGTTTACGAAGCACGAGAGTTTACGAAGCACGAGAGTTTACGAAGCACGAGAGTTTACGAAGCACGAGAGTTTACGAAGCACGAGAGTTTACGAAGCACGAGAGTTTACGAACTTCCCTGACAAAAGAAGAATCTTCGCTAAAATATATCGTTATTTTGTAAATTAGTCCAGAAATAAATTTAATAATTAGCGTTAGATTGTGCAATTATTAACATGAATTTTAAGTATGCCATATATTTCGTAATTTCAAATATTTCTACAAGAAGAATAATTTTAGCTGTATCGATTGTAAAAACTTTATTTCGTCTTATACATTTTACCCTGAAATATAATTCATCGTATACAAAATCTAATGAAATTCTTTCAGGGAAACAGCCAGGGATTTTCACCTATACCAGATTCGAGATTAATCCTATACTTCTATAAAAAAAAAAAAGGATGTGTTAGAAAAGGGTGTCCCATTACAAAGTCCTCTCCATTGGCTTCAGACTGCTCTAACGGTTCATGTGAAGTGGGGTTTCTTTGAAACGTGTAGCCTGTAGTGAGGATTTGTGGAAACACTCTTGAGCACGCCCTTTGAATATCCAGAAGTCTGTCATCGCACACATGCTTCTTATCCTCACCAATAACTTTGAGCCAGTTGTCCATTTGTGATGCGCCAGCCTCCACAAATAATGGTATCTCGGACATTAACAATTATGGAGCTCATTTTTTGCACTTGCTGACACTTCTCTATACTTATCGCCCAGCAGTACTCCTTTCAGCTGCGTCATTACCGTACACTACACACAGACAATTATAGGTTTCCGCGACGGCTTCTTTTTCCTCGGCCAAGAGTACAATTACAGCTCGTTGTTTGTAACGAGTGTCGTGCGTAGACGCCATTTTGATGATTTACTGTGGCAGTGCACTCTGTTGGATTGTCGGAAACTTTCCACGCGTCCGAAAGAAATATGGAAGTTGAAACACGTAAAAAGTACTTTTTTCTGTACTCACTTCCTGACAGTAAAAGTGAGGCACCCAGAAAGGGAGGAGGAAACAACATGAAACTTACCTGGTTGAGAGGGGGTATGTGATGTTGTTTGATAACAAAATCGAGTCCAATTTACTGTAGAGCTTTGTAGCAAGAGCCCGTCTATGAGAGAACTCCCATTTGGCTTGGATGCAGGCACTGATTCGGTTGGGAAGTGTGTCATAAAGCCGTTGTATTCCACCACCCCTCCCATCCCGAGGCAAGCCGGCCCATAAACGTTGTAACTGGCCATTGATGTCATCGGTAGTGGCGCTGTAACGGAGTTGACGTTCTAGCTGGTCCTACACATGTTCTACCGGGGACAGATCTGGGACTCATATTGGCCACGGGCGTACCTAAACATCACACAGACAGGCACGTAGACATACGTGTCACATGTGTGGACAAGCATTTTCCTGTTAAGTGGCACAACGATGATGTCACATGAGAAGTAACAAATGAAGATGTAAGACGTTGTGCTCTCAGAGTCCCCTGAATCACTACAAGCCATGACCACAGGTCACATGCGATGGCTACCCACGCTATGATGCCAGGATTAACATCGACGTGCTTCTCCCAAAATATCGCAATAATTGACAGCGCTTCGTCGCTTCCCAGTGACGACACTACTCCAAACGCATCCGTTTGTCTTGTGGTGTTAACGGCATGAGGCGGTAATTCTCTAGCCTGGCTGCTGGTAGTCTGCGATCAGTGGAGCGGAATGACACAGAATGCGGCAGAGTGTCCGTTACTTGTTCTCGGACGGCAGGCGCGGAAGGGAAGGGGTTACGGTGTGCTGGGCGTACAATACAGCAATCATCACTGTGGTGTGATCTGGTCGGCCGGAGCCTTGGCGACGAGTATGCCTGCTCCGACACTCCCGTGCAGTCCAACATCTGGCCACTGCCACATCCGAATAGCCAACAAATCTGGATATTGCACAATTTTACCAGCCGGTTAAATAATGTGTCACAGTGAGGCACTTTTCAAACTGTCAGGTGCTGACGGCGCTGACTCACACGACCACCCAGCTCCTCCTCCACACTGACCATTCAAAATGCGACGCTGCTCACGCCTTTTACATAACTTTCGAGATACGTTAACAACACTAAACACAAACAACACTAATGCAATCTGGTGACCGTTCTACCTTCCTTAGAGAATTACAGCTCCAATCATTTACATACCTGCCGATCGTATTCATATGTACGAAGCTACATTGGCAACCGACCATATCTTCTGAGTGCTTCACTCTGCAAATCACATTTAAGTGCCTGGCAGAGGGTTCATCGAACCACCTTCACAATTCTCTGTTATTCCAATGTGGTATAGCGCACGGGAAGAACGAACACCTATATCTTTCTGAACGAGCTCTGATTTCCATTATTTTATCGTGGTGATACTTTCTCCCTATGTAGCCGGCCGAAGTGGCCGTGCGGTTCTAGGCGCTGCAGTCTGGAACCGCACGACCGCTACGGTCGCAGGTTCGAATCCTGCCTCGGGCATGGATGTGTGTGATGTCCTTAGGTTACTTAGGTTTAAGTAGTTCTAAGTTCTAGGGGACTGATGACCTCAGAAGTTAAGTCCCATAGTGCTCAGTGCCATTAGAACCATAAGCACACAATTTCACTACGAGACGCTTGTGTAGTACAGTGTCAAAGGCCTTCCGGAAATCCGGAATCGATCTGAAATCCCTTGTCAATAGCACTCAGCACTTCATGTGAATAAAGAGATAGTTGTATTTCACAGGAACGATATTTTCTAAACTTAAGTTGACTGTGTGTCAATATACCGTTTTGTTAGAGGTAATTCAAAATGTTCGAACACAATATATGTTCTAAAATCCTGCAGCATATGGACGTTAACGATATGGGCCTGTAATTTAGTAGATTACTCCTACTACCTTTCTTGAATATTGGTGTGACCTGTGCAACTTTCCACTCTTTGGGTACGAATCTTTCGTCGAGTGAACTGTTGTATATGGTTGTTAAGTATGGAGCTAATGCATCAGCATACTCCGAAAGGAACCTAATTGGTATACAGTCTGGACCAGAAGACGCTTTTATTAAGTGATTTAAGTTGCTTCACTGCTCCCAGGATATTTACTGCTACGTTACTCATGTTGGCAGCTGTTCTCGATTCGAATTTTGGAATATTTACTTCACCTTCGTTTGTGAAGGCATTTCGGAAGGCTGTGTTTAGTAACTCTGCTTTGACAGTACTGTCTTCGATAGTATCTCCATCGCTATCGCGCAGCGAAGGCATTGATTCTTGCCGCTGACACTTCACATACGACCAGAATCTCTTAGAATTTTCTGCCATGTTTCGAGACAAACTTTTGTTGTGGAAACTGTTATAAACATCTCGCATTGAAGTCCGCGCTAAATTTCGAGCTTCTGTAACAGATCGCCAATCTTAGGGATTTTGCGTCTGTTTAAATTTGGCATGTTTGTTTCGTTGTTTCTGCAAGTGTGTTCTATCCCGTTTTGTATACCAAGGAGGATCAGCTCCGTCATTTGTTAATTTATTTGGTATCAATCTCTCAATTGCTGCTAATACTATTTCTCTGAATTCAAGCCACATCTGGTCTACACTTTTGGATGGAGTGGAGATTCTCTCTCAGGAAGGCGTAAAGTTAATTTTTATCTTTTTTTTGAATAGTTATATTTTTCGTTTATTTTTGGAGGATTTGTGGGTAACAGTATTCGATCTCGCTACGACAACCCTTTGTTCTGTAATCCCTGTACCCGTTTTGATGCTCGTTATTAACTCTGTGTTATTTGTTGTTAAGAGGTCAAATCTGTTTTCACAACCGTTTACTATTCGCGTGGGCTCATGAACTAATTGCTCGAAGTAATTTTCAGTAAGCGGCTTTATTTTCACGGATAAAAGCAAAATTGACGCATTATTTGTTGAACGACCATCGTATGTGAGCTTAAGATAACATTGTTTCTGTTCGTCAAGAGCATGGTGATTAATCTTGTCTTGTCTGATTTGGCAGAGTGAATAATACAGCAAATACAGCACGCAGAGCTGCTTAAGCTGGAATGAAGGCAGCTCAGGGACTGAGGACGGACTGACTGACTGTCGTGCGTTTTGAACGATAACCAGAGAAGTTTGCAGCGTGGGTTATAGCTTTGCAAAGTGGTGGTGGCTGATAGGTTAAAGACGTTATTGTCACGAAAAATCAATAATTCGTAAATTCCTGGAGACTTTCCTCTATTACAGGGGTTTTCAAACGTCTCAAAGCTGTGGGGTAAATAAACTTTAGATTCAAAAAATGTATAACAGTAGTTTCTCCTTTATTAACTGTCGACGTAAGATATTGTAAATAATTTTTAATGTTGTCAGATCACATTCTTGCACCGAAATGAAGGAGGAAATTGAGTCTTCAGCAACAGTTATTCAAATCTCAGGCAGAGATTCATTCGCGATGTATATTTCGTGTTGATGTCTGCCAATAATGGGACACCAACCTCACGTAAGTGGCATGTTGCAAAAGATATCAAATCTCGTAGTGCTTTGTTACAGACTTCCGGATACTCCTACTTCGTCGAGCTCCAAAACTCAAACAGTGATGAGAAAAAGAAATTAGAAAAATTGGAAATTGTTGGTAGGGTCTTACGGGACCAAACTATTGAGGTCATCGGTCCCTAAGCCTACACACTACTTAACCTAACTTAAACTAACTAACTCTAAGGATAACACACACACTCGGAGGCGCACGAGAAATTAGATTTCAATGTACAGTATGAAGAAATATCAGTAAATGGCTCTTGTTCGTCGGAGGTAATTGTTAATGGAAGTTATATACGTGACATTATCTTCCATCTCGTTGTGCTGATCAACTTTATCTGGAAAGTACTTCAGAAAGTAATCACTGAGTTCAGTTAAATGATTCCCAATCATATACTTCCGTTCTTCGTTCAGTTGTAAGTCGTTGTTTTTTTAAAACCACGTGAAGAGCACGGAACACGTAAAGCACATCTAGAACACCCAACTTCTTATTCACGATAGCACTTTCTTTCTGTAGGCTGAAATTTTGTCTCCGGCTAAGGAGTGGTGTTTCTTGCTCCAGGCAACTTTGTAAGGTGAAAGAAGAGCCTGTGTAGGAATCGTAGTTTTCTCAGTGAAAATTCTTTTTTTTATCATTTCTTGTAACTTGTGGGAAAGTATTGTCATGGTTTGTTTACTAAATTACCGTCTTCATTTCCAACAGTAGTACACCTAAAACGTGAGTTCGAGTAACTATCTTCATACTTCCTCTATTTTCGTCTATTTGTGTCTTTAGAGCTGTATTGTACATTTGAAAACTCACGTTTTTTACTTAAATTCAAAAATATGTTCTTGCTAACAAAGAGTCAAAATCACAGAAGACAAACAACAATCAAAAACGATCTGCATTCGACAAAACTAAGCAAAAAAAGCGGATCAGTCACGTAATACGATTCGACTACCATCTACCACGCTGCCATAGTAACAACACTCACTTGTCGACTATTACCACTTGCACGCATGTCGTTCCGTTACTAAAAAAGAAAGTAAGCCAAATTATTTTTATGAAAGCATCGCGACATCCTTACCGCAAGGTCGCCGGGAGCCGCGACGTAGTTTGGAAACCCCTGCTCTGTTTTATTCATTCTTGCCATGGTAGTGATGTTGGCTAGGCCAGCAGAAACTTTCTCACATCGTTTTGGAGACCACATGGATGCAGAAATCTCGGGTTGACAGCCGAGTTAATGCGTTGTTCTCCAGCAACGTTTCAGCAAGTTTCTTACTTTCCATCTTCAGGCAAAGATCGTGCTTACCATCTTCACCTGAAGATGACAAGTAAGAAACTTGCTGAAACGTTGCTAGAGAACAACGCATTGACTCGGCTGTCAACCCCAGATGATTTCATCATCGAGATTCGCCGAGAAAGCCTGCATTCTCATATAACACATGGATGCATTTCACCTGGCCCATTTTGATAAATTACAGCAATTCAGTAGCGAATCCTATGCATAATCGTAAAGTGATGTATTCTGAACTCAAGGTAATTTATTTACACTTTCTGAAAGCAGTGGAAGAGATTTTTCAGTGATTCTGCAGCTTGGAGCTAACAGATCGCTCTGCTACCCTTCAGATGTGCGACAGACCGAAAATTTCACTAGTGGCTCTTTCGTTTGTATCTTAACCATATATCGTTGGGATTTCATACTCTCATGTGCGGCTACGCATTTTTTTTTCTTCTGGAAGTATTCTTTACCATCTCTGCAAGTTATTACTGTTACAGTAACTACTTCGAACGACTTGTAATGTATATTTGTTAGCGTTCAAGGATTCGTATTCTCGCGTACGATGAACTTACGTTGTCTTCGTGAAATCAATTTGTTACCGTGCCTCTCAGAGTAAGATAATATCTCACTGAGTGAGTGCTCGCTGTACAGGGATCCAGCACCCCTTGTTGTTGTTGTTGTTTTCAGTCTGAAAATTGATTTTTGATGCAGCTCTCGATGGGACACTCTTTGTTAGTTAACCCATTCGACTCTGCAGAATTACTACATACTGCATACGTCCGAACCTGTCATTATACTTTATTTTATTCACTCATCATAACTGCAGCCTGTTATCTGAAAAGCTAAAATAGGCTACACAAGTCACATTTCCTTGGAAGGTAATTAATGTATATGTTAACTTGTTATTTCTGACATATTTTTTTTTAATTTTACTGATACAAAACCAGGACAAAAGCGTTAATCAGTTGCCCAGCTACTAATACAGCTGTAAATCCTACAGAATCTGCTCTGTTTGTTCTTTGCTGTGGTGCATTTAACTTGTAGATGGTCATTTCCGTTACTGAATCCGTTCTCCTACTACATCGGTCAACAGCCATTGCCGGATGGATTCCATGGGCATCGGGCAGTACGTCAACAGCGTTTCCACTACAGAAAGCATTTCCACCCATCACTCCTACATGTTAAAGTCCACACTTCCATGATCACTTGCACCAACGCAGTGTAGATTCTTGGAAAACTATTTCGGTGGTCGCCGACCAGAGTTACCTTCTTTCGATCTGCAGAGTAAGTCATCTAGGCTAAATGGCAGCATGCTGACTTACGGTTGAAACCCTCATGAAGTCTTCCGTGGACTTATCGGATACTCTGGATCACACACTGATGCCTGCGGAGAGCCTTCTATTGTTGTCTTCATTATTTTCTTTCCTGGGCATGTTAAAGAAGCATGTCGCGTGTAGTAATAATCTCTCAGGCAGTTGTAGGGCACATCTGAACACATCAAATACGTAAGGCGACTAAAGAATGACGGCCACCATAGGTTAAGGAAAGCGCCAGCAGTATCGATCATCGCTAGAGCGTACGTAGAATAGTATCTGTCGCTAGCAAAATTGTCTTATTAATTGGGTCTTCAGGTGACTTACCTCTTCTAAACTCACAGTGGTGAAGTCTGATCTCGTGTAACAGTCTGTGATCTTGTAATCTTTTGCAAAAAATTTTTCGTTTATCTTACTGAGTACGTTCAAAAGACAAATTGGTCTGTGGGATTAGGGTGTCATTGGATTCTTATCTTGCCCTTTACTGATTAATACCACTTCAGTGTTCTTCCACGGTGAAGGGACCTGTTGCTGTAGTCAAGCATTGTTTTTCTTCTACAACTATTACCCCACATCCTTCCTCCATATCAAATTAACAGTTCTTTGATGCCTCAGGATGTGCCCTATCCATCTGTTCCTTAGGAAGTTAAGTACTAATTCGACTCATACATATGACCTTCAGCACTGTTCTCTTGTACCGCATTTCAAAAATGTGTTTTCTCCTCTTGTCTCAGTGTCGCCCACGTTTCACCTCCGTTTAAGATTACGCGCAAACAAATAACGCAAGAAAAGAGTTCCTAGTACTTATATTTCCGTTTGATGATAATAAATTCTCTTCAAAAGAGCATTTCTTGCTATTTCCGATATCTTTATTTCAGCCACCGTCAGTTATTTTGCTGCCCAAATAGCAGAACTCACCTGCTACTTTCAGTGTCACATTTCCTAATGTAGTTCCCTCGCCGTAGCATTGCTCTCATATGACAACGTTACTGCGGATGAAACTATACAGAGGAAGCGTAATTTATAGTAAATAATCCAATCGTGATTCTGGCGCAGTCACATTAGGAAAAGTGCGAAATTAATTTACAGAAATCGAGTAATTGATTCTTAAGTACTGCGTGTTTCCCCCCTCCAGAACTACGCAGAATGTAGCTGTGTGTTGCAGCATGTGCGGAACTGGGAATGTTGTAGAACGAGGCTTCGTGACGTGCGCGGGCTGTCTGCACTTTGATATTTCCGGTCTGTGAAATGCTACGAGTCACACCGGGCTTCGACACACTTCCATCGAAAACGTTATGTCCTCGTCCGTAAAAGGGAGTGTGGATATCTAGGCCAAAGTTTAGAATTGCCAGATTCGTGTTGGTACTTCAGAATCGCCGTGATGAACTGAGAGATAATTCACTCGCGAATTACGAAAATCTAAGATAATTAATTACTGGCCGCTCTAAGTATTTAATGGGCGACAACGGCCCGAAAAAATAGTGTGTGTTGAATACGAGTAATGGAAAAGAGTATTTGACATCTATTTTTTTAGAGGCGGAGATTGAGCACAGATGGACACGAATTAAATTGCTGAAGCTATTATCCAAACATTCGATCCTAGTAATTTGTGGGAACGAGGAAAGCTTAAATTAGGATGTCGGACGGAGATTTTAACCAGCTTCTGCTGTGTTTTAACCTCTTTGTCACTACCTTTAGCACGATGTTTGTTGAAAATTAAGGCAATTATCGTAAGTTGCGAATTGAACATGGTGTAAATGCATACACAGGGTCTTCCAGACGTATCTTCATATTTGTTTTTGGAGAGAGTCCGCCTTGAGCAAAACACAATTTTTGGTCTTTTGTTTTATTTCCCAGACATGATTCGCCGAAGTTTTAAAATCATCAATGGGTTTTTCTTTTTTTCTATAAAAAGGAAAAATGCTCTTTATTATTTGTACATATATAAATTTGAGTTTTTGGGATAATATTTACAAATTTGGGAAACAAAGAGGTTTGTATATATTCATTGTTACTACAGGCAGTTATATCTAACATTAACTAAGTCTGTGTGTGTGTGTGTGTGTGTGTGTGTGTGTGTGTGTGTGTGTGTGTGTTTTGGGGAAATGTTTCTACGATTAAGGAAAGAAACAGATATTGTGAAGAATAATGGTTGTGTGTGAATAACACAATGACTTAGAGAGGTAACACATCTCAGAGGTTGTACTGTAATGAAGTCGGCGTCAACGTCGCGTCGAACTTTAAGCACTAATCTTCCATTCTTCCTTCCTTTGCATTTCAAATTCTGAAATTGACTTCGTGTCCAGCTTTTAGTTGATGTCGTATCATTTTGAGGTTCTCCATCCAGTTCTAGCATTAAACATTTGCACAGTACCCATTGCATGCCGAAAAAGTCGCTCGCGCAATTTTTGTTAAAAATACTGGAACATTAGGTGCGGAACATCTCTATGTATTCCAGGTGAAATCATTAAATGGTATCTTAACGTGTCCATCAAAATAATTTTGAGCCCGTGCGTAGGACGTAATGCCTTAATCGTAAACACACCGTTATTATGTAAAAAAAAAAAAGTTCCGTTAGTCGTTTCACAAGACTTTTACTGGAAACTGTTGCTGCGTCCAGCGAAACGCCAAAGCTGACGTAAACGCCAGCAGATCCGGTTCCGCATAAGCGAACTCTTGCGTGAGTGTGCGCAGTTGTAGTTCGTGAAATTTCTTCTTGAAAATAAGTGAACCTGTCGTATGCAAAAAGACGTTCAAACTTTCACTTTCATCTAAATCCTTGGAACTTTCCGGTGAGTGGTGCTAATGCAAACGTCATTTCCAGAAAGGGTATGAATGTCGTTTGTAATTCTTCGTCAGGAACTGGCAAGTAGATATTATTAATAAGTTACTAGTTCTAGAAAGTTTGTGTCTGTGATACAGTCCGGGCCTATGACTAAATCCTATTTTTAAGTTTTGAATATTTTCTCGTATTGCAGTGTGACTGAATCGTATTTCTTCAGTATTATTGGCACTGCATGATCAATCAGTTATTGCATGTTGCGGGTAGAAGCCAGTGCTAGTATTTATCATTCGTAGACAAAGGGGCTAGGACAGCATGTAAACTTAAGGAGGATTACACTGAAATCTGAAGAAAGGTAGACGCAGTTATTCAGACTATTAGGCTTTAAGAAGCCGTATTACTCTCTACAAAATCCTATTTTGTAGTTTCAGTGCTGGAAATAGCGTTCAGTGTTGGAAAAATTAACAACAGCTCGTGGCTGCTTATAGAATGATTGCCATTTCGGACCTCTAGCTCAACGTGTAGTTTACATATATCCCCTTAGCACAATTATTTCAGTTAAAAATTTGAAATGTGCAAAATATACTGAGTTGAGGAAATTTCAAGTACAACAGCTTGTAACCGTTACCGTACCACCAATTTCAGCACAGTAACTAAATACTTGACAAATGCCGTGCATACCACGAGTTGGAAGATTGCAAAACAGGGCAGAACCTAAAATTTTGTAAATAATGGTGTAGAATCTTCAGTGTACAGCTCTGGTTTGGCTTGCATAATTAGCAGATTAGTAGTGAAATGAAATGTCGTGTGGCTAGGGCCTCCCGTCGGGTAGACCATTCGCTGATGCAGGTCTTTCGAGTTGACGCCACTTCGGCGACCTGCGCGTCGATAGGGATGAAATGATGATGATTAGGACAACCAACACCCAGTCCCTGAGCGGAGAAAATCTCCGACCCAGCCGGGAATCGAACCCGGGCCCTTAGGATTGACATTCTGTCACGCTGACCACTCAGCTACCGGGGGCGGACCAGCAGATTAGTAGTAAAAGTGACTATCAAAG
Source organism: Schistocerca cancellata (assembly GCF_023864275.1). Lineage (NCBI taxonomy): Eukaryota > Metazoa > Arthropoda > Insecta > Orthoptera > Acrididae > Schistocerca > Schistocerca cancellata. Next base: position 561,403,165 of record NC_064631.1, read on the forward strand.
AAAGCGACCTGAATATGGTTGAGATAATGCTGGATGATCATACCGTTTTTAGTTTCTCTTTCGACACGATGGACGAAAGTAGTGAACAAACGAGCAAAACATTTACAGTAGTTGGTACTTCCTTGCGGCTATACTCCAAATGTACACATGGAGAAGTTTGCTAAATGTGGCTCGGCTGGCACTGCCACCTAAGCGTACTGAAGACGACTTTACAGACCTTAAAATGTTCTTGGCATTCGAGTCACCTCAAGTGTTGCAAACACCAGCCGTGTGTAGCTAAGCGCATGTTTGGCTAGAAGCCATTTTACATCTAATAATCAACTAATAATGGTGATGGAAACGTCTCCCTTGTATCCTGTTATCTTTGTGATAAAGATTGCTCGCACATGTGCTCCAGCTGTCGTTCGGCACTGCCGTCATTCAGTGAGATCAGTGTTGAAACCATGGCCGTTCGATCATATTAATGTATGAGATCTGTGTTGAAACCACAGTCGTTCGATCACATTAAAATAATTTAGTTAACGAGGAGGGCTAGAATGTGATTTGACAAAAACTGGAGTTTAATAAATCCAAAGATTGCCCCTCGAAGAAGTCGATTTACCGGATTAAGTAACACTTCTAAGGAAGATCACCAAAATGGACAACGTTTCGTATGTGAAGATGCGTTCCAAAATGGACAGAAGTTGGGAGCTCACATTCAGAGCACATGTAAGACTGTGGTGTCCGCCGCTCGTGGTCTCGCGGTAGCGTTCTCGCTTCCCGAGCACGGGGTCCCGGGTTCGATTCCCGGCGGGGTCAGGGATTTTCACCTGCCTCGAGATGACTGGGTGTTTGTGTTGTCCTCATCATTTCATCATCATCCAGGAAAGTGGCGAAAATTGGACTGAGCGAAGGTTGGGAAATTGTACGGGCGCTGATAACCGCGCTGTTGAGCACCCCACAAACCAAACATCATCATCAAGACTGTGGTCCGTGATAATATTGATGTGATGATGGTTCAAAATGGCTCTGAGCACTATGCGACTTAACTTCTGAGGTCATCAGTCGCCTAGAACTGAGAACTACTTAAACCTAACTAACCTAAGGACATCACACACATCCATGTCCGAGGCATAATTCGAACCTGCGACCGTAGCGGTCGCGCGGTTCCAGTTTGTAGCGCCTAGAACCGCACGGCCACAGCGGCCGGCTGTGATGATGGTTGTAGATATAGCTGGCTGGGTATCTTGCTCTAGGTTCTGTATACTTGCTCCAAAAAAAGTCAGTTGAAAGCTGTGACGATTTCTTTGATAAGACCACGCGGACCACTCTCCCCACCTTTGTTGATTTAGTAGAGTGACCCGTCTGGAATTACCTCGCTGTCGATGAGGTGTTAAAGCCAAAGGGTAAGATCATGACGACATGTAGACGATGACGACGATCTGCGCTTACGGCCAGCATTGTAACAGGATACATCGCTGCGGTGAATCCGAACTTTGTCGTCACTATTTTTTATAAGCCTTTAAGAAATGTGATTAACGACAGTAAAGCGAGACTACCTGTACGAAGGTCGCCCGGCAGTTCAAGGAAACGTTATATAATGTGCGAGTGAAGTCATGATGACGTTTTAAAGCGGTACAAAGTTGTCCAAGGAATTGGAGGGGACGGTGAAGTTTTAATTGAACTGAGTAATAGACTTAAAATACATCATAGTCGCCGTTGACTGTATAAAATATTTATTATTACGATTGCAATTTCGGTCTTAGGGCCATTTTCAAGTAACACTGCAAAAGTTACATTCTGTAAGAATATAAGATTATCTGACTTGTATTCATGTCAGATAGTCTTATATTCTGACAGAATCTAACTTTTGAAGTGTTACGTGAAAATGGTCCGAAGGCCGAAATTGCAATCGTAATAATAAATATTTTATACAGTCAACGGCGACTATGATGTCTTTTAAGAAGTATTATATGACTGTGAATCCCAACCATTAGAAGTTGAGTAATAGACATTTGTTTTTATTACTTTTAGCCATTGGTGGGGGAGGGGGGCAGTTGCTGTGATTCATGTCCACTGTACGTTGAATCACAGTTTACAGAAATAGAAGCTATACTCTAGATAGCTTCGTTACCAGATACACACGCTGTTTTGTCTTGTTAGAAACATCGGTTGAAGTAAACAATATGAAACAGCACCTCATTTGGTCCGAAACGGCCGATCGATGAATAAAAAATACACATTTGTTCGAATCCGCTCAGAGTTGCTGCTTTAGGATAACAATTCCTAATTCTTTTCCAATAAAGATCATAATGAGTACAATGTTTTCAACTCCGGTCGGGGAAGATATGTTTGTTACATCCATTTGCCAGTCAGACGTATCACGAGAATTTTTAGCTGTGCAAGTGAGAATATTTTCGTTTGGAAGATGGAATCCCTCAGGAAACATTACCTGCGTCGTTGTATGTGGTAAGCGTCACATGTTTATGTGATCCTTTCTTTCCAGTATGACCATAGAACCACCTGAAAGCCCAGAGGATTGCTTAACCTCCACTGTGTTTCACAGTTGTAAAAAGACAGTTTCTAGTGTACGACCCTGTAATTCTACCTTTACGTGCAGACGCTTTGCAGATGGGAGAAGTGTACAAGTAGCTGCTTTGAAGTACTTTTAAAAAATCACGGAATGACGAAGCTCACTTCGACTCTCTGCCCAGACGAGTTAAAACCTTTGTTGCCTCGTTCCTCTCGCGCTGTTAACTTGTTGCCAAGAATTATACTTTTTTGAATTATTAATAGTCCGCACTGATCACACTGTTCTACATACCGGTAGTCCACAATATTACCAGTTTCGGATTTTTGCAATTATAACATCATTTGCAGTATTCTTATACGAGTATCATCATCAGATGCTTTACACACAAGGACGGCAGCTGTGGAGCGTATATAAACCATGTCGTGTATGGGGGTAGGGGGAGGAGGGGTGCGCAACAGTGCAGTCTGCCGTAATGCGGAAACGGAGAGATTTATCTGATACCCAAAAGGGCATACCTTTGGCCTTCGAGTAAAAAAGGGCATAACTTTGGGTTTCGAGCAAAGGGTGGAAGCGTTTCCGAAAGGGCTAAAGCCGTCGGCACACGGACCGTGCATCAGAACGTTGAGCGTTGAAGGTACCGAGTTTTTGACGTCATAGCGTGGAATAGCACGTTCAAGAGTCTTTCCGAACGTGCAGAGCAATATCTAACGTGTCAGATATTCTGAGCGTGCGTCTGAGCGTTGACCAATGAGATGGCACAACGCCACCTACGTCACATGCACGCCGTTTCCCTTCAGCACAGAGTTGTGAGGCGCCATATTGACATTCATTTCAAGCCTATATGTATATATCCCGTTTCTGAGCACCAGCAAATTGAGAATCACTGGAAAACCCGTTGTTAACTGTGTGATTCGTTCCAATTAAAATAATGAGAAACATCGTACTCGTGGCAAAAGAATTACTGTAACTTGAGTATTGTGAGGGTATGGTAAAGGCAGCGACACACTGAAGATCCCTCAAAAGCCCATTGGTACAATTTGTTATAATTAAATTTCAATCAACAAAATATCTACGATTTTCGGCCATTGGTAAAATGTAAGATTGGCTACACACAAAGTATTGTAGGTTTAGCGTAGTGAGTAGCGTCACCAAGTTGTAGAAAGGTTGAAACCTAGGGCGGTGTTTCGCGCCCCGGAACTTTCGATTTTTTTTTCCTAACATTTGCGTTTTTATATGGTTCTGATACTTTCTTTTTGCGTTTTTATATGGTTCTGATACTTTCTTAATATAAGTATATACTACAATATTTGGATGTTAAGTAAATAGACAGCTTGCGCTACTTTTATAAAGATATTTTGCTCCTTTTTCTTTTACGCTTCGTAATTCACATGTTGCAAAGATTCTGCCACTGGTTAGGAACAGTGATCAAGTAATACTTACCTTGGGGTTTTACTAAAATGTGGGAATGATGAAATAATGTTTGTCTTATGTGATGAAGTATTGCAAATTTGTATCTCACTGTTTGTAATAGAACTTTTATAAGCCTGTGTCCCTATTGATTGGACATGGTGCTTTCCTTTTCGTGGACGATAGAGGAAATGGAGGAAATGTGCGTTTTAATAGGGCTAACGTGGGAATTTTACGCGCGCCCGTTTAGTAAACAGTGTGATTTACGAACTAGAAACATCCCGCAACTGCCTTTGGAGTGCGTTGTGATCGCGTATACCACGTTGGGCCCTACGTACCGTATGCACAAGTCGCATCATTTCTGACAAGGGAACATCCCCATCGCACCCCCCTCAGATTTAGTTATAAGTTGGCACAATGGATAGGCCTTGAAAAACTGAACACAGATCGATCGAGAAAACAGGAAGAAGTTGTGTGGAACTATGAAAAAATAAGCAAAATATACAAACTGGGTCGTCCATGCGTAAGATAGGCAATATGAAGGGCAATGTGAGGCGAGGAGCTCCGTGGTCCCGTGGTTAGCGTGAACAGCTGCGGAACGAGAGGTCCTTGGTTCAAATCTGCCCTCCACTGAAAATTTTGCTTTCTTTATTTTCGCAAAGTTATGATCTGTCCGTTCGTTCATTGACGTCTCTGTTCACTGTAATAAGTTTAGTGTCTGTGTTTTGCGACCGCACCGCAAAACCGTGTGATTAGTTGACGAAAGGACGTGGCTCTCCAATGGGAACCGAAAACATTTGATCACAAGGTCATAGGTCAACCGATTCCTCCACAGGAAAACACGTCTGATATTTTGTATACGACACTGGTGAGAGCATGTGCGTCACATGACAGGAATATGTTGTCGACCCATCTAACTAGTACACTTGGCGAATGGGTGAAAAGTTTCTTCTACCTTGCCCGATTTAGGTTTTCTTGTGGATGTAATAATCACTCCAAAAAAAGTGATGAAAACATAAGAGTTTTTCACATAAACTGAAAATAAAAAGTTAAAACTTTCGGTCGAGGGAAGATTTGAACCAAGGACCTCTCGTTCCGCAGCTGTTCACGCTAACCACGGGACCACGGAGCTCCTCGCCTCACATTGCCCTTCGTATTGCCTATCTTACGCATGGACGCCCCAGTTTGTATATTTTGCTTATTTTTTCATAGTTCCACACAACTTCTTCCTGTTTTCTCGATCGATCTGTGTTCAGTTTTTCAAGGCCTATCCACTGTGCCAACTTATAACTAAATCTGAGGGGGGTGCGATGGGGATGTTCGCTTGTGAGCGTTCAGCAGCACGTTGAACTTAGCACGCTCAACGTTGACGTTCGACAGCACGGTCTGTGTGCCGACGGCTTAAGTTTGTAATCGTTTGCTTGCCGCCGTGCAGGACAAAATAGCGCCTCCAAAAACCGGCGTTGAGGTAACTGTGGTGCACCACGGCCATACATGACAGCCGTGAACGACGGCTGCGGAGGTGTGTTTTACGAGCGAATAGGCGTGTAACTGTTGAGCAACTGTGCGCCAGGATGAACCAAAGGGTTGCCAACAGTCTCTCCTAAACGACCGTTCAGCAAACGTTGCTGCGTATGGGCCTCCGCAGCAAGCGACTGCTTTCTGCACCCATGTTGACTGCTGCTAATCGGCGACGAACGAAACTGGGCGTTGATTGAGTAGCGACAGGTGATCATTTCATATGCATAATGTTTTATGCTTCATTGGACTGATGGCCGTTGGCGTAGACCAGCGTGAAAGCAAACACCCTGTCACAATCGTCGTAAGGGTCCAAGCCGGAGGACGGAGCGTTGTGGTCTGGGGAATGTTTTCGTGGCGTTCCCTGGGTGATCTCGTCATTCTGGAAGGCGTAATGGAGCAGCACAAGATGCATCTATCCTTGGGGACAGTATCCACCGCTACAAGCAGTTTCTTTTCTGCAGCACGATAGCATCTTACCAGCTGTCACACAGCTTGCGGTTTACGTGCATGGTTCGAAGAGACGAAGTAAGTTTACCGCCCGCTTGTAGCCACCAAACTCCCCGGATTTTAAATCCAGTCGAGAATCGGGCTGTATGCGCAATGGATCCTCAACGACTGACAAACCTAGCGCAGCTGGCCACGGCAATGGAGTCAGCGTGGTTCCACATCCCACTCGGTACCTCTCAGAACATCACTTTGCCTGCGCGTCTCGCAGCGGTTCGCCCAGCAGTAGGTGGCTATTCAAACTTTTGACAGTTGGCCCCATTAATACGAAAGGACAGTGTATATGAACGAGGTGAAACCGATAGTATTGTGTATTATGTAATAAAGTGCGAACAAGACGATCAGTTATTAATAAAATGTCAGGTATGAGTGATAAATCTTCAGATATACGTCGACGTGCTAATTTATTTGGCGATTGTGTGGCATAATATAGTGAATATATTTAGCCATTGTTCTCGCCGACATTGTGTACATGGATGTTTTAAAATAATTTACACATTCGCTCCTCATACATTCACAAGGCCTGTATTACACTGTAAAAGATCTTTGTCAAATATCTTTCATAAAAGTAGTTTTGGAAAGTCTTTGGCGGTGTACTGGGGTACTTTGATCATCCTAGTTTTTATTGAAGATTTGTATTAGGAACTCAGCAAGTGTGCGTAAGCAATGCGTAAAGATTACGTAAAAGTAGAGTGACCTTCACTCTCGGAGGTGTTCTTGGTCTTTATACAACTGGTTAAGCGTTGGTTACCCACCTCTTCCAAAGATCTTGCTAGGAAGCCAAGAAGCTGACATATATCGGCTGATGTGTGTAGCATGAAAGTGTACGAAGCGCGTGGCTTCAGCTATTATTGCGGCACACTCGGTGTAACGAGTTATTGCCTAGCCCTGTTTCTCTCTGTGAGACAACTGAAGCATTTGGCAGCTTCTCGGTGCATCAACTCGTTCCTTACTGTATGATTACATGTTTGGGAAATTTAAAGACTGCCCACAGACAGAATACTATTAACGCACATCCTATTCAGCGTACACGTATCACTAGGAAATGTGGTTTAATACAGGAACTGGTCAGTAATAATGTATCAGCTACTTTTTAATTATTGATGTTTCCATTACTCGTGTTTTAACGTTTAACCGCGAAGATAACTGTATCTGAGTGAACGGTCAGTGATTGGGCCTGCACATTTCCTCAGTACCAACCCAGTGACGTAACAATTGGATTTGCAGGACCCTTCTTACTGGGACTAATAATCATCTACAGCTTTGTCCTCCAACCCACTGTCCAGTGTGTGACATAGGCTGTGTGTATCTACTATTTCCTCCCTAACCTCATCAGTTCACGAGTGGCACGCGGAAAGATCGACTGTCTCCGTATGAGCTCAAATTCTTGTGATTTCCATGATGGTCATTTAGCGAGATATATATGCGAGGATTAACAGGCTGCCTGACGTTCTTGGAAAGCCCGCGCTAGGGTTTTTAACAATAAATATGTCCGTGATGCAAATAAGATTCTCTGGCGTTTACTGAACATCTCCGCATCGCCGTTGCGCTTACTGCATCATCTCACGGTCTCATGAAGAGACGCGCCGCACGACTTTTTATCTTATCTACGTCTTATTAATCCAACTTTGTAGGGACCACAGACTGACGAACATAGAAAAGAAACATGCAAGCGCTTCACAAGCTACTCCAATTTCATTGAATCTGAGCGAGGCGTCTCGTTTCCCTACTGCTAGTTTTATGTCGTCATTTCACTCTGGAGGAAGAGTCCTAGACATATTACGATTGTTACTGTAGCCAATGATTTATAGTCAAAAAAATGGTTCAAATGGCTCTGAGCACTATGGGACTTAACATCTGTGGTCATCAGTCCCCTAGAACTTAGAAGTACTTAAACCTAACTAACCTAAGGACATCACACACATCCATGCCCGAGGCAGGATTCGAACCTGCGACTGTAGCAGTCGTGCGGTTCCAGACTGAAGCGCCAGAACCGCACGGCCACACCGACCGGCTGATTTATAGTCAATCCTGTAATCGAACATTGGTGGGTCGTCCCAAATACTAACTAGATGTCGTAGCCAATGTGTTCGCTGTATTTGCTTTCGCAGTTTCTGTTTCACTGGAGGTAACAATCCTCTTTAATGTTTTGCATTACGTTTATACGCAGATTCAGTTTTTGTGCGCCGGTATACGGCGTATTGAAGTTTTGTCATTAACAATGCACGCTGTCATGATGTTAAATTCAGGAATGCTGTCGCTAGTGTAGGAACTAAGCGCCCACAGAAAATTTCCCCTTGTAGGAAGTCTGTAAGGTTCAGCATGGCAGGACGCCAACTCAACGCTAGAACTGTCAGATGCGTACCGTGTTGCTAACTCAGAGGAGTTACGAACATGCTATTCGGGAGAGAAACTTGAAAACACGCCAGTCTGTTACAGACACTTCGGAACACAAACTCTGTTAGAGTCCGCACCAATGCGGTCATGTAATTTCGGTCAGCCCCATAACGCGGAACGAAAACAGGAAGTGTGAGGCGCAGGTAGTCGAGATTGAGGCGAGCGAGGCTGGCGACCCAGTTACGGGACACGCGCCACGCCCCCCTCTAGACGGCACCGCGGTTGTGTGGCGCCACACGGGGCTCCAGCCGTGTGTCGCCTCGGGTCGTGATTAACGTTTAAGGCGCAGTGACGAACCGCGTAATTGGCCGGGTTAGGCCGTCGGCGCGACGCAGAGCAGGTGCCGCTCGATACGCTCATCTCGCTCTGCGCATGACGGCGTGTGTGACGCGCGTACTGTGCTTTATCAGATTACGCGCCGCCGCCGTGGCGCACACAGCGGCAGGAAGTGGGCGTCCTGCACGACAGCTGATGAGACCTAGCGGAGGCATGTTTTTCAGAGGCGTCGCTCCCGCATTTTGATCCGTCCCCTAATGATCCCGATTTCGACTTCACTTGCTGTTCGCCGTCCCGTCGACAGCGTACTTGATGAGGACGATGAAAATCGTGAACCGGTAGAGATGTGATGCTAACTAGGTGTCGTAGCCAATGTGTTCGCGGTATTTACTTTCGCAGTTTCCATTTCACTGGAGGTAACAATCCTCTTTAATGTCTTGCATTACGCTTGTAAGCAAATTCAGTTTTTGTGCGCCGGTGTATGGCGTATTGAAGTATTCTCATTAACGATGTACGCTGTCTTGCCGTTAACTTTAGAAGCTCTAGACGCAGCGCAGTCCTATAAATGAACATTGATGGGCGCTCCCAAATACTAACTAGACGTCGTAGCCAATGTGGTCGCTGTATTTGCTTTCGCAGTATCCTTGTTTCTTATTTGGTAGTAGGCCCAACTAAGGACCACGTCAAGACAACTTTCTCTTTTTCCTTCATCACTCTCCAAAACTATTTTCTCAGAATGAGCTCTTTCCTTCTCACCCGAACATTTGACTCCAGTTTCTTTGTTCTTTTTTCCTGTCTGAAAACCTTTCAGTTTCTTGACTTCTAGTCTCAATATTCTCTGAGTAAGGCCTGCTGTTCAACATACATTGTTTTGGAAGAATGTGTGAATCTTCTTTGTTAATCTGCCTTCGTTCATTCTCTGTAGATCAGGATTTCCCAAATTTTGTTCCGCGGGAAGCGAATAAGAGTTCCGCGAAGAACTATAAGTAACATGGTGTTTTTATTTTCCGTCATTTTCAAAATACTAATTCTTTAATTGTGTTTTGATTTCTGTGTTATTAGGTATGATTTAAAATCGGAGTAATCACGTAATAAAACAAGATTTTTTTCATTATTTAAAATTTTATCAACGTTCAAAATAAACAATGTGTTCCACCGAAGTACCAGAATTCGCAAATTGTTCCGTCAGAGGAAAAGTTGGGAAGACCTGCCCCTAGATATCCGTAAAGCATATGACGTATTTTCCGATCCCATTGTTTAAGTGCCGGCCGGAGTGGTCGAGCGGTTCTAGGCATTTCAGTCTGGAACTGCGCGACCGCTACGGCGCAGGTTCGAATCCTGCCTCGGGCATGGAGCTGTGTGATGTCCTTAGGTTAGTTAGGTTTAAGTAGTTCTAAGTTCTAGGGGACTGATGACCTCAGATGGTATGTCCCATAGTGCTCAGAGCCATTTGAACCATTTTTGTTATTTAAGAGGCAGAATGAGTACAGGGTGATTTTAATTAAACTCTCTCTATATGAGAAAACCGAGTGTCTCGTAGGACAATGAAACTTTGTGGAAACCTTTGTAAGGATATGCGGAAGAGAAATAACGAATAAACCGTTGAAAGAAACACACAAAATCTGGTAATCTTGTTGGTTATGCAGTTTGGAACGACCGGCCGATGATTTGGTTTAGATACGCCGACAGCCAATTGCGCTACTAATTGTTGAAGAATTTACTGTTGTGATTGCTGAGAATGCTGGATGCAATATGCGACTTTCAAGCAGTGCACAAGCTGTGTCACGAAAGCTGAACATTTCACTGTCCGCCGTTCGAAAAATGCTGCCAATAGTTATCCGTACAAACTTCACATTACTCACCAACTTCTGCCACGTGACGCAGATATTCTAGTATGCTAATACATTTCTCGCAAGTCTTGAAGCTGACGACATGTTGCATTGTAACATTTTGTGGAGAGATGAAGCACACTTCACACTCACTGGACCAGAGAACACAATTGTCGCATTTGTGGATTGACGTCGTCAACGAACGTTCATGAAGTTCTCGTGCATAGTGAACGCGTCACTCTGTGGTGTGGCTTCACGACACAGATAATGGTTGGTCCATTTTTCTTTGAGAAACTCGTACCACAGGGACCTAGGACATTCATCGTGAACGGCACGTGTTACTGTAATCTGCATCGCCAACATGTGATCGTTGCACTACGGGAGAGAGGAGCTAAGGACTCATTCCCTGTTTCGCACCCAGATAAATGTTGTATTTCCGACCCACAGAGGACTTGTTTTACGAATGTATTATAATGCCTTAATTTAACATCTTTAAATAAAGATTTTGTATTGTGTAGATTTCTCGCTGTCATGTACGCCCTTTGCATTTTCTTCTTATTTTAATTGCTTGTTTTTCACTTTTTGTAATTTTCATCCAGATAGTTGAATGTTGCCTTTTTTTATTGCCATACTTGTTTTTCAACATCCTTGGTGATTTACTTTCAGTGGTCGTGTATTCTGTCTCATCTAAAGATATTTGTAGATCTGCCTTTTCAGCTGTCTACTTCAGAATGTTTGCATCCTCTGAGGGCCCATTATTTATTACAAGATTGTGTGCAAAGATCAAACAAGTTAATTGCTTCCTTCGACCTAGTAAACTTTATGTACTTAACTAATTTGTTTTTGTTCCGTTATTTTCCATTCTCCTCTTCACAGCACACAGTTGAATAATAGTGGCGGCAGTCTTCATGTCTGACCCTTCGTACAGTTTGGAAGGGAAGAAATTTATCTACTACAAATTTCAAGATTTTGAGGAGAGAACCTCATCGAAGCATTTTAAATATTGCCAAATATTTGCATTATCTTTTTATTTGATACTTTCATGTACCTAGCTACTCACTTGAGGTTTAGAATTCACTCTGGACAGGATCTGTTAAGACTAAATCCAGCTTAATATTTTCCAGTTTGTTTATCTAACTGAGGATTTTATATGTCCAGAAGAGCTTATTTTCTGAAATTTCATGTTCATCATGCATTTGTATATACGAAGGAAGTAGGACCCCGATGAATGTGTGTCTCGCATCATCAGCAATCATGAAGGCGTACATGTCAAATATATTTACGTTACTAAGCCCAACGCCACTTGAAACTGGTGCCGTTACTAAGATTGTTAATTAGACTGTCGCTAGTTTGTTTAGTTGGCACCGCGTTCGCTAGGTCCACATCGTATATACGAATGGAAAAAATGAAATATTACTTGCCTAAGAGTGATGCTGCTGGCTAAGTATTCATCAGCACTATTATGCTGATGACATATTGCATGTACGTCCGCTGGCTGCTGCCGCCATCGAGAATTTACCGTCGTTCTGTAAGTTTTTAACACTGTTGTAGATCGTTTTTAGTCACTTGTCACTATGATTTTAACGTGAGGTTAGTATAGCACAATGTTCTCATGTATAATGTCTCAGTGCTTATTAAAGTCTCATGAAACATAACAATATGAACACAAGATAACGCCGGTTCAACTAGTCCTTATATGGCGGCCTTCTTGTGCTTATATCGGATATTTTGCCTTAATATTAGGGCATGAAATGTTCACTACATTCACAGTACAGGCGAGAAAAAAGCAAATTATTACCTTATAAGTGAAACAACGAAAATATGAATTAGAAACCCTCATTGACATGAGTTATACGAAAGTCGACGGAACGAACTGTAGAAATGCACTGTTAACAGGAAAAAGAAAACTGCTTCGGACAGAGAACTACTGTGCGACGTGCATTGCTGGAAGGCCACCGGTATTTTTAGAAACTGTATTAAACCGTTGCTAAGGAAGACAAAGCAGCAAACTTCTCTCCCTCCCATCTGTTGTGACGTCATCAATCAGAGAAAAGTTAATGCATTCAGTATCTCCATTTTACATGACTTTCCGCTTTATCGTACCATTTTGAGTAGATTTTTGAAGTGTAAAAGTCTCGAGGCCTAACTACACCATAAGGGATCCTCCGGCCATTAATGCCTTTTTTTCTGTTAAGGTTTGTATGCAATTTACAAGTTGTTGCTCGCAGCTACTTTACATGTGTATGTCCATCCTCAAGACCGTTTATAGTCCTACCAGTGGTGGTCTGTGCATTGTTGGCTCCCATTGTTTTGTCGCTTTCCCCTGCGCAAAGCATTGTGCCAAGTCGCGAGTAGGAAACTGTTACGCAAGTGAAAATTTCGCCGATTTCAAGAAGAAACATAAATCCAATCTTAATTAACAACAGATTTTGACTTGCTCAGAGACCGTAGAGAACCATAACATACATTCTGCACTATACGCTACTTTCAGAATTTCAAGGTTTTTTTAAAGTTATTGTTAGTCGCCTTTGGAATGTATGATATCCGTTTTCCTGCTGTAACAGAAAATACGGAATATTTGCATTAACAATGTCTGTTTGACACCTAAATGGGAAATATCCAAGTGTGATCTTATTTAGGAACTCACACATTCACGAACGCGTTCGACAAAAGCACTGAAATGATTAACACGAACGCAAGTAACACATAGATACGACCATGAGCAGTGGTTATATGTATATATTAACTATTGTGAAAATGGCAACATTCAGAGTGCCCGAATCAGCTCAAACTCGCAGGATGTGTATGTGAGAGCCTTTTTCGTAACAGTTGGGGAGTGAGTAATGTGAGGCAACATTACGGTTTATCATACTACCTAGTCGGCGTACAACGTTTATAATTACAGATGTGTTGTCAGAAACGTACTGGCTCGGAAGCTTTGAAATTTCGAGAAGACAATTCTCACTATGGCTCTTTAGAGCACACAAATATTACATTTATTTCGAATTAATGATATTTGCATACGGTGAATATAACAGTCACTACGTTTATATTCACATTTAATGGTGGAAACTGCGTCATCGTAGTCGTGAAATAGAAGAACGCTGAGCGAACTGAGATGTGTTAAGAGCCGTACAGTTTTCAGTGTAACCTCCGTCCAGAAGAGAAGGAAAGTAGTCAAGACACCGTCAGGTGAGGTGGTCTCTAAGAATAATCTCCTGAGAATCTCACTGTCGGTGTAGTGTGTCTTCCAGGTTGATGTGTCATGTGCTTTGTTAATAACTACTTCCTTACATCTTCTCGGGACGAAACTGATTCTCGGATAGTGGAGGGCATATTTATCGCTGATTACAGAGCGGTAACACGGCACGCTTCTTAGTAAAACCTCAGGCAGCAGCATTAGCATGCCACAGGCGAAGCTTTTTTCGGACGAACTGACGATTTTCAGCTGTTGTACAATTAGTTTTTTTGGCCCAGGTTTTCTTTTGTTCTTGGTCGTTACTCGAAACTTCCCTGACCTCCACAGTGAAGCAATGCCTCAGATGAGAATTCAGTGTTTTACAGCTTTGTTTGCGAAGCTTTGGTATGTCATACTGTTAAATGCAACCACGCTAAAAGCATTAGATTGTCGTAAGCTACTTCAAGTAAAACATTTATTTTATTAATTCAAAAATCTGCAGTAAAGCACATTACAGATGATGGTTTGAAAACTAACTCATGTGCATTTCCTTGGTAAAAGAACATGCATTTTCATAGTTTTAAGAGCGATAGTAATTTACTGTGGTTCGACTAATTGCCCGTGTGTAGCCAATTAACTAATGCGATCGTTACCAGATTAACAATCATTCCTATCAGTCTTCAGTCTAGACGAATGGGGGGCACACTATTTTAAATTCTTATTCATGAAGCCTGCAAACTACTCTTCGCTGGGCATGGCGTAATAAACAGATCCTCTTTTACACGGCACCCTTTACACCTCTATACGATTTATAAATGTAATTATTGAAATTATTTTTCTATTTTTGTTTGTGAAAATCATGTGATGTAAATACGCATCTGCCAGTTAGGATTTTTATCAAATTTTGCATATGACGCGTTCCAGAAAATTATCTAGTTAATTTTTTTTATGTTATGTTATGGGGCCTTAAATGACATGATTGCTGTCTGTTGGGTGTTGCGTGGTTTTAGAAACTCAGTTGAAACAAAAATCTCGAAAATAATTCGTTGTTGGGAAAATACATAAGTAATTTTTACTTACGGTATGTCTAGTATCTCATTTTCTAGAAACTCAGAAAAAATGAGCATATGCAAACCAGACAGAGATGTGATGTTGCTGATCAACTTCTTTACTCTGTTTCATGCCCCACTCCCTGTGAACTTGTTAGCTGAAACCATTGGAGGCTATTCTCGAGTGGTAACTAAGGAACTTCCAGATACAGCTCTTCGTGGACCGTCCCTGTTTGAGAACCGTGCTGTGTGCTATTCTCCAGATTTCGACCAGCTCCTTGGCTTCGGTTGAAATTGGCCGCTAAAGGCAAAACTGGTCGGCCGTGATATGGGATGATAATTTTTAACAAAAGCTCACAGTCACGCGTAGTCATTAACAACTTTAAACATGGTCAGCAAATCATAGACATTGTCCGCCGCTCGTGGTCTCGCGGTAGCGTTCTCGCTTCCCGAGCACGGGGTCCCGGGTTCGATTCCCGGCGGGGTCAGGGATTTTCACCTGCCTCGAGATGACTGGGTGTTTGTGTTGTCCTCATCATTTCATCATCATCCAGGAAAGTGGCGAAATTGGACTGAGCAAAGATTGGATAATTGTACGGGCGCTGATAACCACGCAGTTGAGCGCCCCACAAACCAAACATCATCATCATCAAATCATAGACATTACCTACTCACAAGCGAAATACCCCAGCCCGTAAGGCTAGAACCGGGTGAAAATTATAGGGTGTCTCAAAGGGTACTGTACAGCTTTAATGTGTTACAGCATCCAAACTAATTAAGATATTCACGCTATATTTGGCTTACGTGACACAGTCTGTGACAAACTACTTATGCCATTAAGTGAGTTTCAACATGTGAGCCTTTGGTGTCATGTACATCATCCAGTGTGCATTCAAGTTCTATCTGCACTCGGGACAACATATTCGCATCAACTGTGGCAATGGAGGTAACGATTCAGTTCTTTAAATCATTTATGTGGTTGACAGGCATCTTGTAAACTCTATCCTTGACATAACTGTTCAGAAAGAAATGTGTTGGTGTAGTGTCAGGCGACCTAGGAGGCCAAGGAATTTAACCTCCTCTGCCAGTCCAGCGATGTTGAAACACCTGGTCTATATCATCTCGCAGAGTCTAGAGCCCATTGTCTGCCTAAAATACCTGTACCATCGGCTTCTTATACCGTGTTCGGAAGTTCCTTGGAACCTGCGTGTCCGAATTGGTCTGAATAAAGCATTCCACACTCTGAGCTTTTTCTCGAACCGTTGTCATTATGCTTCACTCACGACAACCAGCAACACACACACACACACACACACACACACACACACAAATAAAACTTTTTGAGTTTGTCGATCACATAAGCGAAACACGGTGTGAATATCGTAACTAGTTGGTGTGCTTATAACGCACCGGAATTGTAGGTCACCTTTTGATGCACACTGTATATTGAAATGCGGCACTGTATATGTTTTAGCACTCAACAAGGCAAGTTGCCTGTAAAACTCTGAAATTGTGCTTATAACGCACCGGAATTGTAGCGCACCTTTTGATGCACACTGTATATTGAAATGCGGCACTGTATATGTTTTAGCACTCAACAAGGCAAGTTGCCTGTAAAACTCTGAAATTGTGCACATTCAACGTTTGAAGGTTAACGAATCGTAAGACCGCAGGTCGCTGTAACAAGCAGTACCGTGTAACAGACAGTTACCCCTGTTCTTGGAAAGATCAGACTTCCACCTACAAAACACAGCTTCAAGCGGTTGATTACATTACAAATGAGTCAGTGTGTTAAATATTTGACGTTAACATCATTCAGTGGTACATGTGGATACTGTCTGCTAAATGTATTGAAAATAGCGTTAGCACTAAGGAAGCAATAAGCTGAACTTCATGTCTGTTGCTGATGTTTTACTGATTGAACAGCGAAACTGTAGTACACAATAAACATTTTCCTTTCATATTTTTATGGTGGTTACCGGTGAAAAATTGTTGCGTAAAGGTTTGCAATTATGTGCTAACTATTTTGGAAGGCACTAAGAGCTTTCATTATCAAATACTGGATGAATATAATTCCAATCCCAAAGAAAGGTGTTGGCAGGTGTGAAAATTATCGAACTATTAGTTTAATAAGTACGGCTGCAAAATACTAAGTACGGCTGCAAAATACTAACACGAATTCTTTACAGATGAATGGAAAAGCTGATAGAAGCCGACCTCGGGGAAGTTCAGTTCGATTCCGTAGTAATGTTGGAACACGTAAGGCACAACAGACCCTACGACTTATCTTAGAACGTAGATTAAGGAAAGGCAAACCTACGTTTCCAGCATTTGTAGACCTAGAGAAAGCTTTTGACAATGTTGACTGGAATATTCTCTTTCAAATTCTGAAGGTGGCAGGGATCAAATACAGGGAACAAAACGCTATTTACAATTTTTACAGAAACCAGATGGCAATTATAAGAGTCGAGAGGCATGAAAGGAAGCAGTGGTTGGGAAGGGAGCGAGACAGGGTTGTAACCTGTCCCCGATGTTATTCAATCAGTATATTGAGCAAGCAGTAAAGGAAACAAAAGAAAAATTTGGAGTAGGAATTAAAATCCATGGAGAAGAAATTAAAACTTTGCGGTTTGCCGATGACATTTTATTCTCTCACAGACAGCAAAGGATCTGAAAGAGCAGTAGAACGGAATGGACAGTGTCTTGAAAGGGGGATATGAAATGAAAATCAACAAAAGCAGAACGAGGATAATGGAATGTAGTCGAATTAAATGAGATGATGCTGAGGGTATTAGATTAGGAAATGAGTCACTTAAAGTAGTAGATGAGTTTTGCTATTTGGGGAGCAGAATAACTAATGATGGTCGAAGTAGAGAGGATGCAAAATGTAGACTGGGAATGGAAAGGAAAGCGTTTCTGAAGAAGAGATACTTGTGAACATCGAGTATGGATTTAAGTGTCAGGAAGTCGTTTCTGGAAGTATTTTTATGGTGGAGTGTAGCCGTGTATGGAAGTGAAACATAGACGACAAATAGTTTAGACAGGAAGAGAATAGAGGATTTTGAAATGTGGTGCTGCAGAAGAATAGTGAAGATGAGATGGATAGATCACATAACCATTGAGGTGGTACTGAATAGAATTGGGGAGAAGAGGAATTTGTGGCACAACTTGACTAGAGGAAGGTATCAATTAGTAGGACATGCTCTGAGGCATCAAGGAAGCACCAATATAGGAGGGTAGCGTGGAGGGTAAAAATCGCAGAGGGAGACCAAGAGATGAATACACTAAGCAGACTCAGAAGGATGTAGGTTGCAGTAGGTACTTAGAGATGAAGAAACCTGCACAGTATAGGGTAGCATGGAGAGCTGCATCAAACCAGTCTCTGGACTGAAGACCACAACAACAACATAGTCTGGTTAAACTTCGCGCCGTGAGTTTCGCCGCCCAATGACATATACACCGTTTCTAAGTATAGTACTTGTATTATTGTGTTACACCTGTAACATTATAGCTCATAATTAGCAATTTATGACAGCATTTTAAATTTTAAAAATAGGTCAGTAATGATACGAAATATTGAAAATGGAATTTTTGTTCCCCGTAGAAGCAGTTAGATTAGCAACCTGCAGCTGGGACCCTGTACTGGGTTAGCCATTTGGATATCTACTCTGAGTTGACAAAGGTCATGGGACACCACGTAATATCGTGTCCGATCTCTTTTTTTCCTGGCGTAGTGCAGCAACTCGGCGTGCCATGGACTCGACAAATCGTTGGAAGACCCCTGCAGAAACATCGAGCCGCGCTGCCTCTATAGCGGTCTATATTTGACAAAGCGTTGCCGGTGCAGGATTTTCTTCGCGAACTGAACTCTCGATTATGTCCCATAAATGTTCGCTAGGATTCATGTCGGGCGATCTGGCTGGCAAAATAACTCGCTCAAATCCAGAATGTTCCTCAAACCAATCGCGAAAAATTGTGGCTACCTGAAATGGCGCATTGTCATCCATAAAAATTCCAACTCTTTTTGGGAACATGGCGTCCATTAATGGCTGCATATGGACTCCCAAGTAGCCGAGCATAACCATTTCCAGTCAATGATAGATCGTACCAGAGGACTCAGCCCATTCCATGTAATCAGAGCCTACACGATTATGGAACCACCAACAGCTTGCACAGCGCCTTGTTGACAGCTTGGTCCGCTGCTTCGTGGGATCAGCGCCGCACTCGAACGCTACCCATAGCTCTTACCAACTGAAATCGGGACTCATCTGACCAGGCCACGGTTTGCTAGTCGTCTAGGAATCAACCGATATGGTCACGAGCCCTGGAGGTGCGCTGCAGGCGATGTCGTGCTGTTAGCAAAGGCTTTTGCGTCGGCCGTCTGCTGCCATACCCAATTAACGCCAAATTTCGCCGCTCTGTCTTAACGGATACGTTCGTCTTACGCACTGTTGCTAGTCTGGTGGCACTGACAACACTACGCCAATGCCACTGCTCTCGATCGTTAAGTGAAAGCCGTCGGCCACTCAGTTGTGCGTGGCGAGAGGTAATGCCTGGAATGTGATATTCTCGGCATATCCTTGTTTCTCGGAATATTAAATTCTTTGACAATTTCCGAATGCGTCTAGCTCCAAGTACAATTCCGTGTTCAGAGTGTGTTAATTTCCGCCTTACGGCCATAATCACGTCGGAAACCTTTTCACGTGAATCAACTGAGTACAAATGCACTGCTCTTTTACACCTTGTGTACGCAATACTACCGTCTTCTGTATATGTCCATATATTGCTATCCAGTGACGTTTGCCACAGTGTAGATGACCAGCAGATGCACGAGTGTCAGAAGCGAGGTATCATTTGGTAAAGAAGATACACTTTTGCTTGAAATGAAATGTTTTAACGTACGCAGTGATGATGATGTATCATACTCCGAGGAGCGTAGGGGACGATGCGGGAGACCCGCACCTAGGCAAGGTCCTAGCGGAGGTGGTTTGCCATTGCCTACCTCGGACCGTAATTCGGATGAATGATGATGATGAAGACGACACAACAACACCCACTCATCTCGAGGTAGGGAAAATCCCTGACCACGCCGGGAATCGAACCCGGGACCCCGTGCGCGGGAAGCAAGAAGGCCACCTGAAAACCACGAGCTGCGGACCAACATACGTAGTACTTAGCCATTTTTTTTAACCGAAATGGAAGTTGGTGTGGTATTTGGGTTCCTCGAAGCGCAAACGTGGAGTTTCTATTAAGCCGATCAAAACACAACGAAATTTAAGCTCTTTTGGCGAGATCTAGGTAATGTGATCGCTGTGGCTCTTGATATTGATCTGCTGCAGTGTGGATACACAAAATGTTTCAACATGTCAACTGCCCACGCTGCTCCATTCAGTTGTATTGTGTGTGTTACGTATGTAGGGACCCATTGTCTGTGTCGTAGCTTTGCCTTAGATGCAACCGTACACGAGGAAGAAATACAAATAATCTGCCTTCATGTTGTTAGTTACTTCCTACAGTGACGGTTTGTTTCGAAAGTCTTGTCGTAAATTGTACTACGATCTGTGGATGAAACAGGTAATTGAATTGGCGCATCGGACACACGTTGTTTCGCTGGCTGCAGGTATAGGGATTTAAGGTAGACTACACTCTCTTGACAGATATGAGTGGTCCAGAACTTTGTTTAAGCTTGCTTGCCCGTCTGTTGGGGATTTCGCAACCATTCGGACTGTTCCAACGGTTGAGGTTTGATAGATTTTCAGTCATGCAAGCGTCTGCTCGGATACTGGCTTACACGTGATTCGCCGTATACCTCGACAGTGTGCAGGCTTGTAGAAACTTTTCGAGGCAGACTTCGTACTGCTACTACGCCACACGAGTTGAAGCAAATCGAACACAAATTGCTGGGAAACTTTGTCAATAAATTAAAGCAAACATTGTTTCAGTGGTATGAATTTGAAAATCTGTCACAACTGGGCAACGAAGGATGTTACATACATTATACTCATTTTTAACAAAATACAAACCAGTGGATTTCTTCAGAAGAACGTGTCATCATGAAAAAGATACAACCGGGAAAAGGAGAAGAAAGAAAAAAAAAGTATTCTTGGGCAGGAGGAAATGAGGTACTTAGTTAACAGTGACTGAATATATGTGTGTAGTGCACGTTCGAGGTCTTCATAGACTTTAGCTCGCGAAAAATCGCAGTATTGCTGTTCTTCTTTTGTGGAAGTTGAAATTTTTCTCATGATTGCATTCTGCAAGGCGACCAAAACGAAGAAATCGTCGGAGGCTAATGTTCAGGTATTTGAAGTAAAAATTTGTGATTGTAAAAGTATGCTTGGTCTTGGACAAAACGCTTGAACACGAACGTCTGTCAAGCTTGTAGTTAGGTGTTTACCCACCTTCAGAAGCTGCACGGCTGCCGCGTTAACTCCGGATTCCGTGTGCGAACGCGCGCGCGCGCGCTTCTGGAACGTGACCGGTGACATTTGCGTAGCTAACTGTTCGGCCGCCGCGAACCTGCACGGAGAAAGCTACTAGCTAGACGCCTCGCGCTGTCGTAGGCGCTGCCACCTAAAGTCAGCCCGGGTGGCAACGGCAATTTCGCCCACAGGCGATAATTAATTGTTGTGATGATCGCGTCACAAATAGCTGTCGCGGCGTTTCACTTCTAGGCAGGGCACGTCCAGCCTATGACAGGCGCAAAGTCTGCTCAGTGGACGTTACGTAACAGCTCCATGACGGTTGGAACTCTTACACCTCAGTGCCAGTTCTCGGAATTGTTCGTTGCAGCCAAGGACGTTTCAACATCAGATTCCATATTGTTGTTGTTGCCGTTGCCGTCATCAATTCGCATACTGATTTGATGCAGCATATTCATCTCTGCGAAACTACTGCCTCACACATCCTTTTGAACCAAATTACTGTAATGGAGCTTTCGTGACCCTCTGCAACTTTACTACTCCACATTTCCCTTCATTACCAGATTAATCATTCGTCGATGCCTTTGGTTGTGTCATATCAACCGTACTCCTCCTCCTCCTCCTCTAATCGCGTGTGCCGTGACATCCTGTTCTCTACTTCTTATGTAGCACTATGTTGCAGCATCTCACTTCAAAAGCTTCTGATGTCTTCTTGTCTGAACTGTTTATCGCTCACGTTTCACTTCCGTATATTGCAACATGCCATACAAATATCTACTGAAAATCCTTCAAACCGGTTAAAATTTATATTAGATTTTAACAAATTTCTCTGTGTCAGAAACGCTGTTCTTGCTTTTGCTAGCCTGCATTGTGTGTCCTCGCTACTTCCCTGTCGTCAGTTATTTTGATGTCCAAGTACAGAAACTTACCAGCTACTATTACTGCTTCATTTTGTGATCTAATTCCCCCTTCATCGCCTGATGTAAAACAACTGCGTTCCATTACCTTTGTGTTACTTTTGTCGATATTCATCTAATAATATTTTTTTAAAGACACCATCCTCTCCGTTCAACTGATGTTTCCAAATCCTTTACGTCTCTGACAGAATCAAACGTCATCAGCAATCCGCAAAGCTTTTATTTCTTCTCCCTAAACATTAGTGGCCTTACCAAATTTCTTCTTGGTTAACTTTACTGCTTACTCAGTGAATAACCGGGGGTACTGGCTGCAACCCTGTCTCACTCCGTTCTCAGCTACTGCTTCACTATCGTGTCCTTTGACTGTGTCCTTTAACTGAAGTCGTGTTATACATAGCTCGTGTATAACCTGCCTCAAGTTGCATTTTATGACTGCTACGCTACCCTCACAATTTCATTGTGTTTCTGTCTTCCAATAAGTATCTAAAATTGTATCGATTACTCGATAATATCAGAACGAAAGAAACAGTATCGACTGTAGTGGAAGCTATAGATTGCTTACGGGTCTTTAAGCTTCTCCTGATCACGAAAATATTAGTTTAGAACACAATTCAAATTTTGCTGCTGTTTTCATGAACCAGATTGAGCATAAGATGAAATGGGAACGTCAGATGTAAACGACAAACGCTCCAATCCCAAACAAAATACAGATCTGGTCATAAATGTTATGCCATACCCACATACTGATATTACGGTTCATCATTTCAAGATATTTTTAAGACAAAAATACCCATTTTGAATACAAGACAAATTGTGGAACGTACGCTATGTTTTTTGCCAACTCGACTATAAAATCAATGCTCCAGCAGCATCCCAAGGTAATGATTGCTCATCAACATTACTGATGTTTATTACTGAAATGCGATACGTTTCTTAAATGCTACACAGGGTATGCGCATTTTTACTACTGGACTTACGTTACCTGCGTGTAAGTTATTAGTATTACGATACCATTTTTCCAACATCATTTCAAGCTTCCTAAACCAGTAGTTTAATATTTCATACGATGCTGTGAAATTACCGAATACTTCGTATCGATACCAATCCCTTATGGACAAAAAGTAGCTCGTAACAACATTATAAATTTTTTTAAGGAATTTTTTGTGTTCATTCAATACAAGGGCCACAATTTAGTCTAGTTCGATAGCCCAATTAACGAATATGTATTATCAAGGAGAACAAAACTCGAAGATAACCAGTACCGAATGGGATGGCTGCATGGTGGCGGTAGACAGAACGGCGCGGGGCGGCATACCAGTCTGACGAAGCGCCGTCATGTTTACACGTGTGTCTGTGGACATATCGTTAAACAGAATATCGCACTAGACTCATATAGGACCGTGAGTCGGCCAAAACAACTCTACTAAATAACATTTTATTTGTTACTTCAAACAAACGGAAGTTTCGCGGTGACACTGGGCTTCGTACGAAACACCTTTTGAGCGTTATTTGTTGGAGTTGTTCTCATCAGCGCGGAACAAAAGTTATAAGTACCTGCTGAAACGTCGAAACAAATGATTGCAACGCTTTGAAGCATTCGCGTTACAGGTTGCCACCAATTAAGTAAGCGCGTGATCTCTCACGCTGTATTTCTTTGTTGGTGTTATTGTTGTTTCGTTGTTGTCATGTTCATCTTCAGTTCGCGTACTTGTTTGATGAAGCAGTTCGCGACGACTGTCTGTCGTGTGTAAGCCTGGCGAAGTTACAGCTCTTCGAGCAGCACGAATAGTGAGCATATACTCTCCTAACCCTAATTTTCGTCAAATACAGCTGCAGCATTACTGATGTTGATCCTAAATTCGACCATATCTGAGACAGTGGCCGCTTTTGTTGCAGCAACAGTCACAGTTTTCTGTAATGTCTGACGATATTATCGTCGGCAGTCGAACAAAACATGGCGTAACATAAGCGGTTCCTGTTCTTCCAGAAAGCTTATGGACTGTCGGTAAACACTTCTTGTGCTCGTGGTTTCTGTTCCGAACATTTTTTCCTACACTACATGCGGCTCTGTAGCTGCTTTTCGCAAACTTTATATCTAATCGTTGCAATCGAACTGACCAGAATCCAAACACTGCCTGCAACCTTTGTAAGCAACGTTTATGGATTATACGAATGCAGGTCGGTTTTCAACCGGTAGAGCTGAAGGTTTGCTCAGAGTGTCTTTTTTTTTCCTTAATCTCCGCCATTGATTACCGGAAGAACATGAGACATAGTGTAGAAGTTGTACATTATCTTTCAATTTTCTTTTGCCGTGAACGCTCTAATAGCTCCGTCTCTTTCCAGCATAAGTCGAATAAGAGGAATCTTGAAAACTGATTTGATTTAATTACCTTTAGCGACCTTTTAGGAACTTTCCAAAACCCTAAACAAGAAAAACGTAGAAGGAATACATGCGCGTCAATTAAATATTTCGGACGACCTTACTAGAGACGGTTGCATTGTACTCTTTGGCATTGTTGTCGTAATCTTCAGTTGGAAATGGCCTGGGGAATTGATGCTAGGTGGACAACGGGAATTCCTTGCTGGATTGCAAAAGACAACGTAAAGGCTAAGTTTACGACTTATGTGGTGGTATGTCACGTAGAAGTCCCTTGATCTGTACATAACTACTTCAATCTATATCCATTTAATTGTGCGTGCTAATGTTGAAAAGACCTTTTTTCATCTTTACCGTCTCCCCCCCGCCTCTCCCCCCCTCCCCCCCACCCCCGACACTCATCCATTATTAAATTAATTGCTTCAGATACTTAGGATGGGTCCCATTAACGTATCCCTGCATATAGTGTGCCTCAAAGATCTTTTTTCCTCGATTTGATGCAATACCTCTTAAGTAGTTCCTGTATCTGCCCATTTAATTTTCAGCATTCTTCTGTAACACATCTTTTATTCTCTCCTTGTCTGTTTGTCGTCCATGTCTCACCTCCACCGTATAAGATTACACTACAAAATTTTTTTAAAAAAAAGCGATTCATACACTTAAATTAACATTCAGTGTTAACATACTTATTCTTTCCTGAAAGCTTTCCTTGCTGTTGCCCGTCTGAATTTTATTTTGAAGTTGCGTACTACTATCAGCGTCTCATCTCCTTATCCAGTTTCCCCAGAACATCGCTTGACTTAGTTCGACTACATTTTTCTCTTCTGCAGATAATCTTCAACAACGAATGGAAAAACTTAATAGAGCAAATTTCAAAGTAGGCCTAAAAATTAGGTTAGTAAAAGTAAAAGCAGTCATCAATCCTAAGATTGTTTTTAACACCATACTGCTTTCAAGGCATAGTCCTGTTGAAGGTGGTACGCCAGTATAATAACAAAAAGTCTGTAAGCAGAAAATCAAAAAGAAAACAGTACAAATTATTAATGAGACTATTTAATCAATTCTAAGTACTTCTATCCGCAGAGCAATTGAAGACAATGACAGAATAGGCCTAGAGAGAAGGAAGCAGCCGGCCGGAGTGGCCAAGCGGTTCTAGGCGCTACAGTCTGGAACCGCGCGACCGCTACGGTCGCAGGTTCGAATCCTGCCTCGGGCATGGATGTGTGTGATGTCCTTAGGTTAGTTAGGTTTAAGTAGTTCTAAGTTCTAGGGACTGATGACCTCAGATGTTAAGTCCCATAGTGCTCAGAGCCATTTGAACCATTTTTTTAGAAGAAAGCAAAAGAATAGTAGTATCCTTTAGTGTTTTGGGTATATGGCTGTTGGACACAGGCTTTCAATGCTAAAAACCGTTGAAAAGCTGAAGTTGCTCAGCAGACAAGAGAAACAGGGAAACAGATGAACTGACCAGGGAACAGACTGGAGTGGAAGACTTAATAATGACCATAATGGAAATGGACTGGAGGCTGGCGAGAGATGTAGCCAGGTGAGTAGATGACGGGTGTACAACGGGAATTCCTTGCTGGATTGCAACAGATGACGTAAACACCAAGTTTACGATCTGTTGGAAGGCCGTTAGGTAACGTTCGCAAACACACTGAAGCAACATGGATGCTCTTAGCTCAAGACTATAATGCCTGGGAAGTTGTAGAGAAGGCCTTTATCCGTCAGTAATTAAAAGTCAACGACGACGGGATTTAATAAAAAGTTGACGACGACGACGATGATGAAATTACGACAATATTTAGTTTCCAAGACTTGAAATAGCACCTGGTGCAGTTACTGACAAGGGGAGGCCACGACGTTTGGAACGCGGATTTACTGTAAACTTCCTACACTCGTAGTACTCCATTAGGACAACAAAATGTGTAAGCAGTAGCGCGTACTTCTTAAGCGTTATTGAGAAAATCGCAAGATAATTTCGGTCGTCAAATATACACCTGTGCGTGGCCATTTTTACCACGAAGCGTCGGCAGCCGAGTGGTTCGAGTCCTGAATATTTTTATCCTTTAAGATTCCGTTTTTAATTGATACACCTATTATGTATATGCACTTCTTTCGCCTTATGATTAGTTTCTAAATAACTCTATTGGAAACTACCGAAAATATAGCTGTTGACAAAATGTATGTCCGAAGTGTGCAAGCGTTTTAACAGTGTGAATAAAATACGACAGCGTCATAAAACAATTTTTAAAAAAAATGTGGTTAGCCCCGTAATCGCTGGGTCGCTGGATCGAGTCCCGCTCGTCAGTTTTTTTTTTATTTCTAACACAGTCATTTTCTGTGCTATTTATATTACAATTGATGTAATCGGAAAAATACGTGTAATCGGATGAACTTTTATTAAATTTACAATGTTATTTCACAGTCTACAAAAAAAAGCTTGTCCGTGTCTTCAAAATTGTTCGTATTTAATCGAAAGAGAACGAGAAATTCTTTCTCGTGAAGACGCTATTAAATTACACTCGATACTGCATGATCAATGATCAGCGCCGATATTTAAGGAAATGCTGCGTTGTGCATGGTTTGCTTCCAAATTATCGGCTGAAAGAGAGGTTTCTGAAAAGGTTAACGAGGTTTGTTTTTCCACGGAAAAGCTCAAAAGACCTTGCGTGTGCGGAAGCATAGCATTTATTCAATGCAGCTGGTGCCGTTGATTTTTCATGTTTTTACGAAAAATACCATTCCACAACTTGTACTCGTAACGTCGAAAGCGACGATTAATTGTACATCTTTCGAAAGCCGTCTGTGCCGATCAAAACGTGGAGGAAACAAGTCGTTTCGGGATCCTAACAGGTATAAGGGATTTCTCAAATCACGGCCAAGCATACATTTTCAGTATCACTTTATGCCTTTGGCCGTTTAATAGTCGGTAGTTACGAATATTATATGTGATAATAAAAATTAGTAGACTGCCAAATAACATTGTAAATTTAATAAAAGTTCATCCGATTACACGTATTTTTCCCATTGCATCAATTGTAATATAAATAGCAAAGAAAATGAGTGTGTTAGAAATTAAAAATAAAACTGACGAACAGGACTCGATCTAGCGACCCAACGATTACGGGGCGTGAACGCTAATCACCAGGCTGCCGCAGCTTCATGCTAAAAAAGGCCACGCACAGGTATATACACTACTGGCCATTAAAATTGCTACACCACGAAGATGAGGTGCTACAGACGAGAAATTTAACCGACAGGAAGAAGATGCTATGATATGCAAATGATTAGTTTTTCAGACCATTCACACAAGGCTGGCGCATGTAGCGACACCTACAACGTGCTGACATGAGGAAAGTTTCCAACCGATTTCTCATACACAAACAGCAGTTGACCGCTGTTGCCTGGTGAAACGTTGCGATGCCTCGTGTAAGGAGGAGAAATGCCTACCATCACGTTTCCGACTTTGATAAAGGTCGGATTGTAGCCTATCGCGATTGCGGTTTATCATATCGCGACATTGCTGCTCGCGTTGGTCGAGATCCAATGACTGTTAGCAGAATATGGAATCGGTGGGTTCAAGAGGGTAATACGGAACGCCGTGCTGGATCCCAACGGCCTCGTATCACTAGCAGTCGAGATGGTAGGCATCTTATCCGCATGGCTGTAACGGATCGTGCGGCCACGTCTAGATCCCTGAGTCAACAGATGGGGACGTTTGCAAGACAACGACCATCTACACCAACAGTTCGACGACTTTTGAATCAGCATGGACTATCAGCTCGGAGACCACGGCTGCGGTTACCCTTGACGCTGCATCAGAGACAGGAGCGCCTTCGATGGTGTACTCAGCGACGAACCTGGGTGCACGAATGGCAAAACGTCATTTTTCGGATGAATCCAGGTTCTGTTTACAGCATCATGATGGTCGAATCCGTATTTGGGGACATCGCGGTGAACGCACATTGGAAGCGTGTATTCGTCATCGCCATACTGGCGTATCACCCGGCGAGATGGTATGGGGTCCATTGGTTACACGTCTCGGTCACCTCATCTTCGCATTGACGGCACTTTGAACAGTGGACGTTACATTTCATATGTGTTACGACCCGTGGCTCTACCCTTATTCGATCCCTGCGAAACCCTCCATTTCAGCAGGAATATGCACGAACGCATTTGCAGGTCCTGTACGGGCCTTTCTGTATACAGAAAATGTTCGAGTGCTGCCCTGGCCAGCACATTCTCCAGATCTCTCACCAATTGAAAACGTCTGGTCAATGATGGCCGAGCAACTGGCTCGTCACAATACGCCAGTCACTACTCTTGATGAACTGTGGTATCGTGTTGAAGCTGCGTGGGCAGCTGTACCTGTACACGCCATCCAAGCTCTGTTTGACTCAATGCCCAGGCGTATCAAGGCCGTTATTACGGCCAGAGGTGGTTGTTCTGGGTACTGATTTCTCAGGATCTATGCACCCAAATTGCGTGAAAATGTGATCACATGTCAGTTGTAGTATAATATACACTCCTGGAAATGGAAAAAAGAACACATTGACACCGGTGTGTCAGACCCACCATACTTGCTCCGGACACTGCGAGAGGGCTGTACAAGCAATGATCACACGCACGGCACAGCGGACACACCAGGAACCGCGGTGTTGGCCGTCGAATGGCGCTAGCTGCGCAGCATTTGTGCACCGCCGCCGTCAGTGTCAGCCAGTTTGCCGTGGCATACGGAGCTCCATCGCAGTCTTTAACACTGGTAGCATGCCGCGACAGCGTGGACGTGAACCGTATGTGCAGTTGACGGACTTTGAGCGAGGGCGTATAGTGGGCATGTGGGAGGCCGGGTGGACGTACCACCGAATTGCTCAACACGTGGGGCGTGAGGTCTCCACAGTACATCGATGTTGTCGCCAGTGGCCGGCGGAAGGTGCACGTGCCCGTCGACCTGGGACCGGACCGCAGCGACGCACGGATGCACGCCAAGACCGTAGGATCCTACGCAGTGCCGTAGGGGACCGCACCGCCACTTCCCAGCAAATTAGGGACACTGTTGCTCCTGGGGTATCGGCGAGGACCATTCGCAACCGTCTCCATGAAGCTGGGCTACGGTCCCGCACACCGTTAGGCCGTCTTCCGCTCACGCCCCAACATCGTGCAGCCTGCCTCCAGTGGTGTCGCGACAGGCGTGAATGGGGGGACGAATGGAGACGTGTCGTCTTCAGCGATGAGAGTCGCTTCTGCCTTGGTGCCAATGATGGTCGTATGCGTGTTTGGCGCCGTGCAGGTGAGCGTCACAATCAGGACTGCATACGACCGAGGCACACAGGGCCAACACCCGGCATCATGGTGTGGGGAGCGATCTCCTACACTGGCCGTACACCACTGGTGATCGTCGAGGGGACACTGAATAGTGCACGGTACATCCAAACCGTCATCGAACCCATCGTTCTACCATTCCTAGACCGGCAAGGGAACTTGCTGTTCCAACAGGACAATGCACGTCCGCATGTATCCCGTGCCACCCAACGTGCTCTAGAAGGTGTAAGTCAACTACCCTGGCCAGCAAGATCTCCGGATCTGTCCCCCATTGAGCATGTTTGGGACTGGATGAAGCGTCGTCTCACGCGGTCTGCACGTCCAGCACGAACGCTGGTCCAACTGAGGCGCCAGGTGGAAATGGCATGGCAAGCCGTTCCACAGGACTACATCCAGCATCTCTACGATCGTCTCCATGGGAGAATAGCAGCCTGCATTGCTGCGAAAGGTGGATATACACTGTACTAGTGCCGACATTGTGCATGGTCTGTTGCCTGTGTCTATGTGCCTGTGGTTCTGTCAGTGTGATCATGTGATGTATCTGACCCCAGGAATGTGTCAATAAAGTTTCCCCTTCCTGGGACAATGAATTCACGGTGTTCTTATTTCAATTTCCAGGAGTGTATTTGTCCAATGAATACCCGTTTATCATCTGCGTTTCTTCTTGGTGTAGCAATTTTAATGCCTAGTAGTGTATATTTGACGACCGAAATTATCTTGCGATTTTCTCAATAACGCTTGAGAAGTGCCCGCTATTGCTTACACATTTTGTTGTCCTAATGGGGTGCTACGAGTCTACGAAGTTTGCAGTAAATCCGCGTTCCAAACATCGTGGCCTCCCCTTGTGAGTAAAATTTTGTGGGAAAAGTCGGATGCGGGTTGCTGAGGTTATGCTAGTGTAGCAGCCAGTTTGGCGTGTCGGCTGCAGCGGCTGGCAGATAGGCGGGGGAACGGTGCAGGTGGCAGCCAGCGGCATTCCAAGGTCGGCGGAGAACAGAGGCCAGGCGAACCGGGCTCCGCCGTCCGCCTGCCCACGTAGCCGCCTGCGGCTGCTGCGCGCCACCGCTGTGCGGCGGCCACGTGTCGGTCGGCTGAAGACGTTGTCTCACATTGGACGTCAACGGAACGACAGTTCACCTCAGAACGACAGTGATCAGACGTCCTTTGATTATCCAGTCACCGAATATCGACATCACACCGGGCTTGTCCGTTCCCCTTCTAGAGAGCTACTGCGTGGTACGGCATTGTGATCTTCATTCCGATGACTGGTTAGCGAAGCAAAATAGGCCCGCGAGTCATAGGATGGGAAATTTTTTTATATAGGCTGTATCATAATTAGGAGAGAAAACTGACACGAGTGGAAGCAAACAAGCCGTTTGAGAAGTAATCGCGAATGTACGTCTAAGAGCAGATAGTGGCTCCTGTATGAAGTATTGTCCTGGTTAGTATAAATGTATTCGAAATGTAAACTTTCCTATCAAGTCAGCATCTAATTCGGTTTAAATTTCACCCAAGACAAACCTGCTGCAGCACGTTCCATGTCACAGTTTACTATTGACTCGTACATGTTAAGGAGGGTGTTCCACTTGGCTTTGGGTCTCGATGCAGTACTGCGCTAGTTCCAGCAGTGAGTAGCGAATTCTTCCAGATCCACCCGGATCACGTCGTCAAGCTTGCCAAAACTGTACAGTTCACTACTGCCATATTAGCAGACGTGATGTACACTTCACTATCGAGGTGACTCCAGACCTAAAAATGTACAGGACTGAGGTCAGGTGACATCCCGCGAGGTAATGTAGTGCGCGGTTGAAATTTATGCACAATTAGATGGGTAATTGAAAAGTTTACGTTTGAAATACATTCGTAATAGCCGACCGGAGTGACCGAGCGGTTCTAGGCGCTACACTCTGGAGCTGCGGGCCGGCCCGTGTGGCCGAGCGGTTCTAAGTGCTTCAGTCTGGAACCGCACGACCGCTACGGTCCCAGGTTCGAATCCTGCCTCGGTCATTGATGTGTGTGATGTCCTTAGGTTAGTTAGGTTTAAGTAGTTCTAAGTTCTAGGGGACTGATGACCTCAGATGTTAAGTCCCTTAGTGCTTAGAGCCATTTGAACCTTTGCAATAAACAGGAAGATTTTCATTCTAAGCTTTCCAGTCCCATAGTGCTCAGACACATTTGAACCATTCGTAATAACTAGGACAGTGAAGTTAGTGGCGAATGGTAATCACACGTTCGCAGTTCTCTCTCAAGCAGTTCCTTCGTGGAACCATGTTTACTGGAACGTTTTTGCTTCTCTTACTGTACACTTTCACGTGAGTCAGTTTTCGCTATTAATCGTGATTTACCCTATAAATAACAACAAAAGTTCTATTTTAACGTGTATAGTTAAATAAATTATAAATGTTGTGTCGCTCACAGATTGGTGCACATATCTTCGTATGATTCCATATCATCTACAGCGTGTCAGTATATAAGAATATTTATCACAGTAAAATTAGTAAATGCTCAAGGATGGCAACTAATGTCTGAGGAATGGGGAGGAGGGGGGTGCAAATAATAATTCGTGTATGTGGAAAAATGCGCACACCTCTTTTCCTCTCCCCTCTATTGGTCCATTTCCTCCCCCTTTGTGCACCTCGCCCTCCCCCCATCTCCCCCACGTCCTCTTTCCTACCGTATGTGAATCTTCTCTCTGTCCACACTCTCTTAGTCCATTCTCTCTCTCTCTCTCTCTCTCTCTCTCTCTCTCTCTCTCTGTGTGTGTGTGTGTGTGTGTGTGTGTGTGTGTGTGTGTGTGTGTGTCCTGTCCTGAATACTGTCCATACTGCTCCCATACTGTCTTGCACAGCTGCCTACATATCAGGGGCCGAACAAACACGTTTTCGGCCGTATCCCCACTGCTGTGGGGAGGTTGTAACCTCTACAGTGCTAATACTCATGAAGTGTGCTGTTTGTGTGGCAGATTTGGTTGAGATCGATACCGGGGTTTTGGGAGGAGATTCTGGACATCAACAATGGCGATTATTGTAGGTACAAACAAAATGGGTGAGTAAAGGACAATCAAACAAGCAAATACTCGTAATAGACGTAGGTCTGGAAACCAGTGGTTTCCGACTGAGTATGCACTTAATGAGAAACAGATTACAACAAGGGTTACATGTCGCGACCGTTGATGTGAAGACGGCCTTTACCGTAGTCTCCTCGTTGATTTCCGTACACATTAAAAAAAAAAGTGTTACGAATGCATTAACAGCCACCCACAATTCCCCAGGGTTCCTCGACACTATCAACAGGACTGGAATGCAGCAAAGCTATTAAATATCACTCCATAGAAAAATCCGAGGGGGGGGGGGGGACCTGGCAGGCCTTGTATTCGTGATCCTCGACCGATACACTTCTTATCGAAATGTTAGTTACCAGTACTTAGGCATCTAGAATGCTGATAAAATCAAACGAGGGCAGTTTTCCGATTTGTATTGTGAGCCTTATTTACGACTTTCCGAAATAAACTAATCAGCCAGAACATCATGGCTACCAACCCATTATGAATACAGATCCGTCCAGGCGATAGCAGTGTTACCTGGCGAGGAATGACTGCTAGTCAGACACACGCACAGTGCATGTAGTATGTCAGAGTGGCGTCTGTGTGTAGCATGGGGACGGATCTAACATCAGACTGTAATGCTGGGCGGAGTACAAGTGTGTATCAACATGCAGTGCACCGAGCACTCCTAACGACGCGCCTCCACAGCCGACGACCCATCCTAGTGCTAATGTTAGCATCACGAAATCGGCAACTACTACTGAAGTGGGCACGTAACCATCGGCACTGGACGTTGGCACAGTGGCAGAGCTTTGCATGGTCTGATGAAGCCCGATACTTTCTTCATCATGCCGATGGGAGGGCGCGAATCCGTCGTCTTCCACGGCAACAGCTCCTTGACACCTGTACTGCAGGACGGTGACAGGCTGGCGGTGGCTCCATTATGCTCAGTGCAACATTTACGTGGGCATCCGTGGGTCCAGTGGGGCTCGTGCAAGGCACCATGGCGGCCAAGGAGTATCGTACACTGTTTGCAGACCGCGTACATCCCTTCATGACGATCATGTTTCCCGACGGCAGTGGCATTTTCCAACAAGATAATGCGCCGTATCACATAGTCAGGAGTGTGATAGTGATTCGAGAAACCCAGCAGTGAGTTCCAGTTGATGTCCCGGCCCACCAACTCGCCAGATCTGAACCCGATCGAACACGTCTGGGATGTGATTGAACGTGGCGTCAGAGTTCATCGCCGCCCTCCCCGGAATTTACGGGGATTATGTGACTTGGTTGTGCAGATGTGATGCCATCTCACTCCAACGATCTACCAAGGCGTCATTGCTTTCACGTCACGACACGTTGCAACTCTTATCTGTGCCAAAGGTGGACATACCGGCTATTAGGTTGGTGGTCATAATGTTCTGACTGACTGATCGGTATAAACAAACTCTTGGACATTAACAGTGCACTGGTATGAGTGCAGTTGTGTATACGTCGTATGGAGGGAACCGTTGGTTCTGTAGCTATATGTACTAGATTTTTTCATCGTCCTTTGATTTCCTCTTTCCTTTGTACATGTAATAGCCAAACACCCTATATAAAGGTGGCGCACGAAATGTGTTATCAATTGTTTCTTTCACAATTTACAACGCACATTAGATATCCCGCTGGGATCTCTACAGCAGTACCAGCATAGCTTGGAAAAACAAATGAGTTAGGAAATGACGTGTAATTCACGATGCTGCCGCTAGGAGACTAGTAAGCGGCAATTGTGTTACTTTTTCATGAAACCAAAAGCCTTGTTGTGACTCAGAGGCGTTTTCGACAACACTTCAACACACGATGGGTCCCTTGCAAGGAGACCATCAACAGGTTGTACGATAAATTTGTATAGGAAGGAACAGTATTGGAAGCGAAGCGACCTCGGCCTAAGCCTGTTTGTTCGCCGGAAAATATTGAAGCGGTACGAGTTGCTGTACGGAGAAGTCCCGGGAAATCGTGTAGAAAGGCAGCAGTGCAACTGGGAATATCCAGACGCTCCGTTCAACGCGTTCTTAAAAGTGACCTCCGTATGTACCCATACAAGATGACCTGTGCACAGAAGCTCACTGAAGAACACAAGCAGCAGAGACTACTGTTTGCTCAGTGGGCGGAGGATAGGGAAGAAACTTTCAACAACGTTTGGTTTTCAGACGAGGCGCATTTTCATTTAGACGGTGTGATTAACAAACAAAATGTACGCTTTTGGGCCTCTGAAAACCCACAAGTGCTTCATGGACGACAAAATTATGCTCCGAGGATTACAGCGTGGGCAGCAATTTCCAGTTACAGACTTATTGGACCCTTTTTCTTTGAAGAAACTGTTAACAGCGAGCATTATTTGAGCATGCTTCGGAATAGCTTCATTCCACAGCTTCTTGCTACTGCCTTGCCCTTCAACACACGGTGGTTCATGCAAGATGGAGGAAGGCCACATACGCAAACATTGTGTTGGAGTTTTTACACGAGCATTTCGACATGCGGATCATTTCACTCAGGTTTCCAGGTCGCTTCAATGACGGACAAAATTGGCCCCCCCAATAGTCCAGACCTCAGTCCATTTGACTTTTTTCTTTGGGGGTACCTAAAGGAAAAAATTTTCCCGAAACGTCCACATGATTTAATGGAGCTCAGAAGACTTATTCTTCAAGCTTGCAGTGAAATTACGGAAGACATGTGTCGTAGGGTAATCACTAACTTCAATGTTCGTTTGAAGGAAGTTAGGAAACGAAATGGTGGACATACTGAGCATGTGCTGAGTTAGAACAAATCTCCATGGACGGCTCTTCATTGTAGTATATGTTCCTTTCAGATTGTACTGACAATAAAGTTAATATTCAAAAACAAAATGGTAACACATTTCGTGCGCCACCCTGTACTTGAACAAAGATTTTCAGTTTTTCGTGTCTCCATGAATTATTTAAAGTGAAAGTAGGGGTGATATATTTGAAATGCCTGTTCCTGTCACCCCACCTATCGTGAGGACGTCCTCAGGGATGATAAACATTCATCATGTTACACTACTTTTCCTGTATCAGTGCGCTGGTGTGGCTTTTCCGTTTCTTTTTTTTTTTTTCTCCTCAGTCTGTGATGAGAAGGGAAGCTAGTTTGCCGATGATGCCTTGGCGGAAAGTTGGCGCCACCGCCCTCTGTGCAGACGCATCGCCATTCACGGCGGGTGCTTGTGCGTGAGAATGCAGGCGGCGGGTCACGGCTGTGGTGGAATCCCGCGGCGCATGCGCAGAGGTGCGGACAATGGGGGGACGCAGAAACGAAGGTGGCGCGGCGTGGCGTGCGATACGCGCGGGCGGCGCCCTTCGCACGGGCCGTGGGCGACTGGCTGGCGGCAGAGCGCCGCGCCCTGCAGGGGCCCTGGACAGAGGACGCGGCCGGAGGCAGCAGTCCACCCACAGTCTCCTGCTGTGCAACTTCCTGATACACGTCGCAGAGGGAGCACGAGTCTATCTCACACTACGCGTAAAAATTTTGAACTGCTATTGTGCTTAACGCCTTCTGCTGGAAACGATGTACACTACTGTTCTAAGTATTGCGAGTCCCTATAGAATTTTGGTACAGAACTGCTAAGAAGCCATTCGTCTTTGAAATTTCAAATATTTATTAGAGAGAGATTGTCTACGAGGAAGGACAAGATCGTTTCTAAAATTTTAATTCAAGGAAATACACTGACGAGCCAAAACATTACGACCACTGGTGGTGATGCGGGCACGTGACGCAGTAACGGAAGATTGTAAGCGGAAGAGGGACGAACGTGCAGTCATTATAGCGATGATACGTGCCGCAAATGCGGAAATCCACTGATACATCTACATCCGTACTCCGCAAGCCATCTACGGTGTGTGACGGAGGGTACTTTGAGTACCTCTATCGGTTCTCCCTTCTATTCCAGTCTCGTATTGTTCGTGGAAAGGAGGATTGTCGGTATGCCTCTGTGTGGAATCAAATCTCTCTTATTTTATCCTCATGGTCTCTTCGCGAGATATACGTAGGAGGGAGCAATATACTGCTTGACTCCTCGGTGAAGGTATGTTCTAGAAACTTCGACAAAAGCCCGTACAAGGCTACTGAGCGTCTCTCGTGCAAAGTCTTCCACTGGAGTTTATCTATCATCTCCGTAACACTTTCGCGATTACTAAATGATCCTGTAACGAAGCGCGCTGCTCTCCGTTGCATCTTCTCTATCTCTTCTATCAACCCTGTCTGGTACGGATCCCACACTGGTGAGCAATATTCAGCAGTGGGCGAACAAGTGTACTGCAACCTACTTCCTTTGTTTTCGGATTACATTTCCTTAGAATTCTTCCAATGAATCTCAGTCTTACATCTGCTTTACCAACGATCAACGTTATATGATCATTCCATTTTAAATCACTCCTAATGCCTACTCCCAGATAATTTATGGAATTAACTGCTTCCAGCCGGCCGAAGTGGCCGAGCGGTTCTAGGTTCTTCAGTCTGTAACCGCGCGACCGCTACGGTCGCAGGTTCGAATCCTGCCTCGGGCATGGATGTGTGTGATGTCCTTAAGTTAGATAGGTTTAAGTAGTTCAAAGGTCTAGGGGACTGATGACCTCAGATGTTAAGTCCCATAGTGCTCAGAGCCATTGTGAACTGCTTCCAGTTGCTGACCTGCTATATTGTAGCTAAATGATAAAGGATCTTTCTTTCTGTGTATTCGCAGCACATTACATTTGTCTACATTGAGATTCAATTACCATTCCCTGCACCCTGCGTCAATTCGTTGCAGATCCTCCTGCATTTCAGTACAATTTTTCATTGTTACAACCTCTCGATATACCACAGCATCATCCGTAAAAAGCCTCAGTGAACTCCCGCTGTTATCCACAAGGTCATTTATGTATACTGTGAATAGCAACTGTCCTACGACACTCCCCTGCGGCACACCTGAAATCACTCTTACTTCGGAAGACTTCTCTCCACTGCGAATGACATGCTGCGTTCTGTTGTCTAGGAACTCTTCAATCCAATCACACAATTGGTCTGATAGTCCATATGCTTTTACTTTTTGACAAAAGGGCACATTGTTGTGGCTCTGCGCTGGAAACGGGAATATCTGAAACGCCGAAGTTGGTCGCCTGTTAGCATATTACTGTCGTGAGCTCCTGTGAAAAGTAGTGGAAGGATGGTGAAATAACGAGTAGGCCGTATGGTATTGGATGACCGCGTCTCACCACAAAACGTAGAGGATAGGCAGCTATCTGTGACAGATCTGGCGACAGAGCACCGATGCTGGTGCAGGTACAAATGTTTGGGATCACACTATTAAAAGGCCATTGTTGAACACGAAGCTCCACATCATATGACCCCAACGTATTCATATGTGACCCAACAAAATCGTCAGTTGCGATTGCAGTGGGCACAGAAAAACTGAGTTTTCACCGTGGATCAATAGAAACATGTCACCTGTCGAATGAATCGCATTTCTTGCTACATCAGATCGATGGTTGGAGCCTTACACGTCGTCAGCGAGGCGAATGGCCGCACGGAACATGAACAGGTGCATGCCGGTGACGGCAGAATTATGCTACGAGGTGCATTGAGTTGGGCTTCCATGGGACCTGCGGGGGTCATCGAAGGCATGATGGCAGCAGTGAACTGCCTTATTGCGGACCACCTGCATCGCTTCATTCTTAAAGTCTCCCCCCTACGGCTGTGACATCTTCCAGCACTGTCCGTGTTACAAGGTCAGAATCGTGCTAAGTGGTTTGAGAGGCATTACATCGAACTCACATTGATGTCTTGGCCAGCAAATGTGCCTGATCTGGCACACATCGGAACGCACACATCGGGCGCCAGCTGCGTGCACGTAAACCACCATCTCGTAATTTTCAGGAATTGCTTGACCTGTGCAAAGACATGTGGTGCCACATAGTTCTGAAATCCTGTCGAGGACTTGTAGAATACTTGCCATGAAGAATCTGTGAAAAGTGGAGCAACACGCTGTTAAACAAATGGTGGTAATGTTTTGGCTCATCAGTGTATGGCAACAGAACTTACCTATCTGTACAGTGACTTGCCATGTCTCTGATGATATCGAAGTTAAATATTTTGATGAAATTTCCATTTAATTCGGTAACAGTGTAAAAGTATTGTGTATCACAAGCGCAATAATCAGCTATTCACTAGTCATATTTCAAATTATATATACCCCTCCCTCACTGATGACCCCTACGACATCCTTCACTCTGTTGGACATGGTGTCGATCAATTTTGTAATGGTACTGATGTCAGTTTCATGGTGCCACTCTTTCGCCGTCACTTCCAACAGCACCTTTTTTGTTGAAAGATGCTTCTTGTGAACTCCTTTCCCAACCAGTCGCCACAAATTCGCAGTTGCATTAAAGTCGGGTGAATTTGCCGACCAGGAAAGCTCTCTGATACCCGAATCATTCATGAAGGAACGAATCTGAAATTACAGATTTGGACGATATGTAACCTTGGAAATTGTATTGCGAAGATTTTAATAATAAAAAAAAAAAAAAAAAAGACACTCACCGTTGTTGACGTGTGGCATGGAACCAAATCCTATTGCAAAATCCACTGCGCCTCCGGGAAAGCATCACAGTGAACATCAGAGGGAGCCGAAATACAACTTCGTATTGATAACCGTTCATTGTCACCAGAACAAAATACAGCCTTCCAACATCTTGGTATGTCATTGCTTTCCACACCATTAACGATGGAGAATGTTTCATCGTTCGCACAGGGCAGTCAGGATCTATCCTTTCGTTGGGTTCACACCTGACGAGCTGTGGTGTGTCACTCGTCATGGACAATTGGCTTTCATCCGAAAATACCACAGTTCTTCGCTGCTCTTTCGTCCAGTTTACGTGAAGTTTGGCTCAGGCTAGCCTCTCTTTCCCTCGGTGCAGCCTTTATTCCAATTGCACAGAGTCTTTTCCTAGCAACTGATGATCTGGAGTCAACTCACTCCTGTCGTTTCGTGCCATGCTTTTGTCAGTGCGAAGAAATGTGTGGGCGCCAGCTTCGTGGTAAAGTTTCCGTGTTTCCTTTGATCATTAGCTTCTGCAGCTGACCTCGAACAGTTTAATCTCTTCACAATTTGAGTGTTTTGTAGGCCTTCTTTGTGTAGAAACTCGATGCACTTTTTCTTTCTGGGCGACAATTCAAGAATTTTCACCATGACGGTATATGCACATACGCACAGTAGGCAGAAAATTAAAAAAAACTCCAGCAATCCTTTCAGTGCAGGCGTCTGTTAATACAGAGCCCTTTCTGAGGTGAAGATCTCAATATGAGATCACATTGTTGCTAGGGATTGTCGCAAGGCACCGCCCCCTAAAAAAGGTACATTTCTGCGTGGAAATATGTAACGTAACAAAAGAACATCATTGCAATCAAAGGCGTACAATACT
The DNA here is from genome assembly GCF_023864275.1 of Schistocerca cancellata. NCBI lineage: Eukaryota > Metazoa > Arthropoda > Insecta > Orthoptera > Acrididae > Schistocerca > Schistocerca cancellata. The sequence continues at coordinate 561,443,373 of NC_064631.1, forward strand.
TTAGAACAACAGTGTAGATTGCACGAGGATGGGCCGTTGCATTGTGCTTCCAACTAGTTTCCAGTTTCAGAACTATCATTGGTTTACAACAGCAGTTTGTGTATCGCCGCTGTTAGTTGTGTCCCGTTAATTTCACCAGCTTCTCGCGTCTTTGCTGGTGCTAAGTGGCTCGAACGTTGATTTGATATCCTCACTTTCATATAGAATCACGCATAAAATAGCTATGAGAGTTCACGCTGCTCGTGTGAACTACGGGCAGGATAGTTGATACCAAAAGTAGACGGCATTTGAGAGAATTGTGAAATTTAAAATTCTTATTTCGCTTGGCCATTTTCTGTAGCTGCATTATAATTACTGAAGATATTTTAAATCGATCAGTGCAACTGCAAAAAAATGCGTATTTTCGTCGCCAAACGCAATTCGTTTCATTGGTAGAAAACATCTATAATGAAGGTAATTACAATTCGGCTTACTTTCTAGACCTGATTCGTTAGAAAAGATGATTTCACTTTGGGATATTTATGTCTAGTACTCTTGCGCATCGTGAAGTGCCGTCTGCTTGCACTGTTTTGAGATACTCGTTTGGCACGGCCGTTTTTTCCCTCCTAATCCCACATTGCTTATTTCTTGATGTGAAACGCGACACACTGTAGCACGTCTACCGTTTGTTTGCATACTTCTGGCTGAACGTGCCTCTGGGCTTTTGTGTGTGTAGTGTTGCCAACTTAACCGCTAGTTGTGATTTTTCTTGATGTACAAAATGTATTTAAATTGTAAGTAAAATGAAGGAGTAGTGGCGAGGAGGTGCATCGGGGAGAGGGGGGAGGTAGCAGACGACTGACTAGTCTAATGCATCTGTGCCCTCTGCCCCCCCCTCCCGCCCCCTTTCCCACTCCCCCTCCCCTTTCCCACTCCCTCCTGCTTAGCATGTGCGCTGAACGCATGTGCCTGCAGCAGCGTTACACTCTGTTGTCAGACCTGCCATTGATCGAGGCCCATCCTACTCAAAGCCTCCGGCCTCCCCATGTTCTGCGATGAGGAGTGGACGGTCCTACATTTTGCAGCGTACTCCTGATTTCACGGTCGTTCAGCCGCTATCCACAGATGATCGCGACAGAAAACGCGAAGAGTTGACCAGCTTCGCCGTTGTGAGATGCTCATTCTTCGGGCCATCTCAGTCTGTCCTTTCTGAAGGTCCCTTATGTCAGTGGGTTTCCCCATTTTTGGCCCATGTTTTCGCTAATATGATTTCCCATTTTTTTTTTTAATTTTTAGCTGTCGTTGTTATGTTACAGTAGTATCTGCGCTGAGCAAACGATTTTGATTTTTTTAAGTAACGGGTTCGGCGGTGGAAAAATAACAATTCATGCATAATACCAACGCCATTAATCATCGAATGTGGTGATCAACAATCCTATCTAACTCGTTTCGCTCAGTTTGTCAACACTCAAGGTCCTCACAGTTCCGTTGTTGAAGTATGTAATGATAATTCTGTAAATGAACACTGGCACAGTTAAACGAGTCTACTTCTTACGACAAAGTAACTGAAATTCAAGATTTCGACCCATCGTCTTCGAAATCATTTGCAGTGATGAAAATCGAACCGTGTCCAATTTAGGGAACGCTTACGCAATCTGTCACCTACATTATGTGATACTGCCGAACAAACTTCCTTTATATGTCAGATCGCTTAAAAAGTTGATCACTATTAATAAATGCAACTGTATATTTTCACAGCGCTATTGTCCTCATCGATGCAGCATACTGGCAGGAATGTGAAATAATGTTATTGATATACTAATGTTTTACCTTCCTTTACCTGTTGACGTTCGCACCGACATTTCTGCTATTTATGGGTCTTATTAGACCGACACGTAGGACCATGCACTACTTCCACGCTGTTTGCCACTGAAGAAAGTATTACGTTATGTCTTGACGCAGAAAGCGGATGTAACGTGTTTCAAACTTAAGTTCCGGCATGCTTATGATTATGACTTTTCTCGTCTACTTACAGCACAACATGTACAGAGTGGTCAGTAGCAGTCTGAAAAGCTTGTAAGGTTGTTGCAGCGTAGATTGTGCTGAGAAACAGCTGTTCAGAAAAAAATGACACTTTGCTCCGTTAATTAGCATTGGAGTTAGCCCATCAGGCCATTGCGCGGTGCAAATTCAACCTCCCTGCCAGATACAATAGTATCAGTTTTCATAGCGCAGATGATAGCGCACGAGACTGCTCACGCTTTGGCTCAAGTTAGACCCTTAATACCGTCCCGTGCCCAGTTTCTGTATCGCGTTATTTTTCGGTTTTTGGAAACCAGACGAAGAACACATTTGGCGACACCGTTTCTGGCGGGTTGCTTGAATTTGCACGCGCAGCGGCCTGGTTGGATAGCTTCAATCCCAGTTAACTTGGAAACGGCGCAATGTATCGAATTCTTTTCTCAACAATTCTCAGCATTACCTACCCTGCAACACTATTAAAAGCTTTTCAGACTGTTTCTGACCACGCTGTGCGTGTTTCTCTAAGCTTTTGATGTGTCTGGAAAGCGATGTTAAACAATGTGTGTTACCAGTTTTGTCTTTGACACTGAGACTTGGACTTACACTGCGAAAACTGTTTAATCACTAAAGTTTGCCCAACGAGAATTGAGAGATATGTGTTGGAAATTTGCTGGGACAGAAAGAAAAGCAAGTGGATCGGGGAGCAGACTAGAGCGGGAACCGAAGTTTCGTCTAAGCATTCTGCATATCCCCACTACAGTTCACAACCGTTATAATGGCATTCCACTGTAAGTAATTTGCGTCTGCACTATCAAAAGGAAATTAGTTTAACACCACTCCAACGTAAGAAGGAATCGATGTAGAGTTTTACCAAGGCTAACATAAAAAATGAACTCGTAGGTGCGTTGGTATTCACATAAGTGCGTATATCATCATCATTATAGTTTGCCTTTTGGTATCCACTGCTGGAAGAGTGTCTCCCCTGGACGTTTCCATGAACTACAGTGTTCATCTGTTCGCATCAGCCGCGCCATGTCACAGAATGCTCGGTCGCTCCCACCGGGGGTTCGAGTTCTCTCTCGGGCATGTGTGTGTTGTTCTTGGCACAAGTTAGTTTAAAGTAGTATGTACGTCTAGGGACAGATTACCTCAGCAGTTTCATTACGATAAGCAAGTTGTACACTGTCAAGTCACATTGAGACCACTTGTTAAATGCCTGATAACCACTTTTGCATCGTGGACCGCTGCGAGATCTGCAGGAGGTGTCTTAAGGCGTGGAAGGTACCGAAAGGGATGTGGAGCCCTGCCGACTCCAGTTACGTGGCCGTTTGTACTAGGTTTCTCATTGACGATTCATGGCACCAGCAGCCCGGTCGAGGTGGTCTCAAAGATTCTCGCCTGTATTTAAATCCGGGAAATTTAGTGGCCAGACCAGAAACGTAAACTCACCCTGGTCCTCTTCGAAACACGCACGTACACTGGAAGCTGTGTGGCACGTTGAGTTGTCGTGTTTGTAGATGCCATCGCGTCGAGCAAAGACAGACTGCATGTAGAGTTGAACATAGCCCCCGAGGATAGATGCCCACTTGGGTTGATCCACTGTACCTTCCAGAATGCCGAGGTCACCCTGGGAATACCACGAAAACATTCCTCAGGCCACAACGCTCCCTCGTGGTTGCAGCGTGTTTGCTTTCAGAGGTTCAATGCCGTACACGCCAACGGCCATCTGTCCGCTGGAGCATAAAACCTGATTCATCTGAAAAGGCTCCTGTCGCCACCCAGAGGACGTCCAATCCCGGTATTGGCCTGCCAATTCCAGCCTTTGTCGCGAATGAATAGCAATCAGCAAGTTTGAATGAACCAGGTACCTGTAGGAGAAGCCCATACGCAGCGACGTTCGCTGGAAAGACACTGTTATTGCTCTTTAGGCCGGTATTACACTATCAAATTTCTTTGTCAAATATTTGATCAAAGATGTCATCAAATATTCGTCAAATATATTTGACAAAGATCTTTGATGTGGCGCTAAAAAGGGGTATTACACCGTCATCATATTTTTCGTCAAAGTTCAAGATGGCTGACAACAACAGCTTGTTATTAACCGCAGCAGTTGCATGTACCACAATTGCACCGTGTGCACATGCGGAAGAGAAGCGGGGGGAAAAAAGGAAACGTACCTGGGTGAAGCCGTGGGTTTTACGACGACACGATAAAAGCATTCAACAAAACTTGTTACGTGAGCTTATAGTGGAGGACGTCAAATCGTACATCAATTACTTAAGAATGGATGAGCATACATTTCTATATGTGCTCAGTGAACTGTATCCTCATATCACAAAGCATAATACTCACGTAAGGACTGCTATATCTGCAGAACACAGGCTCACTGTAACACTCCGTTTCCTTGCTACAGGAGAGTGTTAGGTTAGTTTAGGTCTCCAAGCTTCTTAATCTATTTTTGTATTCAGCGTGCCTCACGTTGTAAAGCGCCTGATCAGCTTCATACATCTCTACTTATTTTGTAGTTGTCGGTACACACCAATTGTATTTACCGGCAATGTTTATAAAAACACTACAGATGACAGAACGCTGCAGCGATGCTAGCGCTCCACGTGGTAACATGTCACATTGCAGTGAACAGAAGACAAGCGACTTCTTTGATCAAATCTACAGCGAGGCCCTAGATTTGATCAAATATTTGACGACATTTGACAAAGTTCCCTATTACACCATCAAATTTCTTTGACAAAGCTATTGTACAAAGAAATTTGATAGTGTAATACCAGCCTTAGTTTATATGGGCGTTCGTTGCTCAACAGTTGCAAGTCTATTCGCCGTACACATCGACGCAGCCGTCGTTCACACCTGTCATCTATGGCCTGTGGTGCACCGAGGTTGCTCCGGCGCCGGTTTTGGTAGTGGTGTTTTGCCATGCACGGTTTACACAGAGATCGGCGAACTGTTTACAGACTTAGCAGGTTTGGAAATGCTTCCACTCTTGGCTCGGAAGCAAGTGATCATGGCCTTTCGGACATCAGATAAATCAGTCCGTTTCCGCTTAACGACAACGACTGCCATGTTTTCCGCGTCAAACAGCCCCCCCCCCCGCCCTACTTTTTTGTACACCCTCCACTGCTAGTGCTGCCACCTGCCGACTGAGAGTGGTTATTGCACGTTGACGTCGAACGTGCGCTGTGGTCACGTTAATGTGACTGAACCGTGTAAGTTACGTCTTACATAAAATTCGACATTTCGAATTACCTACAGTGCAGGAAAAAAAAACGGTATCCATTCTTTAATTAAAAGTAATGCCGCAAAGACAAACTGTTCGAAGGTTGAAGTTTGCTATGAGCGGTAGCAGCGATGGACATAACAGAAATGGTGGAAGAGGGGGGGAAAGAGGAACGTGACGAAATTCTGTTAATGAAGATAGTCGAAAAGAAGTGTCGTGATGGTTGAAACCTGTAAACATAAGGAAGCGTAACTTGGGAAATCTTGGAGCATTCGCTTTACGGTTTGACAGAGGGAAAACTGACAATGTAAGTTTAATTTTTGGACGGAGAAGTTGTGTGTGCGACTGAAGGAAGCGCTTCAGTTTCTTCATAAATACAAAACGCAATTGAATTATGCGCATAATGCATAGTTACTTGTTCCAGAGCTAGATTGCAGCAACAGGGAAGGAGTTTGAGAATATTTTTCTTTTATGGATTGTCACCGGTAGGATATTAGATAAGTGAGATCGTGAGTTTAGATAATGATAAGCTGACGGGTATTTAATCTCTGATGTGAGGAACTGGTGCGCCTGCATACTACTGGGGAACCTATTGAAGTTGACGTAGTGTATGGTAGTCACCCAACTTGTCTGGCCGCAACGTACTAACTGGACTTATGAAGCAGTGAACTGGTAAAATCGACGGGTGTTTCAGATGGTTGAACGAATGACTGCACATGATTACGTTACACGTTCTGTGGAAACATCTTCCGGAACTTTTCGAGGGCATGGAGGCAAGCTGAAGTTTCCCTGTATGTGGCGATAGTATTTTGTGTCCACTTGTGATGCTAATCCAAAGTTACACCCAGGTTCACCACTGTTCTCTGCTAAGGTATTGGAATACTTCCGAGAAGGACAGGAAGCAACTACCCGCAACATTCAGAAATTGATAGTATCTGACGGGTAACAAAGATCTCTTGGGATTTTACCGCAAAACAGACAGCAATAGGCCCTGAAGAGTGTCACAGGAGCCACCCAACCAAATATATGAAAATTTTAGCTGTCTCTTTTTTCTGGTCAGTATGTCAAAATTTGACTGTACCAATACTTTGCTGAAGACTAATAATGTCGATATTGTTGCCTCGCGGTTGTGCATGGCATATTTCAGGTCATCAGTTACCTTTATAATGACCGCAGTGAAGATGAAATAAAGGAAGCGGCATCCAGCAAGGCAGATGGATGGTAGAAGGATCGAGGGAGTTCCTTGCTGAAATCAAAGAGACTGTGGCTTTTAAGTGATCGAAGATTGGTTAGTGGGTTTGAAAACATGCAGGAATAACACTGATGCAAATAAAATGTTCAAATGTGTGTGAATTCACAGGGGGCCAAACTGCTGTCATCGGTCCCTAGACTTACGCATTACTTAGACTAACTAATGCTAAGGACAAAACACACACACACACACACACACACACACACACACACACACACACACACACACACACCTATGCCCGAGAGAGGACTCTAACCCCGGCGGGAGCGGCCGCGCATACCGTGGCATGGCACCTCAAACCGCGCGGCTGATACGTATAGATGGACACTGTAGTTCATGGAAAAGTCCAGTGGAGACACTCATCCAGCTTCGGATGCCAAAAGGCAAGCTTTAATGACGATGATGATATACGTACTAGTGTGAATACTAACGCACGTGGGAGTTAATTTTTTATGCTAGTCTTGGTAAAACTGTACATCGATTTCTTCTTACGTCGGAGTGGTGTTTAATTAATTTCCTTTTGATAGTGCAGACGCAAGTTACTTACAGTGGAATGCCATTATAACTGTAGTGGGGATGTCGTCTCAGTTCGCTGTAGACGCAAGCGTAGAGGAATAAATAAAGCGTCAGGTAGTAAAAGTCCAACATCTTACGTAGTGCTCGGTCGTAAGAGCTGCATAAAGTACCGGTACTGTTAACAAACGCCTCAGGTAACTCTCGTTATTGCAACTATACTTTATTAGTGCGCTATTCCAAGAACTTGGCACGTAGGAAAGTAAGAATGCAGTTGCATCTAGTGGCGGGTTTCTGTTTGACCTTTCCCAGGTGCCGTTTTTAGTCCCTAAATCTGAACCTTGTGTTTCATGGCGTAGCATCAAACTGCTGTAGGACGTAAAACGACTGGGACATGAAGCTGTAACCGCTATGCCACTCGCATTTGAAGACAATGGCATGCAGAATGGCAGTAGGTCGTATTTGCGGAGGAGTATGAGGCAAGGTTTTGTTGTTTCGTGTAATTGTTTACCAAGGTGCGCCCTTTAAATTTTACGGACGGTTCTTCACGCACGAGATGAAATGTGAAACTTGTTACTCTGTCAATGGGTGTCACACTCACAAAAAAAGATAGATACCGCATTTTATTGTGTACTTGTAGGATGGTGTGCATTGCATGACGAGACAGACCAAAGCATTCCTGAGTATCATTTTTCATTTGGAACGCCCTATCCTGACAATTTTAAATTTAGTTACTTGGCTTCCCTGTATTTCAGGAACCACTGTAGCCATTGACATGAAACTTTTGCAGGACATTATACTGTATGTTCCGAGTCTACTGAACTAGAATTGTATTTCAGCCACTGTTTTCGGAGATACAATTTTTTAATTACACGGTTAAAATTGTGTACTTTCTTGTACATTGTCCTAAATAATTTTAATTATACATAACATTATGTTCTTCTTTTAGTTCAGTAGACTCAGGATATGTATGTTATTACTCCTTGAAAATTTTAATACTCTACTCGAAGTGGTTTCTGAGATTTAGGGGAAAATGCAACAGAAAATGTAAATTTTGTGGAACGACTTCTAAAGTTTCAAAAGACTGTAACTCGCTTAATATATGCTTAATTTTTTATTTTTAGTCACTCAAAAGCACCCTGCACAATACTATATGTTATCCTTTTGATCTTTTTCCAACATTTTTCTTCTTTCTGGACTCCTTAGTGGCCAACTGTGCTGCGTACTCTGCTTTATCAGTGCGAACCTTGTCGATCCGTTCAAGCACTCTGATGCAGTTTGCTCCTGGATTAATTCCCATATGCTGTAGCACTTTCACCCTACCAATGTTGCCACCATTAAAAGCAATAACAGCATCACTGACCTCCCACTTTAGTGTCTTCATTCCAACAAAAACATTTTTTGAAAGACAGTCCATATAAGATTATTGAACGACTCATTGGGATTTTGAGTCTGACCATGCAGACACTTCTTCAGTAATTCAGGATTTGCCAGGTCTCTGTAAATAAGTTTTATGATATCCATGACTGCTGCTGGGTTGGAATGTTTGTGGCTGTGTGAACTATTTGAGTACTGGGCATTGCGGTAATTGCACCATGAATCAGGTGCAGCAGGGTAAATGTGGTGCACTGCTGTTTCATCAGTTGACAGTCTGTGGAAGAAGGTATCCCACACTGCCTGCTTCATTTTCAACAAATCTTCAGTATTATTTCTAATGACCATCCCATAATACTACTGTAGTTCATCAATCATTTTGTCTGTCACCCTGCCTCTTACGGTTTTACCATCAGAAAGTTTCTTGTCTCTCAAACTTTGTTTCAACCTCCTCAACTTGGTGCCCATCCTCTTAAGGGCATGACCAACACTGTTAAACCTTTATAACACAGCAATCCACAGCCTTCTATTTAAAAAAAAAATTACCGATTTTATTAGATCTTGAAGAAATCCACGTAAAAATTTTTACATTTTCAACCGGTGTAGATTATATTTCAAAAAATAAAATACTTCCCATGTGAGTTCATAAGTGTCATATAATTGCAAATTTTGTAATGAGACAAAAATCCGAAAATATGAAAAATCTCCGTTCTAACTCCCCTTAATGTACGCACCAGTTTGCGTCCGCTGGTTTCAGTACTGCAGCAGCATTCCATTCAACGACCGGTGGGGGACGTCTGAACTGAGATGATTCCCGAAGCTGAAGTAGGCATTTCATCGACACGGATACATGGCCCTACAAAATTTTGGCACACATTATCATCTTCAGTTTTACACACAGTTGTTGTTCCCACCTACATTTTCATTACGGTCACAGTTACGTCTTCTACTCCACTCTGCTCCCCATTCGTTAGTTTTTATGTTTCTCCAAGAGTCCGCAGCTCGTGGTCGTGCGGTAGCGTTCTCGCTTCCCGCGCCCGGGTTCCCGGGTTCGATTCCCGGCGGGGTCAGGGATTTTCTCTGCCTCGTGATGACTGGGTGTTGTGTGATGTCCTTAGGTTAGTTAGGTTTAAGTAGTTCAAAGTTTTAGGGGACTGATGACCATAGATGTTAAGTCCCATAGTGCTCAGAGCCATTTGAACCATTTGTTTGTCCAAGTAGTTTCCAACAAACAACTGTCCATTGCTGACTCAGCAACTCGTCGTTTATGATTGCTTTCTGCATTGAAAAAGTATAGTCGAATCTGGCAGTACATGCTGATAATCGATCTCTCGTAGCAGAAGCATTTTTATTTTCCCGTCCATTCAGTCTTTGTTGAGGTAATACGTACGAAATTTTCAGAAGTCTGTACGTTGTGCACATTCTTGTACAAGCATTGGAAACGTCATCTCCAAGCAACTGATCGGACCAATCCACGGGAAAACTGAAGGACAAAACTGCTTGCCCCAATACTTTCCCATTGCGACAGCTCGGTGTGATGCTAACTAATCAGTCTCTACGCAGAACTGATTGTAGGAATGCAAGTTATTTGTAGTAGTGATATGTGGACTATTCCAAACACGAACGGAAGCGTATGGTAACTTTTCCACGCGGAACCTCGAAGAGCAAATCTTTACTAGTGCCATTCTTTTTTGTACAGAGTAAGGGTTTTCGTAAATGCAGTATCAAGAACTTGAGTTAATTTGTGTGACTTATTTTGTTGAAAACTGAAAAGGCGAGACCGTGGCTATTCGAAAATGCAGGTAGATTCTTATAATTAAGTAGCTCAGCAACCAGCCAGTGTTGTTAATATTAAATAGCGCGGTTTCCAGTTTCGAACTGCCTTTTTCATTCACAGATGGCTGTTCACATTTAAAATTACATTACGATGTATTCTTACATGTGAAGTTCACTGTTTGCGGCGAAAAATAAATGACTGTTATTATTGTAAATGGACCTAACAGTGATGTGTGATAACGTAATCAACTTGCTAAGATCAGAACTGAATTAAATGAATGTGGCATTTTTTCATCTTGGACAGTCATTTATTTATACTTTTTCTCCGTTTCACAACGAAATTTCGGCTGCTTAAGTCATTGTCGAGTGTTTATTTCGGAAAAGGTGTTGTATGGATAAAATGTGTTTCCATTCGTTTTGGTTTACAGATTAACTATCAGGATGTCTTGACATTAAAGCAACGCCGTTTTCGAAGTAACATCTACATCTATACTCCGCAAGCCACCTGACGGTGTGTGGTGGAGGGTACCTTCAGTACCTCTATCGGTTCTCCCTTCTATTCCAGTCTCGTATTGTTCGTGGAAAGAAGGATTGTCGGTATGCCTCTGTGTGGGCTCTAATCTCTCTGATTTTATCCTCATGGTCTCTTCGCGAGATATACGTAGGAGGGAGCAATATACTGCTTGACTCTTCGGTGAAGGTATGTTCTCGAAACTTTGACAAAAGCCCGTACCGAGCTACTGAGCGTCTCTCCTGCAGAGTCTTCCACTGGAGTTTATCTATCATCTCCGTAACGCTTTCGCGATTACTAAATGATCCTGTAACGAAGCGCGCTGCTCTCCGTTGGATCTTCTCTATGTCTTGTATCAACCCTATCTGGTACGGATCCCACACTGCTGAGCAGTATTCAAGCAGTGGGCGAACAAGCGTACTGTAACCTACTTCCTTTGTTTTCGGATTGCATTTCCTTAGGATTCTTCCAATGAATCTCAGTCTGGCATCTGCTTTACCGACAATCAACATTATATGATCATTCCATTTTAAATCACTCCTAATGCCTACTCCCAGATAATTTATGGTATTAACTGCTTCCAGTTGCTGACCTGCTATTTTGTAGCTAAATGATAAAGGATCTATCTTTCTGTGTATTCGCAGCACATTACACTTGTCTACATTGAGATTCAGTTGCCATTCCCTGCACCATGCGTCAATTCGCTGCAGATCCTCCTGCATTTCAGTACAATTTTCCATTGTTACAACCTCTCGATACACCACAGCATCATCTGCAAAAAGCCTCAGTGAACTTCCGATGTCATCCACCAGGTCATTTATGTATATTGTGAATAGCAACGGTCCTATGACACTCCCCTGCGGCACACCTGAAATTACTCTTATTTCGGAAGACTTCTCTCCATTGAGAATAACATGCTGCGTCCTGTTATCTAGGAACTCCTCAATCCGATCACACAACCTTCGGTTGTGACCAGCTTTACTCCCTTTTCAAATTCATCTGACAGATAGCAGTTTATGCAGCGATACCTATATTTTCCTTCCTTGATTTTTGAATAGAAGTATTGACATCTCTGCTACATTCCGCCATTACAGTTGGCGCTATCGAAATGGTAACTTTATAGTGACGATCTAGGTTGAAGACATGTTTCGACGCGTACTTTCTTCATAATTCGCAATAGCAACCGCTTTATACTCTTGCTTATTGTTCCACTCCGCGACGAGAATCTTTGAAAAGATATCTGCCATTGTTTTCAGCACTGAAAGAGAACCTGTGACAAAAATAAGAAAGACAGACATTGTGTATTGTGATGTGTATTGAAGTACTGTAATAACATGTCTGTTCATCCGTGGTAGACAGAAGCGAACTGCGCAGTTCTTCTTAAATAAGCTATTTCAAAAAATGTGATGCGTCACACACGATTCGTATGAAACAAGAACATGATCGTTGGCGCTAACTAAAGTGTTGTTGGCGAGAAATTATTTTAGTGTCATCAAGGCGCGCATGGATTTGGATCCTAGACACTACTATTTTGTATTCTAATCTCATAATGTGTTCAGTCGGAAGAAGCTACATTTTTTGTTATGCAACATGCTTTAAAATAGATTTTTACTTGCATAATCATGTTTCTTGCACATTTTACCATATGAGCTCCGGGGTATTTTCAAGCCACTAATAATATTTTTGAGAATAAAAGCGAAACTGTGATGAAGTAAAGGAACACGTCGCCGCTCAGACAAAGATCCCAATGACTTGTTAGACGGTTAAGTGAGGGTAATAAAACTTGAAACACATCACAGTTTGTGAATGACAAACAAGTTCATAACACTCTTCAGTACCCTTTGATGTGGAGGAATACTTGCTAACTTGGGCTGTGGTTTGATGTTGCTGTGAGCTGTCGACTCCGCAACGGAAAATACCTAATGTAGGCGAAGATCGAAGTTTGGATTTCCCAGCGAATAACCAGCGATTCTCTTCTCACGCGACGCTGTGTCTACTGTAACTGCGACTGCTTAACTGATGTCGGTGAGTCAGGGAGCAGGAATAAAATATAAAGGCAGCTATGTACTTTGCGAGCCCAATTCGACGGAAACTTACACAAGCAAAAAGACATGATGCAGAAAAATAAAACGTGAAATTACGGTAACTAAGAATTTATCTTCGACCTTGGAGCCAGTGAGAGACGCACAAATTAGCCGAAGTTTCGCTATTAAACAGCATAATTAATCTCAAGCAGCTGTACAGCAAATACCACGATGTATGATTCTGTCCTGCTTACATTCTCCTAGAGCCACTGTACAGTGCGTCCGGACGGTAGGTGCTCTTTGTTCAGTTTTATAGTCGCCCCTTACCTGTTTCATTCGCAAATAGAGCCAAGGAAAACAATTGCTTGTATGCTTCCGAACCAGCCCTAATCTCCGTTGGATCACGCATAAGCGTTACGTATTCACTGGTGTGCAAAATTTAAGGACGAAAGTAACTTTCGCATAATGTACCACTGCCAGGTAACAGAGCGCGATGAAACTTGCACCTTACATAGAAAGAACAGCTACAGATAGTACAGAAGGTAACGGAGAGAAATACGCAATGAGGGGAACAGAAGTAACACTTTTGTTCAAAGACTGTAGTGACATCGAAGTCACCGCGATTTATGATTACAAAAGGCAGGACATGGCTCAAGGTTGGTAAGGGTTTCTTTTTGTAGGACGTTCCATTCCTCCACTAACGCTCTTGACAACTGGTAGATGATCGTTGGTACACGTGGACGTGATGCAATGCGTCTCCACAACGCATTCCACACGTGCTCGGTGGGATTTAGATGTGGGAACGGGCAGGTCATTCCATTCGCCGAATATCCTCGCGTTCTAATAGCTCCTCCACCAGCACGATTCGATGTGGTTCGCGCAGTCATCCATAAAAATAAAGCCAGGGCCGAATGCACAACTGAAAAGACGCACCTAGGAAAGGAGTATACTGTTACAATAACGTTCACGGGTGAGTGTACCAATTGTGAAGATTTTGCGGTAAGTACGCCCAGACAGTATCAAGACTCACAATACTGTAGCACCTGGACCATCAGAACGAGCATTCGACAATGTTCCTGGGCGCATTTTGTGTTCCCCCTCACGCAATAAGTAGTTGCTCAAGTTGTTGTACAGCCATAATTCAGACATTCCCCTCCCCTCCTCCCTCCAACTAAGAACTGTGACAGTCACATAAAGGGATTTTCATGCAATTGCTATGATACAGCTTTGGCAAGAAATTGTGTTGAAGTAGTTATTGTACTCGTCATCATAGCGGCATTTGCTTATTACATGCAGTTTTTATTAAGAGTTTATAACAGCCGTCATTGTTAGGGGTAGGGATCCCTGCACGTAAGTGGATTAGTTATTTCACTAGCCTCTGGATAGATCAATACAGCCAGTTCAAACTTGCAGGGCTGCCTTTTCAGAAATTGCTACGTATTTAAAATGTAAATTCCATTGACGTAACGATAGCACTTAAATTTGCACAGCGCCCAAAGACTCCGCAGATTAACAATACTTAGTTTCAACGATCTACCTCCGAGGTCTCGACTGTTAAAATTGCAGCATTTCTTCCGAAGATTACAGTGTCTTTAGAAATAGGAGAAAAGGTCACTCATTGTTGCCAAGGTACTTTTGAAAATGACACAGAGGAAATTAGACGTAGTCCTGATGGAGATAGTCTGTATTTGGATTCCACGTATTGGAAGCAAAACTGTCGTTGCATTACGCCCCGCAGCTGCAGCAAACGTGTGACGTTGCTTACAGCCGTGTGCTGATTCTTGTATCTCTTTGATTCGCTGTCGCTTGTGAAACGAGCCGCCACCGGGAATGGAACCGCGCTTGTCAGGTGTTAGCGGCTCAAGGTGAACAGCGGCGTTGCCAGCTAGGGGCACTCACTTTCACTGGTTTCACTCAAGTTAGCCGTGGCGCAGGAGTGCATTAGAAGCGGAATTCCACCGGCCATGCAGGCGAGGTGCCACCGCATATCCAGCCGAAAAACGGCCGCTCCGTTTCAGATACCAAGTTTCTGCCGCACGAAGCTCGTTTTACAGCTGTGACGCTTAGATACACACTTAGCAAATCACAGAGTGATTGGCAAGCTACACTTTATAGTGTGATAAAAGCTAACCACGATAATAGCTGCATTCGTAGGCGGAAGAATGATTGCTTATTTGCGCCTCTTTGAATTGTCTTTTAATCAAATTTATTTTCGCTGCGCAAATATTATGCAGTGAACGCAGAATGTGGAACATTCAAGAAACTAGCTGCACCCAATTTACTGAAAACTCATATAGTAAAAAAAATTTAAAAAAATCATGACCATTACTTGAAGATGCTAACATTGCTACTTTTGACAAGTAACTGCCATCTACAGATGCGCCATGAAAATTCACATTAGTTTCGCCCAGTGCAAAAGAGAAACCTTTTTGTGGAATATTCATACTACATTTGTCTGTGACACTGACTTGATGAAATTTTTTTTTATATGAATACGAGTGTCGTTTGATAAGTATGGTAAAAAAAGAAAGAAGAAAATGTTGTTTGGGAAACAACTTACTTATCGACACAGCCTCCTTTGAGAGAGATACATGTAGTCCAGCGATCCTCCAGCTTTTTCATACCATCGGAAAAATAGGTTTTGTCAAACTCTGCAAAATACTCGTTAACTGCAGCCATCGCGTCCGCATTTGCTGAAAAGTTCTTGCCAACAAGCCAAAATTTCAGATTAGGGAACAGAAAGAAGTCACATGGGGGCGAAGTCCAGTGAAAATAGTGAGTGAGAAACCAATTGAAAGCTCAGTTCATGCAATTTCGCCATTATTATCGCTGATGTGTGATATGGTGCGTTGTTTTGGTGAAAGAGCACTGTTTGCATGCCGACGCTAGTTTTTTATTCTGGTAACGCAAGTGTCAAGCGATGCAACAATGAAGCGTTATAGGATCCAGTCACGTCTTTCTGCCTTTTCCCAAGTAATTCGTAATGATTATTCCTTGAGAATCCCCAAAAACGATGGCCATCGCCTAATCAGTTCACAAAATTGTCTTTACCTTTTTCGGTGAACTTTCAACTGTCTTTGTCCATAGTTTTGACTCTGGTGCGTAGCGGTGGATCCAGGTTTCGTCAGCAGTCACAAAATCTGTGCAAAAAGTCTTGCGGATTGCAATTAAACATCACCAGACAGTGTTGTAATGTTGTGCTGTATGTGCTTTTGGTCAGCTGTGAGCAGTCGGCACACACCTCGCTCACAGTTCCTTCATAGCCAATTCTCCGTGCAGGATATTGTGCTCTCGCTCGGTTGAAATGTCCATAGTTCCAGAAATCTCCCGAATTTGTATTCGGATGTTTTGCGTTACCATATCACGGGTTTTGTTAATGGTTTCCTTTGTGGTGAACTCTGTTGCATGGCCGTAGCGCGCGTCTTCTTCTATGCTAGTCCGACCATCTTAAATTCGTTAGTACAAAGGTAAATGGTTTTCAGCGGTCCGCGTGAACTTATCAAGTTGCAGAAGTCCAAGCCTTCAAATCAAAATGTTTAATAAAACCACCAAACTCGGTTTTCTCCATTTTCAATCGCTCTCGTCACACTGATCAGCTCAGACGGCTGTCAACAATGATCTGTACGCCGTGCATTGTTGAATATCTTTATGCCACACTTTGACTAATCAAGCTACTGAATCATGAAGGCGCAAAAGAAATGTTCCGTGGCTTCATGGAAATTTATCAGAGTTATCAAACTACCCTCACATTTTGTTCACGACCTTCGACCCATCTTTTTAACTGAAGTGGGACGCATGACAAGAGTTCAAACGATGACAGTCCTTAGAAAGCCTGTTTGTGGAAATCTGTAAATATAATTTCATGAGGTAATCGCTATCTTCCTTTTCACGTCTCCCATTTCAAGTTCCTCGGTGCCACCACTTGAAAGACAACGTAAACCATGAGAGCGTATGTGCTAAGACGCCCCCTTCTATATATCTCCCGTAGTGGACACGATCTTGAACTGAAGAAATTTGTTTAATGGTATCAATATGGACATTCGTTCTTCCCCGATATCGTATGTGAATGGCATAGGTGGAAGAGGGCAGGATTTGACACCGGAAAGATAGGTATCCTCGGTCACATGCCATGTGGTGAAATTGCAAATTGAATGCGTATACCCAAATACTTTCCTAAAAGCGAACAGACCTAAGTTTATTCCCGCTTTCCTTCTGTATGCACATTAGATGTCCCACACGATCTGTAGATGATAGGTTTCACGCGATTTATTTTCATGTATTCATGAAATACTATCAGATTTTTACGAGCATCAAGCCAAAGGGCAGGACTAGAGCTGTACAAACTCGTGAACGAAATTTATTTAACTGAGAAAGTTCCAACAGACTTTCTATTAGGCAATAATTAATACACTTCAACAGAAACAGCCAATAGATGCGAAAATTGTTCATAAGTTACGACAGCGCCTCAGGGAAACAAAACAGCGATCTAAACAATGTTGATAATTCTATTTAATCACAGTGCTTGATCGAAACGGTAGATAACCGGAGGTGACGAAAGTCGATACGCACAAATACAGATGCCGGTAATATTGCGTTCACAAGGTATAAAACGGCAGTGCATTGGCGCAGCTGTCATTTGCACTCAGATGATTCACGTGAATGGCTGTCCTACGTGATCATGGCCGCACGATGGGAATTAATAGGCTTTGAACGCTGAATGGTAATTAGAGCTAGACGCACGGGACATTCCATTTCGGAAATCGTTAAGGTATTCAGTGTTCCGAGATGGCAGAGTGTCAGGAGTGTGCCGAGAATACCAAATTTCAGGCATTACCTCTCACCACGGACAACGCAGTGACCGACTGCCTTCACTGAACGATAGAGTGCACAGTGTCATTTGCCTAGTGTCGTCAGTGCTAACAAACAAGCAACGCTGCGTGAAATAACCACAGAAATCAATGTGGGACATATCACGAACGTGTGTGTTACGACAGTTCGGTCAAATTTGGCATTAATGGGCTATGGCAGCAGACAACCGAAGCGAGTGCCTCTGCTAACAGCAAAACATCGCCTGCAGCGCCTCTCTAGAGACGTGACCACATCGGTTGGACCCTAGATGACTGGGAAACCGTGGCCTGGTCAGATGAGTCCCAATTTCAGTTGGTGGAGCTGATGGTGGAGTTAGTGTGGCGCAGATTTCACATGCCATGGACCCAAGTTGTCAACAAATCACCGTGTGAGCTGGTGGTGGTTCCATAATGGTGTGGGCTGTGGTCCAACCCAACCGATCATTGACTGGAAGTGGTTACTTTGGCAACTAGGAGACCTGCAGCCATTCATGGACTTCATGTCCCCAAACAACGATGGAATTTTTATGGCTGACTACGTGCTATGTCACTGGGCCACAGTTGTTTGCAGTTGGTTTGAGGAACATTCTGGACAATTTAGGTGAATGATTTGGCCACCCATATCATCCTACCTGAATCCCATTGAACATTTATGGGACATAATTGATAATTCATTTTGTGCAAAAAATCTTGCATTGGCAACACTTCCGCAATAATGGATGGCTGTAGAGGCAGCATGGCTCAATATTTCTGCAGGAAACTTACAGTGATTTGTTGAGTCCAAGCCACGTCACGTTCTGCACTGTGCCATGCAAAAGGAGGTCCAGCACGATATTAGGAGGCGTCCCATGAATATGTCACTTCATTGCAATTTATTGTGGATTTCAGTCTGTGATGACCATCTTCAGATCTGAATGGAATAAAAACAATTATGCCAACATGACAACATCAATTAAAATGGACTTGAAAATTGATAGTCAATTAGGAGAGGACCAGTTTGGTTTCAGGAGAATCTGGGCACTCAAGAAGAAATTTTAGCGCTGGGACTAATAGTGCAGGGCAGATTTTGAAGAAAATAAGGAGGTTTCCTACAGCATTTGTAGATTTGGAGAAGGTTTTGAAAATGTGGAGTAGAATTAAATTGCTTTTATTCGCATCAACTATACTGACAGAATGGTAATCCATTCTCTTATTAAGACCTGCTTATCAACTTTTAATAGAGCCATGTTAGCAGTAGAAAATTACTGAAGTCAGTGTTCCAAATGTATCACAAGTCACAACAGAACTGGCTACCTGAAGGTGACTTAAACATAAAAATCTGTCATAATTGAAAAAAAATTATTTGCGATTGTGACTGAAAATAAAATTGTTTTTACCAAATGATTTACTCCTTTTGTGGTAAAATTGTCTCGATATCTTTATTACGAAGCGACTATCCCAGAACTCGGTACCAGTTGCAGGATGCCCATCTAATGGCTTTCAGGGGCAATAAAATTTAGTGACTGAATTACAAATTTAAAATGCCATCCTAATCTAGCCATTAAGAGGTATAATCATATGTTAAAAGTTTACCATGGGAAATGAGCTATTAAAATTAGAGGCTGTATGTTTGTCTTAAGGCAGTGAACTGATGTCTAGCAAATACCTTTATTCGTCCAGTATTTGAGATTGAGAGCCCTTAGTGAGTTCCAACAAACTTTACACGTAATTACAAACTTTAAAAGAAACTTTTTCTCACTCTTCATGCAGTACAACTTCAGTATCAGACACGGCGAGTGGCGGCCTGCCATCAGCTGCTGATGTGTTACAGCACACTATAGATATCACACTAAAATTCTCTTCAAATGCGTGATGACATGCCAATAAAATGGACGAAAACAGGTTTTATTACACTCTCTACGATAACTAGAAACTGGTCTCGAGTGCTGACATGAAAGTCAGTGACGCTACGAGCAACTCGGAGAGGGGATGCAGCTGTCTGTTTTCGACTGCACGTGCTCTGATATGATGTCACTCATTCCCACCATGAGTGCTACGTTGCTCGTGGCACTAGCTCACTACTTTCTTTTAGAGTGCATGTAACATAATGTGCAAGTGAAGAGTACGGGAGATTTTTGAGAAGCAGTTGATGTAAAGGCATATTGTTCGAATGGTCAAGTGCACTGACTGGTAGTTCATCGGCTCAGTTTCAGTTCCTGCTGCTATGATTTCGTCTTCATCATCATCATCATCTTTCTTTCTTTTTTCCTTCCATTCCTTGCAGTGTTGAACTATTAGTTGTTGTTGTTGTTGTTGTGGTCTTCAGTCCTGAGACTGGTTTGATGCAGCTCTCCATGCTACTCTATCCTGTGCAAGCTTCTTCATCTCCCAGTACTTGCTGCAACCTACGTCCTTCTGAATTTGCTTAATGTATTCATCTCTTGGTCACCCTCTATGAATTTTACCCTCCACACTGCCCTCCAATGCTAAATTTGTGGTCCCTTGATGCCTCAGAACATGTCCTACCAACTGGTCCCTTCTTCTTGTCAAGTTGTGCCACAAACTCCTCTTCTCCCCAATTCTATTCAATACCTCCTCATTAGTTATAAAATGTAAATGTGTTCAAACAGTTTTTTCATATGCCACCACATTGTACCACATTGGTAAAATTTTGCGTGAGCTGCCATGAGTTTTGATGTATTACTTCTTTATTGTTAATTCTGTTCTGAACACACTTTGCCAGTTGTATCTGCATGTCTCATTGAATACACATCCTGAGATGTGTGGAAAACTTGCTTTTGCTTGAAATGAAGTGCAAGTTACCCAGACACTATATTTATCCAGTGTTTCATAATGAGAGCACTTAGTGACGTCCAGCAAACTTTAAGTACAATTTTAAACCTTTTCTAAACTTTGACTTGCTCACATGCTTAATGTCAAACATTTAACACGTGGACTCATTTGTAATACAGGGAGGTTTGATTCTTTAAATAATTTGGGATTTACTGGTGTTTTATTAATTGTACATAGTTGCAGGTCTTGAAGGTATTTTTCCATAGGATAGTTGACGGATGAATATCAGAAAATTACATTTGAAAGAGTAGGAATTCTAGTCTTGGTGTGGTGTATGTCAAATAAGTTTCTGCAGCTTTCTTTCAGTAGTATGTGACTCTGGCAAGTTCAATTATTGAGTGTAATTCTAATAATGCCTCTGTTATGAAATATAAGAAGTTAAACTTTCCATCTAGTTAAAAGATACAGTACATAAAGTTTCATGTTTCACTTTTTTTTTTTTTCCTAGAAAGCTATAACTATCATTGTAATCTTAAGTGGGTGATCATATGTAGAAGGGATAGAGATCAACACTATTTGTATGTGACATATGATTTAATAATATTTAATCTTGATCTGGTGTTAATTTTGTGAATTTTTTTGCAGGTGGTATTTTGGAAAAATAAAACGAATCGAAGCTGAGAAGAAATTACTGCTACCAGAGAACGACCACGGTGCTTTTCTGATAAGAGATTCTGAGAGTCGTCGCAATGATTATTCTTTGTCTGGTGTGTATAAATCTACTTCAGTTTTCTAACTTGCTTGCGTGTCTGTACTTGTGTACATTTAACGTTCATCATTGCATTTGGCACGTGACTTCCTTATCTCACACATTACTGAAGTTTTTAACCACTGATTGACATCATGAAAGATCAGTGGTTTAATTGGATTTTAACCAGTTTTCAAAAACAAAATGTTTGTTATATAGACATACAAGGCTACTACAAGTGATTCATTCGTATTCAAAGCTCTGTATTTTCCAAAGTGTTACTTGCAGAAATATGACTGAAGCATTATAGAACAATAAGCTCATCAAGTTCGCATTTTGTGCTGTACAAATGTTCTGCAAGTGTCCTTCTGGTCTCTATCACTTCAGCATACTCGAGCTCTTCCAATGTTTTTGGCTGGGGGGGGGGGGGGGGGTACATTAATATAATCCTTTATGTACCCCCAAAGGAAAAAATAGAAAGGTTTTAGGTCAGGCAATCTGGGGCGGCCAAGGGAATAAAACCACATCATCTACACCATGAAGCCCAATCTAGGCGGTGTGAGGAAATTTGTCTTTTAGGCAGCGATGAACACTGATGCCCCAATGAAGGGGTGCCCCTTCTTGTTGGAAGATGAAATTCAGGAAATGGACAGTCAGCTGTGGAAACAATCAATTTACACAGAAGATAAATGGCCCACAGAGCTACGTCTGTGACATCGCACAGAAAACATTAACCTTCGGTGAATCTCCTTTGTGCACACACTTTTGTGAGAATTTCAGTGCCCCACAGTCTCACATTGTAGCAGTTAACCTTTCTAGTTAATGGAAGACAGCTTCATCACTGAATATCACCTTTGAGGTAAAATATTGATTTTCTAATGCACAGTATTTCACTAAAATGACTGCTTTCCATATCCCAGTGACATCTCTCTCATATATAACTTACATGGTTCAATGTACACTCTAGCATAGAAGTGAGAGGGTGAGAAGGGAACGAATGTAAAGGATAGGGTATTACAGATGGTGAGGATGACATTGTAATTCTGTCAGAGACAGCAAAGGACTTGAAAGAGCAGTTGAATGGACAGAATAATATCTCCATAAGAGGTTGTAAGATGTGAATAATGGTAAAACATGGGTGATGGAATGTAGCTGAATTAAAATCAGGTGATATTGAGAAATTAGATTAGGGAAAGAGACAAATTAACATACGAGTTTTACTATGTGGGCAGTAAAATGACTGGTGATGACTGAAGCACAGAGGATATAAAATGCATAATGAAAAAGCAAGAAAAGCATTGCTGAAAATAACGAATTTGTTACCATTGGATATAGATTTAATTGTCAGGAAGTCTGTTCTGAAAGTACATGTCTGTAGTGTAGCCTTGTAGGGAATTGAAACATGAGTGATACACTATTCAAACAAGAAGAGAATACAAGCTCCTCTAATGTGGAGCTATAGAAGAATGCTGATGATTAGATGGGTAGACAGCATAATTAATGAGGTTGTTCTAAATTGAATTGGGGGAATAGGAAAATTATAGCAAAAGAAGATGAAAAGTAGCAATCGGTCATAGGGCTCATCCTGAGGCATCAAGGAATTGTCAGTTTGGTAACAATGGGAAGTGTGGGATGTAAAAACTGTAAAGGTAAACAAAGAGATGAATGCAGCAAGCAAGTTCAAATGGATGTGGGTTGTAGTAATTACTCAGAAGTGATGAGGCTTGCATGGGATGGACTGTTGTGGAGAGCTGCATCAGACATGTCTTTGGACTGAAGACTACAGCAGCAGCAGTTGACAAGGTCATTAAAGATGGAGCACAAGAATAGATAGGGGAAGGAAGATACCATGTATTCTTCGAAGGCTCTATGTGAGGGGACTTCAAAAAATAAATCCACATTATTACAGCAGACCAAGTACCTTTTATTGAATGCTGCACACAAATACATAACACTGTTTTTCAGCATAGTCACCAAGTACCTGATAACAATGGAAGGAACATTCTACCAGTCATTAAGGTCTTCGATGATAGAAATCGTCTCATTGGTCATGGAGCCACTTGAGAATTGCTATGTGAACGTCATCAACAATGAAATCTTATTGAGAATCAGTTCCTCAATTGACCAAACAGTGTCATCTGTGGTTGATGTCGACAGTCTTCCTTCTCGATCACCACCACTCATTCGAGTATGCGTGGCTTTGGGCATATCATTGGCCCAATTTCACAATGGTTGGACATGACATTGCATTTTAACCATATGCAGCCAGAATTTTATGGTGAATCTGTGCATAATTTAGGTTGTTTGCCCACAAGAATTGTACTGCCCATGTACTTCAACTCTGGAGTATGTTTCTAGTTGTCGCACCATTTCATTTGCAAAATATGATGCACCTGTTGTCCAGAACTGTGTCTGCAAGATACTCAGAAACATGTACTCTCCTCTTACAATGCACCACTTATATTGTACAATGCCCTCAGGTTGTGAAGACATGTGTAGCTTAGTTTTTGAAGTCCCCTCGTCCCCCATCCTCCACCCTAAGCAATTTAAGAAACCACAGAAAAATGGTCAAATAGGAATGGAATTTGAACTGCATTGCTCGCAGATGTGAGTCATTCGTCTGCGCGCGCGCGCGCGCGCGCGCGCGCGCGCACACACACACACACACACACACACACACACACACACACACACACACACACACACACACACACTCTCTCTCTCTCTCACCACTTTCAGGGCTGATGCTTTTAGAGTTGTTAGAAAGATGTCCTAAATCATACTATATTAATAGAATGCTTTTCTCCATCTTATTTTGAATCTGTTAACATATTCTCCCTTCGTAGTGTATTACAAGAGTCCTACTATGAAATATTTCCGTATAATGAAATATAAATGTTCTGTTTTGTGTAATTAATGTGACTCTCATGTTACGGTCTGTAAAAACATGCAAATTTGGTTATCGACTGTGGAGTGTGCCAAAAAGTGTGTATAGTAACTGGTTGTTGTAAATACCTTTAGAAATAGTTATTAATCCATAATATTAGAAACAAAGTATGGTTAGGCAGTCAGAAGTTGCTTCTCATGTACTGTAACTGTAAGTGTTGTAATGTGAATTCTGCTTACATGAATTTGTAATACATAATGTGATATATATTTTGTTTGTTTTACTCCATTCACAGTAAGGGATGGGGATACTGTTAAGCACTATCGAATAAGGCAACTTGATGAGGGAGGCTTCTTCATTGCTCGTCGCACAGCATTCCGTACTCTGCAAGAGCTTGTAGAACACTACAGCAAGGATGCAGATGGACTGTGTGTGAACCTTAGGAAACCATGCATTCAGGTAAGTAATGTTTTCAAAACCTTTTCCTGCTGCTTAGCATTGTGTGGTGCATAAAAAATTTATGTGAATTTCAGTAATAATTCTTTAGAAGATTGCTGGCTGTTGTTTTCCTTTTTGTTATAACAATCATTGCAACAGAAAAAAGTAATATAACAGGGAAGCTCTTTCTGCAGACATTTTTGTTTATCTTGCTTTTCATCTTAAAATGTTGCTTCAAATGGATCGACCAGTATTTTCAGAATTACTAAGTTTTCAATGCACTAAGGATTATGTTAGTAATGACTAAGAACTTAATATTTTTCGTTCTACGTGTGCGGGCTACTAGTGCATGTGTATCTAAAAGTAGAAAAATTTACATTGCACTTCTGAGAAATAAAATTATTAAAGCATGTTCGCATATTTTGGTAAGGTATTTGTATGGACTGAGATTGTCTTGTTTTCGTGTGTATTCTTTTGCTTCAGATATCTTCATTAATACTGTATTCAAATGGAATACCGTTTATAACTTGATTTTGTGGATGAAAGCTGAAATAAACTTTGCAATAATTTCTCAGATAATTTGCTTCAGCTGCTTCATTTTCTACCTCGTTTTGCCATAAATACCATTTGCTCCTCTGTGATATCTTTATTGCTGTTGTTGAATGAAGTCACCTAGGAGCAGCAGTTCATTGGCATTGCATGTGTTTTTCTAAAATGTAAACTGTTTCTATATTGCAATATTTATTAATGTAAGAACTACCTTAGTCACATGTATTTTGGAAATAATGAAACAGTATATTGTCGAATCATCAGTGCTTCATCCATACCTTTATTTCTGCATTCTGTTTGTCACAAAAATGCAAATAATTTTGTTTACAGAAAGCATGGCTTCTGTACAAGATGTGATAAAGCTCTGTAGACATTTATTTGTAAAAAAAATAGTTAAAGATCAATTGTTAACAGATTTTGAGTGCACATATTTATTCAGTGTCTATATTTTAATTCTAGACACTCTTAGCTCAATCTGCTGGAAAATTAGTGGAACTGAGCAGGCATCATGGAAAGACTGTGGTAAAAATATTTGTCACATGTGTAAAGCTTAGTTTTCACTAACAGTCTTAATATTTGTTTCTTTTTTTTTCATTTTATGTAGTTGTTGAGTTACAGGATCTGTTGTTAAACTGATCTAATATTTTGTGTTATATGATAATTTGGTGCCAATGGACCAATTTACTCTTTTGTTTTCTTTACTGCTTCCCCTGCTGGATATTTTGGTAAATCATGGCTATTTATTGTAGCATTGTTACACTCAACAGAATGTTAGGAGTTATTGCGTGTATAATTACTTGCATGTGCTTCTTCTTGCATATATTTATAGCCCATTTTGAACCAGAATGCAGAATGGAAATGTATGGATGCCTAGGGTGTCAATAAATCACTTGCGTAGAGAAATAAGCACTGTATATATCACATTGCTGCTTTAGCACTTTCTAGAAAAGCATTGTTTTTGTGTATTTCCATACTATAGAATAATTATGTGCCTAAGCATATAGGGGTTATCCACTATTTTTTGCACTATTCTTTGTGTTCGTTAATTTAGTGAACTTGTTCCACATTTGTTGGATTATTTACATGCACATAGAACCATTATACTATGAATGTAAATCATTCCTCAGCTGCATCAGATTCTTTTGTTACTGTTATCCCTCAGTTACATTGCTGTTGTAGTTGAATTCCTTGATGATATGCTTTTTGCTGCTTCATTCTGTATAGAAGTGGAGATAATATAAAGTACCTTCCTTGTAGTGACATTGCAGAAATTTAGTGGTTACATTTTGAATGTTGTGTATTAATGTGTGGCATCAGACACACATTGCTTGAAAAAGTTACTTTTTTCATAAAAAGTTGTTTTGCGGCTTATGCAAACTACTTCTCAGTCCATATTAGTTCTGTTTAATGTAGGTATTTGTTACCTTAACTGCATTATTTCATATGTTGTGCCTGATTGCATTCCTTTGCACTTTCAATTTGTGTGTTGATGGTTAATCACTGTGTCAGAAATATCTTCAATGCATCAACAATGTACAGAAACAAATACAGTCTGTAATTATGGATTTAAAATAATCTTCATTAATGTCTGTGTCAATACTTACAGCAGTCTCAACATCTTTTTCGCTATGGTGAAGACTGCAAAGAATCTTTGTTATAAAGTACTCAACTGAGACCAAAGTATTCAAGTTATAAAAACCTTTTGCTTGCTTGGTATTTGTTGTTGTTTATGTTTGAATTGCCTTTCCAGTCAGTATGGTTATCTTCCCAATTTCCTTTTTGTTATAAATTTCCAAGCTCAGTTATGTGCAAAGTAAAAATGTTTCTCAAGATTAATGTAGACCCTCTTTCAATTCATCTCAATGTGAGAGCAAGTATTTTTGTTGTGCCTTATTAAATTCTGCTTGAAAATGTGTGTGTGTGTGTATGCTGTACTGTTACAATATAACAAGTCAACAAATCAAATTTCATAACAATAGTTAATTTGTGTTATTCATTTTTCTTAATGAATATCAAATTCAGAGTGATAAATCCAAAGCTATTAGTTCACCAACATCTGGATGTGTGTTCAGCTTTTCAAGGAAGTTATTTTAGACAGCTGGTGCTGTAAAACATTTAGACTAGTGTATTTTGATTTTTGACTCAACATCACTTTAGAATTAAATTTGATTAACATCTAACTTAATGTGTAAGGCACACTTTCGTATGTATTTGAATATTTGCTTGTTCTGTGGTGTTCAACAAGAAACACACACACACACACACACACACACACACACACACACACACACACAACAAAACACATTCACACACTGTATTTCAGTACTTCATGACCTGTGACTTATTGTGATGCTTTGTCACGAATTAAAACAGAATTTGCTGCTAGATCGACAGATCATAGTTCTTAGACTTCATGAGTTAGAGGGAACTGAAAACCATTGAGAAAATAAAGAGACAAAAAGGGAAGTAAAAGAGATTTAGTTTTTTGATTCTGTGTTTGGAATTAACTATCTCATAGAACCATATAAGATTTCAGAACATCTTGAATGTAAACTGAACTGCGCTCATTCCAGTAACTCAGTTGGGAAAATGCCAAATAATTAATATGCTGGAACAACATAAATCTGTATGCTAGTGTTATCAGTTTTATGTGAAATATGATGACATAATTGGAAACACTAGAATACTGCTGTTACTTGTCACATACATTATATTTTTTCGGTTAATATGTTTTGTACTTTGAACTTCCATCATCGTACTCTTAGCCAGCATTTATGGGCGATGATAATCTGATTTCATCTGTGGTGATTATTTGTATTCACTAGCATTACCACAGTCATAATTCAGTTGTTTATATGATGATCATTTAGTATGTGAAGATCACCTTACAATTACAATGTTCACTTTACTGGTACCAGTTTTGTTGATTTACTGCCATCATCAGATGTGATTAATCCACTAACAGATTCGTTGTGCTATATGCATTCAGTGATGTGAAATGTGTCAGTGAATTACATCTCATGAAACTTCCTGATAGCTTATAACTGTGTGCTGGACGACTGGACTCGA
Source organism: Schistocerca cancellata (assembly GCF_023864275.1). Taxonomy (NCBI): domain Eukaryota; kingdom Metazoa; phylum Arthropoda; class Insecta; order Orthoptera; family Acrididae; genus Schistocerca; species Schistocerca cancellata. The sequence goes on from NC_064631.1 coordinate 561,471,366, forward strand.
AAGTGGGATCTTTCTAATTGTACATCATGTCGTAACATACTTTAAAAAAAAATTAGTTGAACAAAGATATTTTTATTTATTTATATGGCAGTATGTTTAAATCACTTAAATGTCAAAATGTAGAATTGTAACTAGGTTGATTTTGTTCATATTAAATTTATCTTTTCAGTCATAAACATCTAAACCATTTTTATTTACAGAATATAGAAGAATTGAAATATTTAAATTGGTCTACTTTCTTCAGCGCTTTGTGATCAGTGTTATGGAATTTTCTTTTTTGTTGATAAAATTTCAATTTTTTAAGCTGATTTTAATGAAAGGACTCGTTCCTTTGTGTTTTTGCTGTCACAACATTTGAACACTTTCACTGCCACACTTATGTACATATAATTTAAACTTTAGTCATAATAGAAAAAAAAAAAAATTCTGGGTTTCACTTTCCTTCAGGCGTGAAATATCTTTGTTATCAAGTGAGGCACAAAACAACTTTGTCCATGGGGTCGCATTTTAGTAAAGCCGATAATCATCTGATGCAACATTGGTGACAACTGGCTTCTGCCTCAAATTTTTGTGCTACTGAACTTAAACATCTTGATGTCATGTTACCTCGACTTCAAAATGTGTTTGTCCCATTTTTCTTGAAAAACAGCTTTCAGTGGATTTAAATCACTAGATAAGACTACTGCAACCAATAGCCATGTTAGATTGTTTAAAAAAAGTTATTCAAGTGCAAAATTTTTGAGGGAAATTTGAGATCTGTGCACATTTAAGTATCTAGTTGAAAAGGACCAAATAAGTGTCAGCTTTTATAATTATGATTATTAGAAAGTAAATTGTGGTTTAACTTCAAAAAATTATATTGTGTTTCTAGCAAGATGAGTTTTTTATACATTAGTAACTTAACCATAATTTTGTAATTCATCTCATATTACTATACTTCCTTCAGTTAATGTAAAAATTGAGATAAATTGTCATTTCGTGGATTAGAAAAGACTGCAAGATTACTTAATTGCTGTAGTAAATACTGTGAACTACTTCAAAAATGTGAGCTTTTTTCTAAATGCTGTAGTTTCATGATTTGAATTGCCATATGAAGGAGTCAAGTGTGTCTTGTTGATAAAGTTCTGTTTTTAGAAAGTGTAGAGAACTTGAATGACTTCTGAGTGATAAAAATGTGGTAGTGCCCATTTGTTAATATTTGACTCTCATAAGTGTTCTGGACTAATTTTGCACTGATGTATTATTGTAACAGGTGGAGAAGCCAGTTACTGGTGGTCTGTCCCACAGCACGCGAGACCAGTGGGAGATAGACCGCTCGTCCCTCAAGTTCGTCCGCAAGTTAGGTCACGGCCAGTTTGGTGAGGTCTGGGAGGGCTTGTGGAACAACACTACCCCTGTAGCCATAAAAACCCTTAAGCCAGGTACACAGAATGAATTTTGAAGAGTACATTTGATAAATTACGTAACTTTCAGTTATCTATTTTTATCTTAAGTTGCTGTGTAAGAACTAAATAAAATAAAAAAAAGATTCAACTGAAGGGTCACTAATGCTCTATATGTAGCTCACGTAAGTCACACTTTTCTCTATTCATATCGTGACAACTGATTACAGTAATGGTGTTACAGGAACCATGGATGGGCAAGATTTTATGGCAGAAGCTCATATTATGAAGAAGCTAAGACACAATAAATTAATTCAGCTCTATGCAGTGTGCACATTAGAGGAACCCATATATATTGTCACTGAACTTATGAAGAATGGAAGTTTGCTAGAATATTTGCAAGGTAAATATGTGTGCTATCAATACTTTGTAGTGCAATCTGTACATTTACCTGGCTGCACTGTTTTATAAAGGAATGGGATGTGATAAATTTAAAATATTTTTTGAAACAGAAGTCAACATGTGGGCTACAATGGTAGTACCTGAATTTGTGTTTGAAAAACATTTATATTATACCAAGGACTTTCTATTTCCTTATTGTCATTTTGTGGTACAAGAAGTACTCAGATATATTAAAGTCTAAGAAATTTGTATTTTTTGTACAGAGTAACAATTAATGAGATCATACAAACAAAAAGTACAAACAAATTAATCATATATTCAAATTGTTGCACGTGAGATGTTGCATGCAATGCTTCAGACAATTGTAATCTTACGTCATGGATCTTCACTGATACCTCCTAATTTTCAGTTACTGAAGTTTATATATTCCTTTGCAATATTAGTTCAGTATCACAATTTTTTGTAACATTTAATGTTTTCCTCTGGAAATGATACGAGAGAAATTTTGTGAATATGAATATGATGGATGTGGAGGATTAGTGTGTGAGCTGTGTAGTTGTCACATTTCATTTCTTGCCACTTTTGAAGGAGTATCATTAAGTGCTCCAAGTATTAACCTGTGGACAAATTTGCATTCAACAGGATTGTAACTTGTTAACAATCATCTTTTCACCAGTTATCAATGAAGTTAGGAAACCTGACATCACAATGGTAATCAGTTAACTTACTGTCAGATGAGAGTTGATATAACACATGTTTTGAACTCTCATCACCATCTAGTCACTGTGAAGGATGGTAACAGTTGTAATGTAATGTTATGTTACGTATTTGACATTGCAGTACTCTGCACAAAAAGTGGAAGTAATTGGTTACTGGAGAGTAGGATAAAAGTATTCTGTGAAGAGATTCATGTTTGCATGTGAGAAATCCACTTACCTTCACACCAACCTCGTTGCACAGTCAGGTGAAACTGTGAAATACTGTAGCCATAACATCCTTACTATGAAATGATAACATTTCATCAACAGTGTTTTTCACTGCATCTAATTTTTAAAGATAATGTCTTGTGAAGTGACAACAAAGAAAAGTTATTGCAAGACGGTATCCTACTTCCAGGGAAGGGACGCTCTCTGAAGTTGCCACAGCTGATAGATATGGCTGCACAAATAGCAGCAGGAATGGCATACTTGGAATCGCAGAACTACATCCATAGGGATTTGGCGGCGCGAAATGTTCTGGTTGGTGATGGAAACATCGTTAAAATAGCTGATTTTGGTTTGGCGAGACTTATAAAGGTAATGATGTTTTACATTTTAAATGGAAGGTTTCCTCTAAATTGGTTTGTAATTTACAGTAAATGCAGATAACAGAATTGCTATATGCTCTCTCATAAAATATTACTTGTGCTTGTGCAGATGTATTGGATTAAGATTTGTCTGTGTGTAATGTCAATGTGTACCCTAACCACATAACACCCAGCTACACAGAAAAAAATGTTTCCAACTGGCTCTAGAGTTGAGTTTTATGTAGTCTACTTACAGGACTGAAATGTAGATTTCTCTGGGTTTCTCTCAGAAATTTTCGTCAGTAACATTGTGTTTGGCTGTTCTGTACCCTGATTTAACAACACAATTGCACATTGAAATTGTTGTAAAATTTTTCCACTCATGTAGAAACCTTCCGTATTGATTGCTCAACACAAGAGGAAAAGCTGATGTTTATTTCAAGTGGTGTTGAATGTGTTGACTGTGCAGTGAGAAAGAACAGACTCGTATATGCTTCAATGTTCCTCTTAAATAAATGTACAAATAAATGATATGAATATAATAGAGGGAAACATTCCACGTTGGAAAAATATATCTAAAAACAAAGATGATGTGACTTACCAAACGAAAGCGCTGGCACGTCGATAGACACACAAACAAACACAAACATACACACAAAATTCTAGCTTTCGCAACCAACGGTTGCCTCGTCAGGAAAGAGGGAAGGAGAGGGAAAGACGAAAGGATTTGGGTTTTAAGGGAGAGGGTAAGGAGTCATTCCAATCCCGGGAGTGGAATGACTTACCTTAGGGGGAAAAAAGGACGGGTATACACTCGCCCACACACACATATCCATCCACACATATACAGACACAAACAGACATATACAGAGGCAAAGAGTTTGGGCAGAGATGTCAGTCGAGGCGGAAGTGCAGAGGCAAAGATGTTGTTGAATGACAGGTGAGGTATGAGTGGCGGCAACTTGAAATTAGTGGAGATTGAGGCCTGGTGGATAACAGGAAGAGAGGATATATTGAAGAGCAAGTTCCCATCTCCGGAGTTCGGATAGGTTGGTGTTAGTGGGAAGTATCCAGATAACCCGGACGGTGTAACACTGTGCCAAGATGTGTTGGCCGTGCACCAAGGCATGTTCAGCCACAGGGTGATCCTCATTACCAACAAACACTGTCTGCCTGTGTCCATTCATGTGAATGGACAGTTTGTTGCTGGTCATTCCCACATAGAATGCGTCACAGTGTAGGCAGGTCAGTTGATAGATCACGTGGGTGCTTTCACATGTGGCTCTGCCTTTGATCGTGTACACCCTCCGGGTTACAGGACTGGAGTAGGTGGTGGTAGGAGGGTGCATGGGACAGGTTTTACACCGGGGGCGGTTACAAGGGTAGGAGCCAGAGGGTAGGGAAGATGGTTTGGGGATTTCATAGGGATGAACTAAGAGGTTATGAAGGTTAGGTGGACGGCGGAAAGACACTCTTGGTGGAGTGGGGAGGATTTCATGAAGGATGGATCTCATTTCAGGGCAGGATTTGAGGAAGTCGTATCCCTGCTGGAGAGCCACATTCAGAGTCTGATCCAGTCCCGGAAAGTATCCTGTCACAAGTGGGGCACTTTTGTGGTTCTTCTGTGGGAGGTTCTGGGTTTGAGGGGATGAGGAAGTGGCTCTAGTTATTTGCTTCTGTACCAGGTCGGGAGGGTAGTTGCGGGATGCGAAAGCTGTTGTCAGGTTGTTGGTGTAATGGTTCAGGGACTCCGGACAGGAGCAGATTCGTTTGCCATGAAGACCTATGCTGTAGGGAAGGGACCGTTTGATGTGGAATGGGTGGCAGCTGTCATAATGGAGGTACTGTTGCTTGTTGGTGGGTTTGATGTGGACGGACGTGTGAAGCTGGCCATTGGACAGGTGGAGGTCAACATCAAGGAAAGTGGCATGGGATTTGGAGTAGGACCAGGTGAATTTGATGCAACCAAAGGAGTTGAGGTTGGAGAGGAAATTCTGAAGTTCTTCTTCACTGTGAGTCCAGATCATGTAGAGGTCATCAATAAATCTGTACCAAACTTTGGGCTGGCAGGCCTGGGTAACAAAGAAGGCTTCCTCTAAGCGACCCATGAATAGGTTGGTGTACGAGGGGGCCATCCTGGTACCCATGGCTGTTCCCTTTAATTGTTGGTATGTCTGGTCTTCAAAAGTGAAGAAGTTGTGGGTCAGGATGAAGCTGGCTAAGGTAATGAGGAAATAGGTTTTAGGTAGGGTGGCAGGTGATCGGCGTGAAAGGAAGTGCTCCATCGCAGTGAGGCCCTGGACGTGCGGGATATTTGTGTATAAGGAAGTGGCATCAATGGTTACAGGGATGGTTTCCGGGGGTAACGGATTGGGTAAGGATTCCAGGCGTTCGAGAAAGTGGTTGGTGTCTTTGATGAAGGATGGGAGACTGCATGTAATGGGTTGAAGGTGCTGATCTACGTAGGCAGAGATACGTTCTGTGGGGGCTTGGTAACCAGCTACAATGGGGCGGCCGGGATGATTGGGTTTGTGAATTTTAGGAAGAAGGTAGAAGGTAGGGGTGCGGGATGTCGGTGGGGTCAGGAGGTTGATGGAGTCAGGTGAAAGGTTTTGTAGGGGGCCTAAGGTTCTGAGGATTCCTTGAAGCTCTGCCTGGACATCAGGAATGGGATTACCTTGGCAAACTTTGTATGTGGTGTTGTCTGAAAGCTGACGCAGGCCCTCAGCCACATACTCCCGACGATCAAGTACCACGGTCGTGGAACCCTTGTCCGCCGGAAGAATGACGATGGACCGGTCAGCCTTCAGATCACGGATAGCCTGGGCTTCAGCAGTGGTGATATTGGGAGTAGGATTAAGGTTTTTTTAAGAGGGATTGAGAGGCAAGGCTGGAAGTCAGAAATTCCTGGAAGGTTTGGAGAGGGTGATTTTGAGGAAGAGGAGGTGGGTCCCGCTGTGACGGAGGACGGAACTGTTCCAGGCAGGGTTCAATTTGGATAGTGTCTTGGGGAGTTGGATCATTAGGGGTAGGATTAGGATAATTTTTCTTTGTGGCAAAGTGATATTTCCAGCAGAGAGTACGAGTGTAGGACAGTAAATCTTTGACGAGGGCTGTTTGGTTGAATCTGGGAGTGGGGCTGAAGGTGAGGCCTTTGGATAGGACAGAGGTTTCGGATTGGGAGAGAGATTTGGAGGAAAGGTTAACTACTGAATTACGGTGTTGTGATACCAGATTGTGTTGATTGGAATTTTGAGGTTTTGGAGGGAGTGGAGCTGGAAGTGGGAGATTGAGTAGATGGGAGAGACTGGGTTTGTGTGCAATGAGAGGAGGTTGAGGTTTGCTGGAAAGGTTGTGAAGGGTGAGTGAGTTGCCTTTCCAGAGGTGGGAAACCAGGAGATTGGATAGCTTTTTGAGGTGGAAGGGTGCCATGCTGTTCTAATTTGCGGTTGGCCTGTAGGAGGATGCTCTGAACAGCTGGTGTGGATGTGGGAGAGGAAAGATTGAGGACTTTTATTAAGGATAGGAGTTGACGGGTGTGTTCATTGGCTGAGTTGATGTGTAGGTGAAGGATTAGGTGGGTGAGGGCAATGGATTGTTCAGTTTGGAACTGGTATAGGGACTGATGGAAAGAAGGGTTGCAGCCAGAGATGGGAACTTTAAGTGTGAGGCCTTTGGGGGTAATGCCAAATGTCAGACAAGCCTGAGAAAATAAAATATGCGAGCGTATACTGGCTAGGGTGAAGGCATGTTTGCGGAGGGGGTGTAAATAAAACTTAACGGGGTCGTTGTGGGGAATACGTCACCCACTTCCAAACCATAACCTTTGTTGCCTCTAGCAATTATCATTTTTGCAGAGCATTTCAAACAGAAGGCATTAAGCTAAGCAGAACCAAAACTATCTTGCTGGCTCCTCTATATAGATGACAGATTTGCTGCACGACCACACAACAGTGACAAGCTATTTAAATTCCAGGAGTTTCTATACAACATTCTTCTAAAAATCAGCTTTATCATTGAGTCAGAGAGTGATGTCAGCCTCCATTTCTTAATTTTTTTGATCAATATAAGACACAATATTCTAGGACACAGATTTATAGAAAAGCTACACCATCCAGCCCAGAAGCAAGCCATTCTGAACACTGTCTTTACGTGTAGTCCGCATCAGTGACAGATACAGCTTGTGACTGGCACCAGATTTCCTTAGGGAAATGTTGATGGCCAATGAATATCATGACCTTTATATAAATAGGCCCGTAAAATGAAGTGGTAACAACAACATTGCAAACAAGAGCAGCATATGCAGAATATTTTGAAGGAATTGCATAAGGGCTATACTTTTCAGTCAACACATGATAAGACTTCATCGATCTACAACAAGTTTACCTGAACACCTGGAAGTGCAGTAACAAAATACATTAAAGAGCGTGAACACCACACATTTTTCAGACAAAATATAAAATCAGTGATAGCGGAGCTCCGAGGAGAATGTGAACCAGTTTGAACTTTAAGAACGTAAATGCTAGCCAGAGAATATAACATATACAGAAGGAAAGTCAACAAAGCAGTTGCAATATTGAAGCAAGAGTACAGTTTCAACAGAGATTATGGCTACAGACTTCTGTCTTTTTATCTACCCGCTAACACAGAAAACCACTTGGCAATAGTGAGTGAGCAATAGAAACAGCTACCAGGAAGGGGAAAAAAACTGAAGTGGCACAATAGCAATAATATTTTGAATTCATTTAATCCAATGATGATGGCCCAACAATAGCAGCCTGAAGATTTTTACATGGTTACTCCACTTCTTTGGAAAACGGCTGGGAAACAGCACTTTATAAGTGAACAAAAGTGTTCTTCGACTGTATTTGGCTTTTCAGGAACACCAGAAGAATCCTGAAGAAGAACCCAACTGAGGTATTGAATCATCGAGCATTGAAGAAGTTTTAACAGGGATATGACATAACCTAACTTTAAGGAAGGAGTAAATTCTATTTTGTTAGATGATGTTTGGTAATTTTATGTATTCTTTTAGTAGCTTGTTCAAAGATACCGTCCAGGAGAACTTGAAAGACCGGCAGTCGAGAAATTTTGTGTGGTGATGGAAGGTAATCAAAGTGGGGAGTTTTGTGTTGCAGGAGTTGTCATGCTGGGCTGATTATGAACACCATTTTTACAGATCAGAAGTATTCACAGCACTTTATTTTCTGCTTGAAAAAACTAGGATGAAGCATTGTCCTCATGAGAGAGAGAATTCAGGGCTGGGGAACTTGTTTCCAAGGAATCCAGAAAGAGAGATAGGTAATTGTAAGAGGAGGCTAATAGAAGTTGCTCAAAATATTGTGATAAGAGAGGTGTGAAAATTGGACTAAATACATTATGTATTGTACATTTGTGTATTTTATTCTTCTTTATTATGACACTGTTTTCTTATGACTTAAAATCCTGAGTAACTAGACTCTCAGTTAAAATATCTGTCATACTACTTTTCCTCATTAATCTTGTGGCATTATTTGCAAAGAAATGATCTTTGTCTCTGAAAACTTGAGGTTAATCTGCAGGTGTTTTGAGTTGCCCTTGATTGTGCTAATACAAGTAGCAATATTCAGTGTCTTTACTAAGAGACATATTTTTATGCAAAACATGAATTAATTTTTTCTGTTCAACATATTTGCTTTTAGTGATATACCTTTACTTATATGGCTAATGTTCTGAAAACCTCTTCGTGTTTCAGGAGGATGAGTATGAAGCTCGTGTTGGTGCCAGGTTTCCAATTAAGTGGACTGCTCCAGAAGCTGCCAATTACAGCAAGTTTTCTATAAAGTCTGATGTCTGGTCATTTGGTATACTTCTCACTGAGTTAGTCACCTATGGTCGTATCCCATATCCAGGTATGTGCATAAAGTAGTTACACATGTACACAGAATCGTAAGACTAACTTTATATTTTATCTTCTTCAGTTTTTATTCACCTTTCACTTTTTGTGGTGTTCGACATGAAGATCAGTTTTCATCTTTCACGTGGTTGTGTGTGAACACATTGTTGCTAACTGCATTCAGTGTGTAAGCATTTAAAAATGCTTGCCAGTGAAGTTTAATGAGAAGAAATGCAAGAACTACAGAAATTTATGAATGGAACAGTGTTAATTTTAAGGAACAGTAAAGAGCATGGAAGCAGTACAACATTTATACATGGTGGTTCACAAATTAACAGGACTGTTTTTTCCCTAACTTAGAACTAGATTTTGACAAGGGATGGATTATTAATTGCTATTAATCAATTAATCATAATTATTCTTGTGGTCATTATAATATACCACTATTTCTTTCACATGAATTAATTTTACATAATTGATTGTCATTACAATTAATTATTTATATTTGCCTTTTTTGTTTTAAAGCTTATTGAGTGTTGACTTAATGCCTATAACTTGACTAGGAAAAGAAGTGTGACTGTCCCATATTGCTAATCGTGTAATCTTCTCACAAATTTGAACATGTTGTGCCGACTGCACTCTGTTTATGATTGCTGCCAACATCTTAAGTAGTGTGATGAAGTCTTTTGTGTGTGTCAGTTCAGAAATAAATAACATAACAAGTGTGTGTGAAACCATCTGTCTCTGTGATGTGCTTTCACCAATCCTTGAAACTTGTGTAACTTATGACATAGTAGCTGACTGGTTTGCCTATGTCATAGTTGCTGATTGGTGTGAGGCACACAAACCTAAGAGTTTTCACCGCTGGAGGGAAATAAGTAAACATTCTCCCTTTCATCTCTTCAGTAATGTCAGTCTTTCTCTGCTCCCCGCCTGCCTGTAGGCCAGTTGGACTTCCATCCATAATCAAGCCCTGTTGTTGTAATATCGTTACTTTAATTTTTGTAGAACAAACAGTTCATCTTAAAAAATAATTTTAGGAGGAAATAAAAATAAACAGTACATAACAGTTAATCGAATAATCAATTACTAAGACACAGGTAATCAGTTTGATTAATTTATCCATTTAATCATTTGAAAAAGCTAATTAATGGACTTTTAATTATAAATGCCCATCCCTAGATTTGTCTTCTAGTCTGATACCCAAGTTTAATTTGATCATTAAAGACTTTTTGATATAATCTAGTATTGGCAGTCAATGGTATAATAAGAATTGCCTAATTTGAAATTTGTTAAATTAATGAAGAAACTGGTGGACATATAATACTTTGTATTGGTGTCATGTTGTTGAGTGTTGACTCGTTGTATATAACTTAATCGTGGAAAGAAGTCAGACTGTCCCACAATACTTATTGTATAACATCGGCACAAGTTTGAACATTTTGTGTCAATTGTATTCTGTTTATGATTGCTGCCAACATCTTAAGTGGTGTCGTGAAGTATTTCTGTATTAGAATGGAAAATTCATGATTGAATGTGAATAGATTACTGCTCACCATGTAGACGAGGCGTTGTTGAGTTGCAGACAGGCCAGTGAAAAGACTGCTAAACATTTAAGCTTTTGGACAAAATGTCCTCCTTTGGAAATAAAACACAAACTTAGCATGCGTGAACGTGCGCGCAAACGCGCGCGCGCCCGCACACACACACAGACACACACACACACACACACACACACACACACACACACACACAAGTTGCTGTGGCCTGATCCCGACTCACAGTCGGGCCACAGTGGCGGGAGACAGTGGCCGTGTGTGTGTGTGTGTGTGTGTGTGTGTGTGTGTGTGTGTGTGTGTGTGTGTGAATTGTGCTTGTGTGAACACAAGTGTTTTCTAATTTCCAAAGAAGGACTTTCTGTCCGCAAGCTTAAATGCTGGGCAATCTTTCCATTATGCCTGTCTGTGAGTCAATGCCTCCTCAATAATTGCGCTTAATGTATCTAGTTTTGTCTAGCAATGAGTCTCACTTCCATTTTTATTGAAAAAAGAACATTACAATGTATAATTATATATTGTGTGTGTTTTCAGGTATGACAAATGCAGAAGTTCTTCATCAAGTAGAACATGGGTATCGAATGCCATGTCCTCCTGGTTGCCCAAATAGCCTGTATGAGATAATGTTGGAATGCTGGCATAAGGATCCAATGAAACGCCCTACGTTTGAAACGTTGCAGTGGAAACTGGAAGACTTCTTTACAATGGAAGGTTCAGAGTACAAGGAAGCTTCGGCATACTGAGAATGCGCCCACCTCCCGGAATGGCCACTGCACACTCTGCCACGGAGGGTTCCGCACATGCACTTTTTGTCTCCCCCTGTCTGAATGCTGTGGAAAACGTTTCGGGTTTGGTGGTTAAAGAATAGAAATGCTTCCATCTAATGTTGGGCTCTGCCAGAGGTCGGTTGTACCTCTGTCAGTTGTAAATTAGAGAATGAGAGACTTGATTTGTTGGTTTAGGAATGAGAATATATTGCTGGTTACTTCAAAAGTAAAGCTCCATAAAATCCGTGCTCATCGAGGCTTTTGAAATCTCTTAAACTTAGTATTTTGGTCATCACTAAATGTGAAATATATTTCGTTAAAAGTACCTTTCAATTGGCATGAAATGTGGAGCATAGAACTTTACGGTGTAAACAGTTATCAGCTGCAAAAAGTAAATGTAGGCTCCTCAGCTGACTTGCAGTATTAAACCTACAAAAGTGAGTGCAGTACAGTCAGGCAGTACCAGCTGAAGTGTCAGAGTATTCAGGAGCAAAAAAAGTTATTTGTTCACAGCCAAACATATTGAATAGTGGAGTATTTATTTACTTAAGCACACACACTTCATGAAAGACTGTCTAATATATAGCTTTTATGTATTTTTCTCGTGTCTGCAACAGCCTTGTTTTGTGTCGCTTCCTTTGGAAAATTACCAAGTTCTCATGTTTTGATTTAAACATTGTGACTTGATTCTACGGTGGGAATGTTGCTTGATTAAATAGTGCTGAAGTGAAAAATGAAAACAGTTCCATTAACAAGCATTCCCTCACTCATTATTTTAGATGTTACTTGGAATTGTGAATCGATAAAATGTAAAAAAATATCATGTCATATTTAGATAGTACATATGTTTGAAATGCTCATACTCCTGTATTGTTAAGGATGTGTAATTATGCAATGTAAATATTATTTTTATAAACTAGTTGCCCATCTTTAGGGCTTATAGAACTGAGACATTATTTCTTTAATTTTTTATAAGCCACAGAACTTACTTGTGGAAGCCTAATCACAGTAATAGTTGCGTTTATTATATAGTTTACAGCAGAGATGAATTACGTCACTGTATTCAAATTTTATGATTTGTTTTTTATTCAGTTGTAAAATATTTGTGTGATTTGCTAGCTGTACAATTCGATTCTTGTTTCATTTTAACAAGCAAATCTTCTGGTTTCCTTTTCTACAATGCATGCATAAGTATGCATGTTACAAAGAACAAAGTTCACTGTTGAGAAATATTTGTTTAATAGCAGACACTGACTGTTGAGCAGATTCTATTTTTCTGGAACAAACCAAAGTAATGATTGGTAGGTACCTTACCTCTCTCTCTCTCTCTCTCTCTCTCTCTCTCTCTCTCTCTCTCTCTCTCTCCCTGCTAACCCTCTGTGCTTGTTTTGTGTCAGTATCATGTTCATTAGCCTCAGTGGGTACAAAGACTTAATGCACACTTTCGCACAAAGAGTTTTCTGGAAAGTTTACATTTTGGATTATTCATTGAACATTGATTGACTTGGTCCCTGTTGTGAAATTATTGTGTGTGTGTGTGTGTTCGGCAGTGAAGATGTATTAGTAGAAATGTTTTCCATTTTATAAAGTAACCCTGTATAAGCTTGCAAAAATTTATGCAGTGTTTTACAACTTTTAAAATCTCAGATTAGCCTATTTGATTTATTTTACTTGCATTTAATTCAAGTATCTTTTTTGTACAAAATTTATGTGGATGTTTCCTAAAAATAAAATTATCGATTCAAAAGTGCTTGTTATATATTAGCTGTATGACAGTGTAATTGTATGAAGAAACATAAATCTATTACAAATGTTGTTTCTTTTCTTATTCATTACTCACCACCAGTAATTATATGTTGTTAGTAAGAAATCTTTTCTCAGAAAAGAATAATTGAAATTGATATACAATTTAATAGCACTGAACTTGGATCAAGTGGCTGTAAATCCCAATACAGACTCCCGTAAAAAGACTTCCTGTATTTGGAGAGTCCACTGTGTGAGTTTTGTTGGGGATACTGATGCTGATGGAGTAGCGATCGATAGTGGTGTACATGCCAGTTTCAGTAGGAGCAATGGCTTGGCTAGGTAAACATCATGTGTTTGCTGTGGAGGAGTATATATGTAATGGTGGTTCTGTAGTTACTACTCAGCGACCGTGCAGCATTTGCTTTGAACTTGATCGGCATGATTCTGTTCCTGATAGAAAATCTATTAGAGCTTGGCTATCAGATTTTAAATCATCAGGTTCTACACTGAAAAGAAAATCTACTGGCTGACCTCAGACTGTAACAACTCTGAAAAATTTGTTGTGTTAGAGAGCATCCATCCAGCAGACTTCAAAATGTTCACGACTTAAACACACAGTTGTCCTGGAATTATGTAATTGGGATCCTGCACAGAGATCTTCATAGGCACCCGTACAAAATTATTCTCCAAGAATTAACTAAGAGAGGTTTTGAAATTCGTAGAGCTGTGTGTGAGGAAATTCTTCAGAACATTCCACCTGATGCTGTTTTGATTTCTTCTGTTGAGCCTCATTCCCACCTGTTAGGTACATAAATAAATGAAATTTCTGATGCTGGGCAGCTGAAGACTCTCAGGAACTTTGCCAAACACCACTTCACAGCCATCATGTAACAGTTCGGCATGCCATTTCTGAACTTGATGTGTGGGGTTCGGTATTTTTTCATAGGCAATGGAGTAATGGTAATGGATAATTTGAATTGCTACTGTCAGTTGATGGAGATCTTCTTCCGTCCTAAGTTAAACCAGTATGTTGGGGACTATGAAGAAGGAGAAGTCTCGTTCCAACAATATGGAGCTACAGCTCTCACTTCACAGCATTGTCTAAAAATTTTGAGGAAGTTGTTTCCTGGAAGTCTTCTCTCTGTATGAGGATACATTGTCTGGCCCTAAAAGTTACCCAGTTTATCGCTTTTTGATATTTTTGCTTTGGGGACACTTAAAGGCTCAATTGTAGTAACATTGCCCCACAACCCTGCAAGTAGTACAGGAAGCAATCATGCAGGAAGTGGCTGCAACACCGCCAGAAATGACACAAACTGTGGCAGCTTCCAGGAAAAGCTCTGTAAATGTGGAGGATACCATTTGCTGGACATAATTTTTGTATTTGTTGTTCACAAAGAAAAGTATTTTATCTGTATTCATCTTTGTTTGTTTCTAACTACCTTTAGAAATACAGGAGGTCTTTTTGCTGACCCTGTACTTTTCATTCTCTTGTTATCTATCTTTGGATGTACAAGATAGTTGAACAGAAAAAAAATGTTGAAGGGTCGTAATGATTGTAAAATCCACAAAACATATCTCTGAAATACAACTTTTATCTCACAGTTGCCAGTTTAACCCCACAAACAAAGGAACAAATGACTTAACATATATTCACTAGTTTCTCACGTAACTTCACATTTGGAATTTCAAATATTGCTTTCCTCTTGCTCAATTAATATAATTATGGGAAAACCTTTGCAGAATATAAAAAGAGGTGAACAAAGACCAGCCTTTCACCTTATAAATGAAGTATTAACAGTGAGAAATAGCGTAAACACAGAACCAGTATTTACATTCTGGGACAGCTGTCAAATGTTACAAACTTGCTGCCTTGACATTGAGGAGCAGAGCCATGTGGCCTCCTGCAGGTATTTACCGAGCAAATGAGCTCATCAATTCATTACTCTGCTGCCACATGTGTGATGCGTTAGTGCATTACATAGCGGCCCTCTACACTGAAAGTTCATGTTACCAATATCAAACTGATCATCTTTATTGGGTAAAAACTCAAAAAGGTACTGGCTTCAAGTACCCAGAGTTTCACAGTGACAAGATACCATTTTATATCTGTTTGAAAACTGCCATCCTGATTAATCAGGCCTTTAAATTTCCACTGATTCACTGATAGTGGAATCCCAAAAGGAAGGTAGCTTTTGGCAGTAGTGTATACGATACAGGAATTGCCATGCTGCAATGCCAATGCCAATGACCAGCAACAGCAAACAGCAGGCAAAGTTTACTCTGTGATAATTAAGTGAAGCAGGTTATTGTATTAGAGACCTATACAGAGTGTTAAAGACTTTCATTTAGAACTAATGGATTGTCATCTGCAAATTAGTTCTCATAATAGTAAAAAAGGAGAAATAAAGGGATTGTAGTGTTTCGCTGTTGAGAACATAAACCAATTCAAAACAGTGAAAGCAAAGTGGCAAAAAAATTTTTTTTATCAACAATGAGAAGCTTTCCTTAGTTGCTTAAGGAAAATGCTATCAAAAATTTACTTGGAAGTAGATTAGAAGTTTCTGAAATTATATATTGAGACCATAACACTGCACAGCAGATTCAAGAACAAAGAAACATTTTGTCTAGAAGCATCAGCAGAACTCTTAAATACGATTTTATGTAAGGAAATGAAAACTGAATGCAAAGGGACTGTAGGTTACCGAGGACATTAATTGTAGCTGGTATCAGGGTGTATACGACCCGGGACAACCGGGAAATCCGGGAGAAACCCGGGAATTTTTTCATCCGGGAGAAAACCGGGAAAAACCCGGGAATTTTTCGGAATTCCGGGAATTTTTCATTGCTTTAGTTTTCAGTTAAATTTTTGTAATTTTGACTGCAGAATTGATTCTCTAGCAAAGAATGTTGTTGTTTCCTGCTACTGGAGAACGATACTGCAGCAATATAGTATGAACGAGAAGGAAAAAAATAAATCTTTAGTGGCAAAGGAAAAGTGCAATTTACAACAACAAAACACCGTGCACGCACAAGCGTGTGCAAATAGCAAAAATATGTCAAAGGCCGTAGAGCGCAGACTGTAATTCTTCGTAACAATAAACTGCTTGCTATGAGCATGACGTCACAACTGTTCACATTAGGTTCGTTTGACCAGTTGCTAGCGATCTGTTGCGCATGCGCATTTGATCGCGTATAAGCAGTACCTTCTCCCGTCTCCCGCTACTTGAAGTTTGGCTGTTACCTGTATCGGTAGTAGCAGCAAGCAGCCAGATGCAAACGAGAAAAATTTTTCTCGCGTGCCATAGCTGCCAGATTCGCGCTTTCACAGAGTTGTAGTGGTGAAGGGGTTAGTCTCCACGTGACCCGTGTTTACGTTAAGTGTTTTCGCTGCTTATCTTCGTGTGCAGCTCTCACGTCAAATGAAAACAAAACGGATTTCTGTGGCCGGGAGCTATCAACTGAATTAAAATACATTCACATAATTACGGAGGGCAAAAATATATTATTAATTTCAATTTTCTGATTTTATTTCCAAGTTAGGAGCAGTCAAGCATTAATCGCCTTGCAGAACAATGAAGTTATTTTTGCAAGTTTATTAAAGAAATTTGGCTTTATTAATCTTTCCGCTGAAGAAATCATTTTATTTGAAACGAAGTTTTCTTTCTACAGTATTGGCTAGTTCCAACTGTTCGCTGAATTTCAAGTGCAGTTTCAAGTGCACATTATCATCTTCTGCCATGTATGGCATTATGCCACAATAAAGAACCAAAAATGAGATCGTAGAGTACTGGTACTCCAAGAAAATTTACATCCCAAAAACCACACTGAAAAACTTAATATCAGATGGGACCTACTTCATTGTGAATCTGGAAAAAGCCAATTTGGACTTCAAGCCGAACTATGCATTTTAGTATGGTTCACGAAATTCCAATGCTCTTTGGAGTATCCTCTGATGCCCTGTTTCTTTTATGGTGTAATGTAAGCTCTCTTAGTGCTCTATACACACGAACATGCGGGCTTCCTACACCACTGCAGTTGCACACGCACAATAATGCCTGTTTTCTGGCGCTCTCTGGCAACGGGTATATTGAACCTATTTCTAACAGTCTCCGGATATTACTGCGAACGGTGGTTAGAAAAGCGTTACTTTCAAAGTAAATTTCTTTTTACGCAAGATGAAATAAGTTACGTGTGAGAAAGTGGGATGGATATCTAAATCATAGAGCGTTAGAAACTGAACAGTTTGAGAACCAGCCACTTACAAGAATTTCGAGCCGAGACATTTATGTCATAATTTTAAATTTACTGGCACAGTTGTGTGATGTATCTTAAAGTATAACACACGCAAAAGAGATCAATATTACATGTGAAAGCTTAACTTCTGTTGTAGCGTGTTAATCTTAGAGACCAATATAATATGTCAAAGCTTAGCTTCTCTTGTAGATATACGGTACTGTGTACATTAATGTAAACCGTTAACCTTTCCTCTTGTGTGTCCGCGCTATGTAACCAGTGATCTTGCTATTGGCTGACTATAACATGTGTCCTATGCTCTGAATAGCTGCTGTCATCGGCTGGCGAGACCTCGTGGCTTGAGATACGACTCGCTTACAAAAGGACACCGCAACCTCGGTTTCAACGCTCTGGAAACTAACGCGCTGTGTTTGGTGCAATTCGAATTTATACTTTCGTAATGCGAAAATATGCAGCGTATATGTTGCTGCAAATCAAAGGTCCTTCCAAAACTACTCTCATTTTTTTAATTAAAAGTCTCTCCATACTTCTCTCCCCCGTCATTTCTTTTTTTCCCGGAAGTTCTACGCGATTGTATATAACCATTCAAAGGATTGATAAGTTTTGCAGTTCCGAGGGAAAGTCTACTGTCACTTAACACGGAAAAAGTGTATATTCGCCCGGGAAAAAGCATATTTTTTAACCGGGATATCCGGGAGAAATCCGGGAATAATCCGGGAATTTTTTTTCCTTGTCCCCGTATACACCCTGTGGTATGCATGGGTGAGGAATTAAACAACTGACATAAAGAAATTGTGAAATAAGCACAATGAAGTTTTAAACTTCTCACTTCCTATTTCTGGAAGTGCTGGACAGCAAGTACCATTTGCACTGTCTGAGAAAAAAATTGAAGCATCCAAAGAGGAAGAGGAAAGCAAATGAAACACACAGCATTCATACCTTCATCAAATTCAAGCTAGCTCACAACTGTTGTAACTGGTCCCTAACATACTGCCAGTGGTATGGACGTGAAGTCTGAACTCACCCCCCCCCCCCCCCCCCCCACCACCACCACCACCACCACCCCAAATCTTCTGTTAAGGACAGATATGTGGCTCTAGCTAGCCATGGCATTAACTCATCATCATGCATACAGTTTGTAGAGATGTGCCATATGTAAATGAGCATTGTTGAACAAGCATACTGTAGTGTGAGATGTAACACATGAGGATGCTGGATGTATGTGATGTAGTGTTGCGCTATCATTCTCTCAATCACTACCAGCTGTGATATCAAGTCATACCTGTGGCTCCCAGGGAGTAAGACCACTGTACCTCTCCAAAACAATGGAAGAATGGAACCTACCTAATTTGCAACCATACTCACTAACAAAAGTCATTTGGGATGGTGTAGAACCACAGTTCATCGCTAAAAACTACGTGATGCCATTCTTCAGCAGTCCATGCTTCCCGGTCACAGCACCACTCCAAATGGAGCCATTTGTGTTGTTGTGGTAATGGTAGCCTATTCATGGGATGGTAGTTCTCTAGTCCATCTGCTGCTAGTCTCCCACCAGTAATGCAAGATGCCGCAGAATGTTTCAGGGACTCCATTACTTTTCCTCGACTGGCATTTACGAATGTGAAAGGATTATGATGTGCTTGGTTCACAATATGGGGATTCTCCCTTGTGGTGATCAGATGTGGTTGATCGGAACATGGACAGGTATGTCTGCCTACACCTTTCCATGCCGTCCATTAACGGGTCGCTGTCACATCGGAATGTCCCTCAAATCTGGACATTGCCTGATTCTGCCATATGCCAAATCGAGATCCACAGTGATAACCATTTCAGTTTTTGTCAGATGCTTATAATGCTGTCTCGTATGAGTACGTTGCATCTACATCAATATCTACATCCGTATTTTATATATTCATTTACATGTCTAGTTCTGTAGGACCAAATTGAGGAGCATATCTCGAAGGTCATGGAACATGTCAGTACAAGAAATTACAACATAAAATTAACAACAGATAAATTAAAATGATTATGAAGTCTAAAAATGTCAAGCTATAGGTTTATGTGAATGTAGTCAACAATATAATGTAAGAATCAGCTTAATTTTTCAAGAAACTCCTCAACAGAATAGGAGTGACCCATGAAGAAACTCTTCAGTTTCAATTTGAAAGTACGTGGATTACTGCTAAGATTTTTGAATTCTTGTGATAGTGTGCTGAAAATGGATGCAGCAGTATACTGCACACCTTTCTGCCAAGAGTTAAGGAATTGCGATCCAAATACAGACTGGATTTCTGTCAGGTATTAATTGAGTGAAAGCTGCCTATTCTTGGAAATAAGCTGATATTGTTAACAAGAAGTGACTAGTGAACAGGGGTTGACAAGAGGTTTGCAAACCTACACCACTTATTGCCCGAACTGCCTGTTTCTGCATCAAAAATATTCTTTTAGGATGGGAAGAGTTACCAAAATGTAATACCATATGACATAAGAGAATGAAACTGAGCAAAGTAGACTAATTTTCATGTCAAACGAACACTTACCTCAGATACCATTCGAATACTAAAAATGGCAGCATTAAGTCTTTGAATAAGATCCTGAATGTGGACTTTCTACGACAGTTTACTATC
Source organism: Schistocerca cancellata (assembly GCF_023864275.1). Classification (NCBI taxonomy): domain Eukaryota; kingdom Metazoa; phylum Arthropoda; class Insecta; order Orthoptera; family Acrididae; genus Schistocerca; species Schistocerca cancellata. The sequence continues at coordinate 561,491,263 of NC_064631.1, forward strand.
TATCTGAACACCTAGAAATTTGAACTGTACAGTTTCACTAATCATATGCCCATTTTGTGAAATTAAAACGTCTGGTTTTGTTGAATTGTGTGTTAGAAACTGTAAAAACTGAGTCTTACTGTGATTTAGCGATAGTTTATTTTCTACAAGCCATGAAATTTCATGAACTGCACTATTTGAAACAGAGCCAATGTTGCACACAACACCAAGTACTACCAAGCTAATGTCATCAGCAAACAGAAATATTCTAGAATTATCTGCCATACTAGAGGACATATCATTTATATAAATAAGGAATAGGAGTGCCCCCAACACTGATCCCTGCCCCCCCCCTCCCCCTCCCTCCAATTTGTCCATACCTCACTCAGGCCCCACATCACAGCCATTCTCAACACTGTGAATAATGACCTTTTGCTGTCTGATGTTAAAGTAACAGGTGAACCAATTGTGAGCTACTTCCCATATTCTGTCATGGTCCAACTTCTGGACATTTACATGGCTGCTCTGCATCATCGAATCACTTTCATGCTATTTCTCTATTAGTCCACTCTCGAACAGTGCATGGAAAAAACAATATATCTTTCTGTGCAAGCACTGATTTCCCTTATTTTATTATGATCATTTCTTCCTATGTAGGCTGGCATAAACAAAATATTTTCTCATATGGAGGAGAAAGGTGGTGATTGAAATTTCATGAGAAGTTCAAGGCGCAATGAAAAAGCCTTTGTATTAATGATTTCCACCCCAAATCCTGTATCATGTCCATGACACACTTTCCCCTATTTCTCGATAATACAGAATAGAAAGTCTTTCACAGCCCGCCACACCGTGAGGCAACCACCCACTCAACCACAGGTGAGGGGTCAACCTCAATGCAGGTAACAACCAGGCTGGCTATCCGATTGACTGATCTGTGGACTAATGAGTTGTGCTGGACATTCATTGGATCCCCACCGCCAGTTCACAATAGCGAAGCATATCTACTGCAGCCTCGAGCTATGTAACCAAAGCTAACACAGCCTGGAGCTGAGAGCGAACTGTCACCAACTCATCTCACATTGCACGCAGCAGTTACAGTCCTTATCCATACTAAAGAAAACTACACTACACAGCCAAACAAATGACTATTGACACATGCTGTGGAACTCTACTGTAGACAGTTATGAAAACTGAAAAGCTGTGACTAGTAAATTAGGTTAACATACAGAGATTCAAAACCTAAACTACCAAAGCACACACACAGACACTAAATAATACACTCCTGGTTAGAAGCTTGTAAAATGGCACAAAATCAGTTACTTCCCTGTTGCTGCTGGTGCTCAGCTGGTGGCTGCAGCTCCTTCACAGTGATCACTTAAGATCTGATGCTGTGCATGCCCCTTGTATGCTCTAACAGGCCTAATGACGACACTAAACATGAATAATGCTACTGCATTTTGATGGCTGTTCTACCATTCACAGAGAATTGCAGTTCTAATATGTACCCATTGATGATTTGTACATGTACGAGGTTACATTGACATCTATATGTCTCTTCTGGGTGCATCACTTTTTTGTCAGGAAGTGTACCTTCCTCCTTTAATACTCCAAACTGAGATAAATGATGGTACTGTCAAATGTGTTACAGTATTATAGCTGAGAACTAATACTTTTTACAGAATTATATAAGTTTAGGAGCATAGAAACAATAATATGTACTTTCAACACATTTGATTTCTGTGTACTGACAGTATTCCTTGTTTACATACTACAGCTGCGTTTGAAATTATGCCTAGGTTTTACATAATACGAGTTATGGGTAATGTACCAAAACATAAGGAAATGTAAGTTGTTGTTGTTATTATTATTATTATTATTATTATTATTATATATTTCAGCCTTTGATCACACATGCAGTATTATTACTAGTTTCGACTTACTACCAAGTTGTCATTAGTTGATACGACTACGTTACACAGTAACTGTTTAACTAAACATTCCTGGAGCGGCACTCACTGGGAGGCTGAAATACATAACAACATAAATTTTGATCACTGTGTGCTGAATCTCTGTAAGAAATTTAATTTGATTGTTGTAAATCAAGTTTTAAATTTTCCCCTTCTTATCCCAGGTAAATGTATATATCAGAAGTGACGGCTTGTGCCCAGAATGAATGAGGGTTCGCTATTTTTATTGTGTCATACAATTTATGCTGCCAAAGAATTTAATTTCCTTAATTACTCAAAATATTTCTGCAGATCTAAAATTATTTTAAAAGAGGCTGATGACATTCATGGGGTTGAATCTCCTATAGAAGTATGTTTATAGAGGAAGTTTTTCCTCCTTTTCATTTCTATTGTGAATCTGTCCGTGACTCGCTGAAATCTGGAAGCTTGTGTATCATTTCCTTTTCAGTAGGTAGTGCGGCAAGAGCAGACAGTCTGTCTTCATCCATGGTCATTCTAAGAAACATTTTGATCCACAACAAAGTGGAGAAACACCTCTCTGCTTCACACGTCATCACTGGGATAGTAGCTACTAATTTCTACAATTTTATGATATCACCAAATAGTTCTTGCAGGTAATTTTCAATTAAAAGCTTCAGAAGGGCTACTGCACCTACCATTTCTTGAAAATCATTTAGAAAATAAATGATTCGTCGTTCTGTTTCTACTTAGCTGTATTTAAGAATGGATAGGACTGCACAACAACAGAAAGATTTATTTTTCAGTGAAGGTAGGAAGTGCTGGTCAAGTAAAGCAGAGGCCAATAAGTGGCTGGAGAATTCAAACCTGTTTGCTCTGCTAAATTATTATGTCACGTACTTCTATTGCTGCTGTGTTCCTTGTTTTATACATGTCCTCGCATCTTCTTTTTCATGTATTTGGGCCTTCCTCGATAATGATATTATCAGTGTTGTCCCTAATTTTCAAAATTTCATTTTTGAATGATGCTGTTGCAAGCTTTATTGAGACGGGCTCAGTGGTGCACTTTTGTAATTGGCTGTATGAGATATCTGTGTGGGGCATTATGTTTATAAAACACCTCTAACCAAAAGGAAGATTTGGCTGTTGCTATTTCAACCTTAGACCATATGCTTGATTCACAGTTGTTATCTGCTTGCTAGTACCTTTAGTATATTGAAGACATTCTTGAATGATCTCTTTTTTTTCTTGTTAACTGTAAGTATTGCTCTCAATTTAAAGTTCCATCTTTTGGCTGATCTATGAGGGACACTCTGTTTCACTATTTATCTTGAACAGCCACTCTTCGAGGTGAATGAGAGAAAAATAGTGGTAGCTGTGCAATAGTACTGGAAAGCAATTTTACATGTTTATTTTGACATCTAGCTTGGGCAAGAATAAAGTGCAGCTGGTGTGCATAACAGTGCACATAATACACAAAATGATACTCTTCTTTTCTCTTTCAGTTGTTCAGATCCTGGCATGTTGCAGGTGTGATAATGAGTAAGAAAATAAGATTGTGGGTAAGCTGTTGCTGAACAGCATAGTGAACACATTATTGCAGCCATCATAGACATGACGCCAACACCTACCATAGTAGCACAAGTATATATGTCAACTAGCTCAGCAGATGAAGAGATTGAATGAACGTATGATGAGATACAGGAAGTTACTCAGATGGTTAAAGGAGGTGAAAATTTAATTGTGATGGATAACTGGATTTCAGTAGTAGGAAAAGGAAGAGAAGGAAAAATAGTAGGAGAACGTGGACTGAGGGAAAGGAATGGAAGAGGCAGCCCCCGCCGGCCGGAGTGGGCGAGCGGTTCTAGGCACTACAGTCATGAACCACGCGAGCGCTATGGTCGCAGGTTCGAATCCTGTCTCGGGCATGGATGTCTGTGATGTCCTTAGGTTAGTTAGGTTTAAGTAGTTCTAAGTTCTACGGGACTGATGACCTCAGAAGTTAAGTCCCATAGTGCCCAGAGAAATTTTTGAGCCAGGCAGCCCCCACCTCTCCACCCTCCTTTGTAGAATTTTGCACAGAGCATAATTTAATCACCACCACCACCCATTTTAAGAATCATGAAAGAAAGTTGCTTGCATGAAAGAGAAATGAGGACACTGGAAACTTAAAATTGTGTAATGGCAAGACAGAGATTTCAAAACCACATTTTATACTGTAAGATGTTTCCAGAGGCTGACATCACTTGGACTTTAATTTATTGGTTCGAACTGCGTACTAAAATCGAAGAAACTGAAAAAAAAAGGATGGAAATTAAGGAGATACAATAATAAGGAATTTATCCAGATTCTCATAACTGTATGGAATATGAAGCTTTCATAATTTGGTAATTTGGACCTTACTTTGTGTTTCTCTGTATCAGAATTTACAGCAACCATCTGGAGGAGTTTTCCTCATACCAGACTGACACCAATCTGAATGAGGTGTAATTGTAGTAACTTCCCATAACTAACTCCAGTCATTATAATATAATACCTCATGGGTGTATCATGTGTCTTGTAGTGAAAATTTAGAAGAAGCTGGAACATGGAGTCATGTGGTGCATGAAGAACCTGGAGCAGTGGGATGCATCACTAAAGAGGCTAACTGTGAACATGGTGAACTGCAACACTCAAAGCCCCTTTTTTGTGTAATACAGGTGTGCAGGCCATATGCTGTGGACAATCTGCTGAAATCTGATGATAAACCTATTCAAGCTGCAACACTGGCTGGTCTGATGGCTTTCTTTATATTTCTGTCTTTATGTGTTATTGAAGTATGTAGTTTTGTAATATTATTCATTGGGCACAAATATAATGAAATGAGTATGATCTGCCTTTTTTCCTTTTCCATAAATTTTCTTTGTTGAAAATGTGGACCCAATACGCTTCTGTCTCTGCACTGTTGTTATGTTGTGTATGCAGAAATGTAAAAGGTAATGTGAGCAAATTTAATAGAAACATAAGACAGTCATTAAAGAAATGCATTCTTGAAGTATGAGGCATGTTGAGAATGGAAGTGTACTGTGGCCATAACAGACTGTTGTTTTATATTTTTTAAGGGCTGTTAGATAGAGGGCGATCCCCTGACCAGAGCGAGCATCACAGGAACATGGTAGTACCTAAACGTGTGCTTAAGTGTCCGGCTGGGTGAAAGATGTCAGTAAGAAATCCTGTCAAGTATGTGCCATGAGCTTCCTACTCGCAGAAGTAATAGCATGTACCAAATTTTTTATATGAATCAAAAAAGTTTGTGGTGAAGGTGTTTCAAACAGAATGAGTGTGTTTAAGTGATGCTGAGGGTTTTGGGTAGTCAGAACAAATGTTCGTGATGAACCTTCCATTTTGAATAATGAGTTGGTGTAAAATATTGAAGAAACTGTTCATGAAGACTGCTGACTGATAGTGGATGAAATTTCTGCATTGTTTCCAAAATTATCTTATATGAGGCATTCACAGAAATACTGGGGTATCAAGGACTGGCTGCAAGATGGATTCCAAAACAGCTAATAAAGCAGCACAAGAAAAATCTGGTCAGTAGTGCCCACAAGTTTCTTGATCAACTTGGATTGGACAGTGAGGATTTTCTGTGCTCGGTTGCAACTGGAGATGAAATGTGATGGCCCATTATATGCCTCAGACAGACAGACAATTGTCACAGTGGCATCATACCAATTCCCATCTTCCAAAACCTTCAGAATCACAATATCAGGCAAAAAAAAAAAAAAAAATAAATAAATAAAAAAAAAATAAAAAAAACATGGCTTCAGTGTTTTGGGACCAAAAAGGAATCATTTTGTTCAAATTTCTCCCTCTGGGGGAGACCATCAATGCACAATGATATTGTGAGTCTTAAAAAAAACTGAAAATGAGCATTCAAAACAAAAGGTGGGGAATGCTGATGAGAGGAGTGTGCTTGTTGTGTGGTAACATGCATCCTCACACAGCATTATCCACTAAGGCACTCTTGGGTTCATCTGGTTGGATGCTTTGAAACCCCTGCCCCCCATATTTTCCTGACTTGGCGCATTTAGATTATCATCTTTTCATCTCTCTTAAGGCACAGATGAGTGGAATGAAATTTTAAAGCGATGAGCAGATGCAGAAAGAGGTTCTGAAGTGGGGAAAGGAACTGGTGGGAGAGTTGTTTGAGGAAGGTTTAAAGAAGCTTGTGCCACAGCTCACCATGTCCACTGAATTAATTGCCATCTCCCAATTATGTGGAAAAACAGTCAACAAGTGTAACAACAATATCTTGCAATTTTTTTCAAATAAATGTTTTATAAAAAATTATAAAAACCTAATACACTTACTTTCTGCACATGCCTTGTATTTTCGGTGGGTGGCAGATACTTTTAGATTGCAGATATTTATCAAAAACGTAACTGTAGTACAACCATTAGCTGCTATGCAAAATCTTTATTGTAGCTACCAGTGCCTGATGATGATCTGTGATAACTGAAACTAATGGCAATAATAAAGGTTTTTCACAGTAGCTGATGGTCATATCATAAAATTTTTGATTAAAATGGTTTCAGTTATAACAAGAGAAATAATATTAACCTTGATATGTGTAGTCTACCAGTAGAAAACATACCAAAAAGTCTTGAGCAAGCATTGAGGTGTAAGCAGGAACATTATGGTGATGCAATTTCTACGAGTGGTTTTGCCACAATTTTGCTCATTTTCTTCGGATTGCTCCATGCAAGTGGTCCATAACTTCCAGGTACTAGTCCTTGTTGTCTGTACGACCATAAGGTGGGAACTCATGATGCACTATACCATTGTAACTGAAGAAAACAGTGAAAAGAACCTTCACATGTGATCAAACTTGTCAATTTTTTTCTGGTCCTGGATCATCAGGCAGTTTCCATTGGGACGACTGGGCCTTGGTTTTGATGTGATACCCATATACCCAGGTTTTGTCGCTTGTTATAACCCTCTTCAGATGTTCTAGATCATTGTCAATTTTATTCAGCAATTGCTGATCAATGTCTATGTGACGTTGTTTTTGGTCTGAAATTCGACAATTTCAGAACATCTTTTGCTGCTATATGTTTCATGTCCAAAACATATATTTATATAAAAAAAAATTGCTTGGCATGAGCTAAGGATATGCTGACATTATCAGCATCTCTTCTGATGGTGATTCAACTGTTTTTCACTTTCTTTCCTTTTTCCACATTTTTGCCAGTAAGTGATGTGTGAGGTCATTCAGGACAGTAGTTGTGTTCAACATCTTTGCACCCTCTTTGGAACATTGATACCACTCGTAAACTCTTATCTTACTCATAGTAGATTCGCAAAAGCCCCAGTTGATATTTCAAATGCGGTGCTGTGCTGCATTCCGTTCTTGTGCTGTATTCCATTCTTCAAGCAAAATTTAGGGCAAATTCTTTGATCCATCTGCTTAACAAAACAGAGGAAGCGCTAACTTTGATAAAATGTATATGTTTTACTTTTAGTTTATTAGGTTACAACTTAGCTGATGTACTCTCAAAGAGTATTAAGCAGTATAGTGATAGTTTATGTGTAATATAGTATACAGACAACATTTTTTTTAGTTAATGTGTGTCTTGACTGTTTTGACTTGAATGAAAGATCTCCTTTTTGAGTTTATGTACTGAACACAATGACTGAATTAATGAATAAAAACATCATGTTCCTTGCATTCTCAGCCACTTTCTTCAAACTGTCATAGTACAGAGCACAATATAAAAAGGAACTATGAAGAAGATTGAGAATAACAGCAACTCCATCAAAGCAACAATGACTTTCTGAAGCTAACAAAATGAAATGTGGTGTAGATAGCATGACATAAATTTTCAGAATATTTTTCATTTACCTGCGTTACAACATGCTCTGTGTAGCAGTACTAGTATGTTGTACTCTAAGATTTCATATGAAATTTAAAGGTCATCTGGAATGTATGTTTCAGTGTGAAACATTGCCTCTATTATTAAATATTTTTTGTAATGTGGTACCAGTTATTGAATACCCTCTTTGCTGAAATTTTTTGCTTGTGATGATCTTTACAGGTGTCTTTGGTGTCACTGTAAAATGTTTGTTTCCTTCCACAAATTTTACTTGCCGGAAAAATTAACATTCTGCTTATGGAGAAAAGTGATTGACTTATTGTATACTTCTTTTATTTTAGAATATGATTACAGTTACTACCGGTTGCAGCCATACAGTGCTCATCTTCAGAATTCTGGAAATATCCCGCTTAGGGCTGGGACCAGAGCTGATAGTGATCACCTTCTGTGATTCTGCCTAAAATAAAAGACAGGCATAATTTTATTTTCTACACTCACTTCACTTGACATCATGAACATTTTTAAGTTCTGGATTCGATGTATCTTCTACTTACACACAGGTTATTCATTCATTGTCTCATTTCTATATAACAGATTTGAGAAGTAATGTCTACTCTTGTCATGTTTTGTTTATTTAAAACTAATTTACTGCCTGAATGTCACATCTCTAGTTCTGTGCATTGTTATAAACACCTGGTTAAATTTGGTCAAAGCTTGTGATTAGGGGAAAACGATTTATGTTCATAAATGAAGAACCAAGACCTGGTCGATCAATGGATAAAATAGCAACCACATCACTGTCTACCCAGGTCTTTGGCTTTGTTTCTTTCTTTCGTACTGTTGAGACGTATTTATATTATCATAATAAAATGTTTTTTGTGTATTAGGCATTGTGTAACTGCTACTCACAAGTAACAAATCAAGAATTAGTACGAGGTTTTTTGCAGCATCTTATCACACAGTGCAAAAAAATCACTTCTCACAAAAGAGGTGGGGGATTGTTTTATGTCCAACTCAAATATATTGGCAAACCACTAAAAGTTCTTATTAGCAAACTTCTCAGGAACCACCTAATCTTCTGTGTTGAGTTGTAGTAAACTTTGTTTAAATGATTAATGGAAAATCTCATATAGAGATGTGAAACAAATACTAACAAAGAGATAGAGGGGCTGGCCAGTACTTACCTCAGCTCAGTACAGCCGATAGATACACACAAAACAAAACCGAAAATTTATGTTCCTAGCTTTCGGAACAAATGTTCCTTCATCAGGGAGGAGAGAGGGGAAAGAAAGGGAAGAAGGGAAAGGAGATTCAGTTACTCACAACCCAGGTTATGAAGCAACAGGGAAAGGAAAATAGGGAGGGTAGCAAGGATGGAGGCATGGTTGTCAGAGGGAAGCCAAAGATATTCTACTGTAAGTACTGTGCCAGCTTCAAGCCAAAGAGGATGCATACAGAAGTAAAGAGGTATATAGTATAAAGATAAACACAACTATGCAGGATGAAAAGATGCGTGAATGGCTAAGAGGAAAGGGAAAGAGGAAAGGGAAAGAGGAGAAGACTGAAGAGTAAATGGGAGTGAGGTTGTTTAACGTAGGTTCAGTCCAGGGGGATGGCGGGATGAAAGGATGTGTTGGAGTGCAAGTTCCCATCTCCGCAGTTCAGAGGGACTGGTGTTGGGTGGGAGAAGCCAAATGGCACATACGGTGTAGCAGGTTCCTAGGTCCCTAGAATTATGCTGCAGGGCATGCTCCGCTACTGGGTATTGGGCATCTCCTAGGCGGACAGTTCGTCTGTGTCCGTTCATGCGCTCAGCCAGTTTAGTTGTTGTCATGCCAATGTAAAAGGCTGTGCAGTGCAGGCATGTCAGTTGATAAATGACATGTGTAGTTTCACATGTGGCCCTGCCTTGAATTGTGTACGTTTTACCAGTAGCGGGGCTGGAGTAAGTGGTTGTGGGGGGATGCATGGGGCAGGTTTTGCAGCGGGGTCGGTTACAGGGGTAGGAACCGCTGGGTAGAGAAGGTAGTCTGGGAATATTGTAGGGTTTAACAAGGATGTTACGGAGGTTAGGGGGTCGACGAAAGGAAACTCTGGGTGGTGTGGGGAGAATTTTGTCAAGGGATGACCTCATTTCAGGGGTTGACTTGAGAAAATCATATCCCTGGCGGAGTAATTTGTTGATGTTTTCGAGGCCAGGATAATATTGGGTGACAAGGGGGATGCTTCTGTGTGGTCTGGGGGTAGGAACATTGTTGTTGGATGGGGAGGAATGTATTGCTCGAGAGATCTGTTTGTGGACAAGGTCTGCAGGATAGTTGCGGGAGAGGAAAGCACTGGTCAGGTTATTGGTGTAATTGTTGAGGGATTCGTCACTGGAGCAGATACGTTTGCCACGAATACCTAGGCTGTAGGGAAGGGAGCGTTTGATGTGGAATGGATGGCAGCTATCAAAGTGAAGGTACTGTTGTTTGTTTGTGGGTTTGATATGGACAGAGGTGTGGATGTGAGCTTCAACAAGATGAAGGTCAACATCCAGGAAGGTGGCTTGGGTTTTGGAGAAGGACCAGGTGAAATTCAGATTCGAAAAGGAGTTGAGGTTATGGAGGAAATTAAGAAGTGTTTCTTCACCATGAGTCCAGACCACAAAGATGTCATCTATAAACCTATACCAGGCCAGGGGAAGCAGCTGTTGGGTCTTCAGGAAAGCCTCCTCCATGCGGCCCATGAAGAGGTTGGCATAGGACGGAGCCATCCTGGTTCCCATGGCCGTTCCCCTGATTTGTTTGTAGGTCTGGCCTTCAAAAGTCAACTCTCCGACACCTCAACCTACAAAGCTGTTACCCAGGATCCCATTCCCTCCATCCAGACTGAGCTGCAAAAAATCCTAAGAATCCAAGGTCCCTCACAAGGCCTCACAACGGCTTCCCTAGAATTACTCACTCCACCTGAGCCACGTACCCCTACCTTCTACCTATTACCCAAAATCCACAAAGAGAACCATCCTGGCCGTCCCATTGTAGCAGGCTTCAAAGCCCCAACCGAACGTATCTCAGCTCTGGTAGACCAGCACCTCCAACCTATCACCCGCAGACTCCCATCCTACATCAAAGACACAAACCATTTCCTAGAACGCCTCAAATCCATTCCCACTCCTCTCCCACCTGAAACCTTTCTTGTCACCATAGATGCTACATCCCTTTACACAAACATCCCACATACCCATGGTCTCTCTGCCCTTGAGCACTACCTCTCCCAACGCCCACCCGAAGATCTTCCAAAAACCTCGTTCCTCATCACACTTACCAACTTCATCCTCACCCATAATTACTTCACTTTTGAAGGCCAGACCTACAAACAAATCAGGGGAACGGCCATGGGAACCAGGATGGCTCCGTCCTATGCCAACCTCTTCATGGGCCGCATGGAGGAGGCTTTCCTGAAGACCCAACAGCTGCTTCCCCTGGCCTGGTATAGGTTTATAGATGACATCTTTGTGGTCTGGACTCATGGTGAAGAAACACTTCTTAATTTCCTCCATAACCTCAACTCCTTTTCGAATCTGAATTTCACCTGGTCCTTCTCCAAAACCCAAGCCACCTTCCTGGATGTTGACCTTCATCTTGTTGAAGCTCACATCCACACCTCTGTCCATATCAAACCCACAAACAAACAACAGTACCTTCACTTTGATAGCTGCCATCCATTCCACATCAAACGCTCCCTTCCCTACAGCCTAGGTATTCGTGGCAAACGTATCTGCTCCAGTGACGAATCCCTCAACAATTACACCAATAACCTGACCAGTGCTTTCCTCTCCCGCAACTATCCTGCAGACCTTGTCCACAAACAGATCTCTCGAGCAATACATTCCTCCCCATCCAACAACAATGTTCCTACCCCCAGACCACACAGAAGCATCCCCCTTGTCACCCAATATTATCCTGGCCTCGAAAACATCAACAAATTACTCCGCCAGGGATATGATTTTCTCAAGTCAACCCCTGAAATGAGGTCATCCCTTGACAAAATTCTCCCCACACCACCCAGAATTTCCTTTCGTCGACCCCCTAACCTCCGTAACATCCTTGTTAAACCCTACAATATTCCCAGACTACCTTCTCTACCCAGCGGTTCCTACCCCTGTAACCGACCCCGCTGCAAAACCTGCCCCATGCATCCCCCCACAACCACTTACTCCAGCCCCGCTACTGGTAAAACGTACACAATTCAAGGCAGGGCCACATGTGAAACTACACATGTCATTTATCAACTGACATGCCTGCACTGCACAGCCTTTTACATTGGCATGACAACAACTAAACTGGCTGAGCGCATGAACGGACACAGACGAACTGTCCGCCTAGGAGATGCCCAATACCCAGTAGCGGAGCATGCCCTGCAGCATAATTCTAGGGACCTAGGAACCTGCTACACCGTATGTGCCATTTGGCTTCTCCCACCCAACACCAGTCCCTCTGAACTGCGGAGATGGGAACTTGCACTCCAACACATCCTTTCATCCCGCCATCCCCCTGGACTGAACCTACGTTAAACAACCTCACTCCCATTTACTCTTCAGTCTTCTCCTCTTTCCCTTTCCTCTTTCCCTTTCCTCTTAGCCATTCACGCATCTTTTCATCCTGCATAGTTGTGTTTATCTTTATACTATATACCTCTTTACTTCTGTATGCATCCTCTTTGGCTTGAAGCTGGCACAGTACTTACAGTAGAATATCTTTGTCCCTCTGACAACCATGCCTCCATCCTTGCTACCCTCCCTATTTTCCTTTCCCTGTTGCTTCATAACCTGGGTTGTGAGTAACTGAATCTCCTTTCCCTTCTTCCCTTTCTTTCCCCTCTCTCCTCCCTGATGAAGGAACATTTGTTCCGAAAGCTAGGAACATAAATTTTCGGTTTTGTTTTGTGTGTATCTATCGGCTGTACTGAGCTGAGGTAAGTAAACTTTGTTTGTATGTTTGGTGCAAGTATCATGAGATGAAGATTACTTCCATATTAGTTTGGACTGAAAGAGCTCTGAAATAAATGTTTTATTGCTGGAATAACTATTGGCACGATATAGTACAGATGCAATGAAACAATTTTCATTATTACAATGTTAGCAACAAGAGATGATATTACACAAGATTTTGGCAGTGTACAACCTGTTGATTCAATTTCATGTTGTTGCGTTTGGTGTTCTCTTAGTCTCTGTTATTGAAAACTGAAACAAACAATTCTCAGATATTGAGTGTATTTTCTGACCAATGGAAAAATACTATCAGAGCACAAAAAAAAAAAGACGAATATGCTCCTGTTTAAAAGACTCAGAATGAAAAGTGAGGTGTCAGCTGCCTCAGTTTACCTCCCAAAGCACCTTTAAAAATTTTCCCAAAATTTTAAGCATACAAACATTCACACTCTTTTTAACATGCAACTCACCCCTTATTCCCATGATCTCTCCTAACAGTGACCCACACACAACACATGCTGCAAGTAGCTCATACCCCTGCACTCCCACTTGCCCATTCTCACTCGCTTATTCATCCCACCTCATTGCAATTATCTCTTTGTGTCTCTCTATCTGTCACTGTATCCTGACTCAAGGCTACAGTCCTTCGCTGTGTTGTAATACTGCTGTCTCCTCTCACTGTCACTCTCTCTCTTTTGTCCACTGTTAATGCTGCCATCTCATTCATGCCTTCCCACTGCTACTGTCTCTTCTCCCACTCACTATCTCTCCCTCATTGCTGCTGCCATAGACTCTGTCTCTCATTCTCACTGGCTCTCCTTCTCTTTATTTCTCTCCCACTAGCACTGTCTCCTTCATTCTTTGTGCCTTTCTCTCACACTGCAGTTGTCTCCTTCACTCTTATTTATGATTTTTCTGCCTCTTTCCCACTGTCACTGTCTCCTCCTATCTCAGCATGAGAAAGTACAAATATGTTCACATGCCAAAATTTGAGAGAAAATTTTTAAAGGTGTCGACAAATGTAGAATCAAGCAACTGGTACTCCACTTTTCACTCAAAGTCTTTTATTTTAAACAGGAACATATTTGCCAGTTTTGTGGTCCAATAGCAGCATTTTTCCACTGGTTCCCTTCCTTTCCCTGCTACATAGAACTGCCCACGTCGTGTTGTGCCGACTCCACTGTAGTTTGAATGGATTTTTAAGTTTGTTTTATATGCCCGACTTCTAATTTCACCACAGAAGTCTCCAGGGTTGAGCAGTTATTGCCTGATGACGACACACAATACAGTTGGTTAAAGCGGAGTTCGCCGTTATTAATTATGTTTTTAGATTTAATTTTATTAGTCGTTTAACAGTGCATCGTCAAAATAAGTATGAAATGCTAATGTCTTTCCAATACATAATGTCGACTATTGAGTTAAAGTTCGTACCTATTTTGCCATTTTAGAGAAGAGAAACCTTAAGCGCTTCTGCTTCTATAGTCTCAGTGTCAAATGTTCACTAATTTCAATTTACTTCCTATCTCAGTTCAGTATTTAACACAAATTATATATCAATGTCATTTGGGAGATATTACGTCGGTTCCACACTAACGGAATAATACATAATTGTCATTTAACATCACTTTTATTAATAATCCTTTTTCTTATGACGTAAATGTTAATGAATGATCACTATCTAGGAGGAAAGAGGGATTGATCTTAATCATGAGATAATAGCTTTTAATGAGCCGCAATCATTAATTAAAAAGAAAATCAAGTTCAAGGATGATATGCGAACAACTTTCGTTACGTCCGTTTTCACATATCTGTCAAAACTAATCCTGTCACCCACAATTCAAATTAACACTAACGTTAACCCCTTTTGTCGGAACATCGAATCGTAACTATTATGTGAAAGTTTATTATAATCCCCGAATTAATTCCTTTCAGATACGCGCACGACCGAACAGCAGAACGGAGCACAAACGACTTGTTTTAACAACCGAACAACGCAATGACGTTACATTACGACAATGTCTGCCCAATGAACATCTCTTTGACTTTATCTTTTCTACTCTGCTTTTTTAAATTATTCCTAATTACAATTTATTCAGCTATTTAACGAAAACATCTAACAAAAGATAAAATAAATTAATCCCAACGTAAAAGATCCGTTATATACAGCAGGGCATAGTACTCATATGAAAAGAACTTTATGGGTTGGTAAAGTTTTGATAATTTTATTCAAGTAGATTAGATTAGAGACTAGATTAGATTAATACTAGTTCCATGGATCATGTATACGATATTTCGTAATGATGTGGAACGAGTCAAATTTTCCAATACATGACATAATTAAGTTAATTTAACAACATACTTAAGTTAATATAACAACTTTTTCAGTTTTTGTGTTTTTTTATTTTTATTTTTTTATTTTATTTATTTTTTTAATTTATAGCTAAAAATTCCTCTATGGAGTAGAAGGAGTTGTCATTCAGAAATTCTTTTAATTTCTTCTTAAATACTTGTTGGTTATCTGTCAGACTTTCGATACTATTTGGTAAGTGACCAAAGACTTTAGTGCCAGTATAATTCACCCCTTTCTGTGCCAAAGTTAGATTTAATCTTGAATAGTGAAGATCATCCTTTCTCCTAGTATTGTAGTTATGCACACTGCTATTACTTTTGAATTGGGTTTGGTTGTTAATAACAAATTTCATAAGAGAGTATATATACTGAGAAGCTACTGTGAATATCCCTAGATCCTTAAATAAATGTCTGCAGGATGATCTTGAGTGGACTCCAGCTATTATTCTGATTACACGCTTTTGTGCAATAAATACTTTATTCCTCAGTGATGAATTACCCAAAATATGATGCCATATGAAAGCAACGAGTGAAAATAGGCATAGTAAGCTAATTTACTAAGATGTTTATCACCAAAATTTGCAATGACCCTTATTGCATAAGTAGCTGAACTCAAATGTTTCAGCAGATCATCAATGTGTTTGTTCCAATTTAATCTCTCGTCAATGGACACACCTAAAAATTTGGAATATTCTACCTTAGCTATATGCTTCTGATTAAGGTCTATATTTATTAATGGCGTCATACCATTCACTGTACGGAACTGTATGTACTGTGTCTTATCAAAATTCAGTGAGAGTCCGTTTACAAGGAACCACTTAGTAATTTTCTGAAAGACAGTATTGACAATTTCATCAGTTAATTCTTGTTTGTCAGGTGTGATTACTATACTTGTATCATCAGCAAAGAGAACTAACTTTGCCTCTTCATGAATATAGAATGGCAAGTCATTAATATATTTTAAGAACAACAAAGGACCCAAGACTGACCCTTGTGGAACTCCATTCTTGATAGTTCCCCAGTTTGAGGAATGTGCTGATCTTTGCATATTATGAGAACTACTTATTTCAACTTTCTGCACTCTTCCAGTTAGGTACGAATTAAGCCATTTGTGCACTGTCCCACTCATGCCACAATACTTGAGCTTGTCTAGCAGAATTTCATGATTTACACAATCAAAAGCCTTTGAGAGATCAAAAAATTCGAAAGCCTTTGAGAGATCAAAAAATTCGAAACCACCGCCCGAGGTTTGCATTTTAGGGATCAACGACACTACTCACCACGCTAAACCAACAAGTGAAATTGAAATAACGCAAAACTAATTCCACACTTCTTACTGGATTTTACAAGCACAAGAATTTTGCATGAGGTTCCTAGAATCCTGCTGATGATAACACTCCACAGCATATTTCTCCATGATACATCACTCTATAAACTACTTTTTTGCCTCACGTTTGTTTTTATGTGCATATTTTACAAGTTCAAACAGGGTAACGTCCAAACTTTTTATCTTGGGAATGGATGAAATATCAAGAAAATTTTCAAGGTTATTTAAGATTGGGATCTTCGGAATATACTGAAAAAAATTCAGTCATTTGCTTTGCATAGCTGTCTTGGACTCTGCATCTCAGTTTTGGTAAACATAAACCATGTTCTGGGGGATATTCCTCGATAACCAATCAAGATTTCTGAAAATGGGAAAGTGGCACTTCTAGATAAATGCCTAGAGAATATACCATTACAATTTGTGCTGTTTCCTGCAGTTAGTTATTTAAATGCCCACTGCTGGTGGTGAAAAATGCTTTTTTCAGTTTGTCTCAGGAAACACCCCATAAAGTGCACTGTAGACCACATATAATGCAAATAAGAACCAGCCAGTTTTTTCCGATCCTTCTGCTGGGTATACTAATAGGGCCAGATCAAGGGCTATCCAAAAAACTTGATGCTAACATTCTATCACCAATGGAACCTGAGGTATAAGCCCTTGAAAAACTCCATACGTGGCATTTTGGAAAACATTGGTTGTACATGCTGTTGCATGCATACTGATAATTTTCTTTCACAGCAAGTATTGTTCGTATTTACTGTCTTCTTTTCTGAAACCCACTCATTTTTCTAAAGGGTGAATACTCCAACCTACAAATTTGGAGACTTTTTCCATGACAGTCTTGTCAATAAACAGTCAAACTAGCTAAGAGATCCCATACCAAGACTATTGATGGAATGAAACAGGTGCTGCATAACTTGTTTTGCACATGGGTTTTGAAAACATTAACATTTCTCCAATATTCAATCAGTTATGGAAAAGGGAAACTGGAACCCATGTGGCTGTTGAACTGATGTAGAGGTAACCACTGTGGAAGGTTAATACATTCAAGAGGGGTTTCTAAAAGAAGGCAGAGTCATAAAACTGGTTTAAAATGACAGATTATTCAGTCAAATTTCCTTTAATGTCAGCTACGCTTTCTTACATTCCCCTTCACCATGAAGCTGCTGTTATTCACAGATCAAGGTCATGGGTGGGTTGTGTATTCATCAATTAAAAAGAAATCAGATTCAGTATTGCACTAACGCCTCTATAGAGACAATAATACTAGGTGTCATATGCTAGATTTGTGACTGGATTAATGAGTGGTAAATTCAACCAAATGCATCGCACTGACTTGAAGAGAATATGGCAATGGTTCCCTACATGCTATGACTCCCATAGCACATCGCCTGCTACATTCTATTATTAAGTTTTTAATTCTAAAATTTTGCTACTGAAATATCATTTTCAGCCATTTTCCATTCATTTCCCTGTATATCTGATGCACAAGGTTTCTTTGTCATGCTCTGTTGTTATGTATGAGATGTTCTCTTCCAGAGCTTTGTGATTATGTTGTATCACAAATGTTAATCCATGACCTAATATCTAAATTGCTACAGTGTTTTTTTACTCTTTTTTATCTTAATTTTCTTGTGTTAATTGTGCCGTGTTGCATATTGCATTGCACGATATCTGTGTGAAACCTTCATACAATTCTCTTATTATTCCCTGACATCAATATGTATAAGCAAACTGGGAATATACACTCCTGGAAATGGAAAAAAGAACACATTGACACCGGTGTGTCAGACCCACCATACTTGCTCCGGACACTGCGAGAGGGCTCTACAAGCAATGATCACACGCACGGCACAGCGGACACACCAGGAACAGCGGTGTCGGCCGTCGAATGGCGCTAGCTGCGCAGCATTTGTGCACCGCCGCCGTCAGTGTCAGCCAGTTTGCCGTGGCATACGGAGCTCCATCGCAGTCTTTAACACTGGTAGCATGCCGCGACAGCGTGGACGTGAACCGTATGTGCAGTTGACGGACTTTGAGCGAGGGCGTATAGTGGGCATGCGGGAGGCCGGGTGGACGTACCGCCGAATTGCTCAACACGTGGGGCGTGAGGTCTCCACAGTACATCGATGTCGTCGCCAGTGGTCGGCGGAAGGTGCACGTGCCCGTCGACCTGGGACCGGACCGCAGCGACGCACGGATGCACGCCAAGACCGTAGGATCCTACGCAGTGCCGTAGGGGACCGCACCGCCACTTCCCAGCAAATTAGGGACGCTGTTGCTCCTGGAGTAGCGGCGAGGACCATTCGCAACCGTCTCCATGAAGCTGGGCCACGGTCCCGCACACCGTTAGGCCGTCTTCCGCTCACGCCCCAACATCGTGCAGCCCGCCTCCAGTGGTGTTGCGACAGGCGTGAATGGAGGGACGAATGGAGACGTGTCGTCTTCAGCGATGAGAGTCGCTTCTGCCTTGGTGCCAGTGATGGTCGTATGCGTGTTTGGCGCCGTGCAGGTGAGCGCCACAATCAGGACTGCATACGACCGAGGCACACAGGGCCAACACCCGGCATCATGGTGTGGGGAGCGATCTCCTACACTGGCCGTACACCACTGGTGATCGTCGAGGGGACACTGAATAGTGCACGGTACATCCAAACCGTCATCGAACCCATCGTTCTACCATTCCTAGACCGGCAAGGGAACTTGCTGTTCCAACAGGACAATGCACGTCCGCATGTATCCCGTGCCACCCAACGTGCTCTAGAAGGTGTAAGTCAACTACCTTGGCCAGCAAGATCTCCGGATCTGTCCCCCATTGAGCATGTTTGGGACTGGATGAAGCGTCGTCTCACGCGGTCTGCACGTCCAGCACGAACGCTGGTCCAACTGAGGTGCCAGGTGGAAATGGCATGGCAAGCCGTTCCACAGGACTACATCCAGCATCTCTACGATCGTCTCCATGGGAGAATAGCAGCCTGCATTGCTGCGAAAGGTGGATATACACTGTACTAGTGCCGACATTGTTCATGCTCTGTTGCCTGTGTCTATGTGCGTGTGGTTCTGTCAGTGTGATCAGGTGATGTATCTGACCCGAGGAATGTGTCAATAAAGTTTCCCCTTCCTGGGACAATGATTTCACGGTGTTCTTATTTCAATTTCCAGGAGTGTATTTATTTTCTAAATAGATTATGTTGTTAATAAACAACTTTCCATTTGCTACTGTTTCACCCTTGACAACTTAAGTCTACTGTAGACAGTGATACAGTAGGCCTTCTTAGCCATAAACATTTGGTCAGTGTGTTTTTACCTTAAAAAAGTGTAAAACATCACTTCATGGTACATCACCTATGGTGTCACCGCCCGACACCACACTTGCTAGGTGGTAGCTTTAAATCGGCCGCGGTCCATTAGTACATGTCGGACCCGCGTGTCGCCACTGTCAATAATTGCAGACCGAGCGCCACCACACGGCAGGTCTAGAGAGACGTACTAGGACTCGTCCCAGTTGTACAACGACTTTGCTAGCGACTACACTGACGAAGCCTTTCTCTCATTTGCCGAGAGATAGTTAGAATAGCCTTCAGCTAAGTCCATAGCTACGACCTAGCAAGGCGCCATTAAACATATCTAGAGAGAGTCTCACTTGTATCATCAAGAATGCTGTATACAAATGATGGATTAAAAGTTAAGTATTCCAGCAGCTACGTACTTTTCTTTGTAGCATTCATTACGTATCCTGTTCCAGACCTCACGCCCGTCTGCGTTAGATTATAGCGTGCATTTCGGCCTCCTCTATCTACAAGGTGTTGGCACATTTGCCAACACATCATCACCCTTAACCAACTTCATGAATGGGGACTATGTGGATGTCAGCTGCTTCTTATCCAGACCTTACTCAAAGATAGGTAAAGTATTCCATTGTAGGATGGTGCATGCAGCAAACAAGGAGGTGCCCAGGTAGCAATGAACAATAGAAATTTATTTCTATATGAAAACAAAAAAAAAATGAATCAAGAACAACAGAAAACAGATTTTCCATGAAAGGAATGTACGAGATCATCCTGATCTATGAGAAGAATTGTCAGTTTATCAGTAGAGTTCCAGGAAAGTGTGAGAGAAGGCACACAGTCTATCAGCATAGGTTAAACTGCTGTAGACATGGTCAGAATTGGTTGCAGTCACAATCAGTGGTTGTATTGGCATTGGCTTGGTCCTGTTGTACTGTACTGTAAACTAGTCATTTTACTTGGGACTCAGTGTCACACTCAGATTCAGACTGTCAGAGAGCTCAAGTTCCTATAAAGGCCTCTCAGAGTAGGGATACCAAGAAGTGGCCAGCATAGCATGACTCTGCAGATGTGAGATACTACAAGGTGTGTCTGGTGATTGTAGCACCCTTGTTAATGTAGTGGATGTTGCGGTGCATTGGAAATGCATCAGCTGCAGAAATCTGGCAGGCCAAAATTGTGTGGCCTGTGTGCTGGGTCATCTGGCTCTAGCTATATGCTGCACTCCTCTTCCCTCTGGAGGGAGATGGTGAAGTCATCTTAATGCATGAACAGTTGTTGCGGCAGAGGCAACAGCAAAGGACGTGGCATTCTCCTTCTCCATGGAGGAGTGGGTGCAGCTGGTTGGAAAAAGCCAGGGAAGATAAGAAGCTGGTACTCTTGCAGAAAGTTATGACCCTGGAGGATGAGGGAGACAGCCGGGGTGATGAGCAGGGCAGAATGGTGCAGAGCAGCATTGGGATGAGGGCGTATGGTGCCCCGCAAACGTGAATGCTGGAATAAAACCCAGTGCATGAGAGAAAGCAGATATCTGAGGGTGGAAGCAGAGAGCCGAGGATGTCGGTAGAACATGGGAAACAGGCAGGTAGGAGGGTGGTAAGTGAGCTTTGTGCATGTGTGAAGGCACAGGCAGGCAAGCAGCTGGTATGTAGTACATGCTGGACCAGTGGCGGATGCAGAGAGTGTGTATGGGACAGTGACGGACAGAAAGAGCTGCACCAGTGCCAGCAGCGAATGGGCTGGCAGCACTGGAGCAGGCATTGGGAAGCGCTTGGCACAGGACTAAAGGTATGCAGCAATGAGCAGCTGAAGGTTATCTGGGATGTGGTCTGGAAAACAAAAGACTGACAGAGAAGCCAACAAGAAGTGGATGCAGGTCACAGGAAGTGGCAAAACGAGGTACGGCCAAGTCTTGCAGTAGAACTTCTAGGAGGAATGTACAGGAGGCACAGGGAAATCCACAAGACCACCAGAGGGAACTGTGAGCAAGAACGGCTAAGGTTGGTGACCAGGAGTGCGTGGCGTCAGGCAGGGCCCTGCCGAAAGCAGAGCAAGGGAAGACCTAACAGGAGGAGACTGTTAGTATCTCCCAATGGGTGCAAGAAGTTACATTACTTAATGGGCACACATTTGTAACGATATCAGTTGACTTAATTAATAAAAATGGGTTCCCTCGATACTAACAGTATCTACGATCATACGATATGATGTGTATTGTTTCTTCGTTAAGTGTCATCCCATTCTGTTACCTTACACCCCTTCCCCTAAAATATCGCACATAAGATTTACGGACGAGTCGCTGACCTAGTGACCGCGGCTTGTGATCTGGTGGTTAGCGTTGCTGCCATGGGGTCCCGGGTTCGATTCCCAGCGGGGTTGGGGATTTTTTTCCGGGCGGTGACTGGGTGTTTGTGTTGTTCTTATCGTTTCATCATCATACGGGAAAGGGACGAGACTGGACTATGAAAAATTGGGAATTTGTATGGGTGCTGACAACCACTCAGTTGAGCGCCCCATGAACCAAATATCATCATCATCATCATCATCATCATCACCATCATCTGACGTGGTATGCATGCACCAGAACAGGAGTGTGTTATACAGTAATTTTGATGTCTGTATCTATTTGTATTGCTAATTGGTAGTGAGAAATCTCACTAAGCATATAACAAAAATAATTAAGTAAAGAATAATTTAAACATGATTGCCACTCATCACACTGAGGAGAAGGTGTCACAGAAAGGCACAATAAAAATATTGCTATATATTTAAGGTTTCGGCCAAAAGCCCTTCTTCAAAAGTAGAAAACACACACACATTCCACAAGCACAACTCACACAGATATGACCACTGTCTCTGGCTGCTGATGTGCCACGGAGGCAAATGCTTACAATAAGCTCAACACAGTGTTAATTAGAAGAGTCGCAGTCTCACTGTAAGACAGAATTCGTCGAGTGCTGATGCAGGAGGATACCGGAGACTGAAAACCGTCACTTTACCTTCGGCACCTAACGAGCAAGGCATATACTGGTATTCTTCCAGATAATTAGCTCCACGCCATCAGGAGCAACTGCCTATCATCATACGTCATGATGATTGTAATGCTCCAAAGAGATGGTACTGGATGGCGCTACAGATCTTGCAGGCTGCAGGCAGAATACAAGAAGTCATTGCTCCTGCTCAGGTTAGCCCAGTAAAAGAGCCGTGCAGCAGTACAACAACGACAGCAGCAGTTGTACACGCCGATTGCGACTCCCTAGCGCCAAAGGTTGGGTTATTGAGTGCACAAGTTAGCAAGCTGTTGTCTCAGAGCGTTACCGCCAAAGATAGAGGGTGATACCGTAGAAGATCAAGGAGCCATTCATCGACTAACGCCGCGCCTTTTAATGCAGGGCATCCGTACAGTGGTGTCATGACAAGTTCGGTGAGCGAGCGTGAAAGTGTACTGCACCGCGTTCCTTCCCAAATGCCAGAGGCAGTCAGTCGGTTTGTAGGCGCAGCTAGCTACCTGTCAACATCGTAGCACCTGTTTATGAGCGATAGGAAATCGGGCCAAAAATATTTGGTGGACACTGGTCCTGATTTAAGTCTACTGCCACGAACTTCAGCTCATTGCTGCAGACCACTGACAGCTATCTCTTTGTGATTTTTAAAGTTTTCCCGGTGCACTGAATATTGTATGAGGTTTCGAGACTGTAGCCTGATCATATTGACTTCTTGACACAATACAGGGTGTATCAAAAAGAATCATCCGATTTAAAAAGATCATAACTATTATGTTATTTGAGACATGTGCGTGAACAACTTACACTTGGAAAGAGCAAACTCTCGAGTTTTACATAGTTTCCGCTAGGCAGCAGCAGCGTACGCCCACTTCAGTTCTAGTAAAAAATGGTGTTGGGACAACAGAAAGCGTTTTGTATTCTATCTTTTCCGCAGTGCGGGTCAGTAATAACTGTTCAGAGTGACTATCGTAGTAGGTATGGTGTCTACAACACAGAGGATTAGACGATGGCATGAATAAATCTGAGAAACAGGTTGTTTGTGTAAACGCAAATCGCCGGGCCATTCCCGAGTGTCTTGACAAAGACTTCGAACGTATCCGCCATAGTTTCACAAGGAGTCCGCAGAAATCCGTTCGCCGTGCAGCTCGACAAATCCACATGCCCCCGATGTCCATCTGGCGTGCGTTGCGTCGACGTTTACTCATGAAATCAAACAAAATTCAACTACTGCAAGCTCTTCGTGAAGGTGACAAACAACAACGCGTGGTGTTTTGTAATTTCGTTGTTGGCAAGATGGAGGATGACACTTTTCTTCTACGCTTAGTCTTTAGTGACGAGGCAACATTCCATTTAAATGGAAAGGTGAACCGTCACAATGTGAAAGTATGGGATATGGAACAACCACATGATAGGGACCCTCCAAAATTTAAGGTGTTTCGTGCAGTTTCATAGGGAAATGTGTACAACCATTTTTCTTTGCCGAGAACCCTTTACAAGACGCACATATCTCGATATGCGTGAGAACTTTCTTTTCTCACAGTTGAAGACTGATTCGAACAACTTCATTTACCAACTGGTGGAGCGCCGCCACACTGGCATCTGGAAGTGTGGGAATTTTTAAATCAAAGGCCACCAAGGTCACGGGGCCTGACTGTGTGTGGTTATTTCTTGTGGGGGTTTATAAAACACTCTGTTTATGTGCCTCCATTACCAACAACAATGAATGAACTGAGACATCGCATAACAGGAGCTGTGGAAGCTGTAACTCAAAGACATACTCGCTGCGGTGTGGGAACACCGTAGAATTTTAGAACATGTTTTTTGCTCGAGTATCGTGTCGTTTTTGGGAAACTCAGAGTCTACTATGTAGGAATCAACATGGATTCCGGAAACAGCGATCGTGTGAGACCCAACTCGCCTTATTTGTTCATGAGACCCAGAAAATATTAGATACAGGCTCCCAGGTAGATGCTATTTTTCTTGACTTCCGGAAGGCGTTCGATACAGTTCCGCACTGTCGCCTGATAAACAAAGTAAGAGCCTACGGAATATCAGACCAGCTGTGTGGCTGGATTGAAGAGTTTTTAGCAAACAGAGCACAGCATGTTGTTATCAACGGAGAGACGTCTACAGACGTTAAAGTAACCTCTGGCGTGCCGCAGGGGAGTGTTATTGGACCATTGCTTTTCACGATATATATAAATGACCTAGTAGATAGTGTCGGAAGTTCCATGCGGCTTTTCGCGGATGATGCTGTAGTATACAGAGAAGTTGCAGCATTAGAAAATTGTAGCGAAATGCAGGAAGATCTGCAGCGGATAGGCACTTGGTGCAGGGAGTGGCAACTGACCCTTAACGTAGACAAATGTAATGTATTGCGAATACACAGAAAGAAGGATCCTTTATTGTATGATTATATGATAGCGGAACAAACACTGGTAGCAGTTACTTCTGTAAAATATCTGGGAGTATGGGTGCGGGACGATTTGCAGTGGAATGATCATATAAAATTAATTGTTGGTAAGGCGGGTACCAGGTTGAGATTCATTGGGAGAGTCCTTAGAAAATGTAGTCCATCAATAAAGGAGTTGGCTTACAAAACACTCGTTCGACCTATACTTCAGTATTGTTCGTCAGTGTGGGATCCGTACCAGATCGGGTTGACGGAGGAGATAGAGAAGATCCAAAGGAGAGCGGCGCGTTTCGTCACAGGGCTATTTGGTAACCGTGATAGCGTCACGGAGATGTTTAACAAACTCAAGTGGCAGACTCTGCAAGAGAGGCGCTCTGCATCGCGGTGTAGCTTGCTCGCCAGGTTTCGAGAGGGTGCGTTTCTGGATGAGGTATCGAATATATTGCTTCCCCCTACTTATACCTCCCGAACAGATCACGAATGTAAAATTAGAGAGATTAGAGCGCGCACGGAGGCTTTCAGACAGTCGTTCTTCCCGCGAACCATACGCAACTGGAACAGGAAAGGGAGGTAATGACAGTGGCACGCGCCTCCTGAAACTCTTGTCTGACCAGACATGGGGACTTCATCCACCATCCTTCACACCTACAAATCCTTGATTCGTCCATCCTTGTTATGCCAGCTTTGCCTGGATTTCCGCCCCTCCCCCCCGCCCTATCCCGGCGGGGTCAGGGATTTTCACCTGCCTCGAGATGACTGGGTGTTTGTGTTGTCCTCATCATTTCATCATCATCCAGGAAAGTGGCGAAATTGGACTGAGCAAAGATTGGGTAATTGTACGGGCGCTGATAACCACGCAGTTGAGCGCCCCACAAACCAAACATCATCATCATTCCCCCCGCCCCCAAATTCTATAAAGCTCTCCAAATTCTCGAATGTCATGCACTCCACCTCGCCTTCCATGTCTGCCTCCCATACCACACACAGATCTTCTACTCCCCTCTCTCCATCTCCACACCCTCCACCTCCTTTCACAAAGCAATTTCCAATGGCTACACCTCCCGCATGATGAGCTTCACCCTGATATCTACCCATCCTACCAACTCTAACCCCTCCTTCCCCCTCCCCCATCCTCGGGGCTCCCTCTCCACTCCCCTTCCCCTGAGTGGTTTTTTCCTCCATCCTCCATCCCCTCCTCTTCCAGTGCACCCCTCCTGCATCTCTGCGCTCCTTCCTGAATTGCCTTTATCTCTCACCCCACCCATCTCTTGCCCCTTGGTCTATCCCAGCCCCCCCTTCCTTTTCATACCACACACTTCAGCCCCTCTCACCAGCTACCCCCTCCTCTCCCCTCTTTTCTCTCCTCTCAGGCCTTCCCTGCCTTGGCAGGTCACTCCTGGCAGTTTTTACTCTTCATCGTGTGTGCTCCGTCTCATGCAGTGGTTTTTAAAGTGTCGTCATTCTGGTGTGTTTTAACTGTGGCCAACTTTTAACTTGTGCATGTGGCTTCAGTGTATTTCTATGTTCTGCACACACCACCAACTGTGTTTTTTATCTTTATGTGGACCTTTTGTTTTACCTGTCCTACAATGAACATCTCCGAGTAAGCGCATATTTTAACCCCCATTGTCTCCCCTTATTTCTGTTCACCGAGCGAGGTGGCGCAGTCGTTTGCCACTGGACTCGCATTCGGGAGGACGACGGTTCAATCCCGCGTCCGGCCATCCTGATTTAGGTTTTCCGTGATTTCCCTAAATCGCTCCAGGCAAATGCCGGGTGGTTCCTTTCAAAGGGCACGGCCGACTTCCTTCCCCATCCTTCCCTAATCCGATGAGACCGATGACCTCGCTGTCTGGTCTCCTTCCCCAATAACCAACCAACCAACCTTATTTCTGTTCTTATGTCCACCTTTTTATCACCTTTTATGTTTATCATTTCATATTTTTATTTGTACTGTCACGCAGCTGAAGAGCGGTGGACTGTGCCGCTGACAGCCCTCTCCTGCCCATATGGGGCCAGGGAAGGAAATAACAATAAAGAAAAAAAACCTAACAGTCTCCAGTGGCGGACACCGACCTGAAGATGCCTGGACGGTTGCCAGCCAAAATATTGTGGCAAGAAGTCAACATGATCCAGCTGCAATCCCAAAATCTCATAGAGCATTCTGTTTGTCAGCAACAAACAACTGCTCCACATCGACATATGGAGCCCAACGAAGGGAACTGGATTTAGGACTGCATTGCCCCTTCATCATTATTGGTGTGTTGGAAACAATAGCAGGTGCTGATCTTCTGGCTTGTAACCCTCTCCTGTCAGACATGGGGAACGACCAGTTCGCTGACATTGTTACCGGCCTGACTACTACAGGATTTCGTCGCAGCACAGCAGTGGACAGCGCAAAGCTAACACAAGTGTGTGATGGTAAGTACACCTTTCTGTTACAACAATTCCCAGCTTTGACTAGACTTCCAGGCGCTCCTAAACAGGTGCTACATAATATGATGCACCATATAAAAATCACTGATGGCCCACTGGTACCATGCAGACCAAGGTGTTTGGCACCCAGTTGCCTGGCTATCACTAAAGCCGAGTTCAACAACATACTCAAAGAAGGCATTATCTGACAGACAAGCCGCCCAGGGGTGTCCCCCCTATAACCAGTAACAAAGAAGTGTGGAGTGTGGCATTCATGTGGAGATTATTGCGTGCTTAAAGCCAGAATTGTGTTAGGCTGATACATGGTACTATTATTGTGTGACTATAATTATGCCTTGCATGCTGCGGTTATATTCAGTGCACTTGGTTGTGCTAGATCCCTCTCGCAGAGGAGGTCATTCACAAAACAGCGATTATCACTCCATTTGGGTTTTTGGCTTACAAAATGTTGCTCGAACATGACAGCAATTTATTGATTAAGTTCTGCAAGGCCTGCCAATTTCTTTTGTGTACCTCGATGATATTCTTATCTTTTCAACCACTGAGGAGCAACACCTACAACAATTAGCTGAAATGCTAAAGCGCTTAGAGCAGTATGATGTTGTCTTGATCGTGGATAAATGTGTATTCGGGCAATCTGAGATTACTTTCCTTGGCCATCAGATTATTTGAACAATCAAATTACAAAAATGGAAACAAACAGTAAAACAAAAAACGTTAGGGAACTTTACCTAGACATAAATGGGTATAGGAGGCTTCAAGGCTAGGACAAATGCACTTCGAGGGAATGCTGGGGGAATACTGACAGACCCCAGTGCTATATTAAGTAAATGGAGGGCGTATTTTGAGCATCTATTAAATGTACACCAGGAAGCAGGAAATGAGCAGGCGTACGAAATACATACAGCAGAACCCCAGATACCTGAGCCAACATTAAAGGAAGTAAGAGATGCAATCAACAAATTGAAAAACCATAAGGCACCAGGATCAGATTGCATAACTGCAGAATTAGTTAAAAATGGGGGACAGAAATTGGTGGAAGTAGTTCACAAAGTTATAACTAAAGTATGGAACTCAGAGATGATACCTGAAGAGTGGCAGGAGTCGATTCTGATCCCAATTTTTAAGAAAGGTGACAAAATGGATTGTAGTAATTATAGAGGGATATCGCTATTACCAGTATGTTCCAAAATTTTCTCGAATATTCTGCTAGCAGGCTTACACGATATGCAGGTGAAATTGTGGGGGATTACCAAGCCGGCTTTCTGAGGAACAGATCAACTACAGACCAAATATTCACCCTGCGTCAAATTTTGGGAAAGAAATCGGAATACAATAAACCAGTTCATAATCTTTACATAGATTTTACAGAAGCACATGATTCAGTATTGCAGTCAAAATTGTACAGAATTCTTTTGGAACTTGGAATACCAAAGAAGTATGTTAGCCTTATAGAAGCGAGTTTGAAAAACACAAAAGGTAGAGTACGTGTGGGGAAATTGGAATCAGAAGAATTTGTAATAAAGAACGGACTTAAGCAGGGAGATGCCCTGTCTCCGCTACTTTTTAACTTAGTCCTAGAATATATTGTACGAATGGCAGCAGATAATTCAGAGGGTGTGGAGTTAAATGCAAATATTAAGATATTAGGGTATGCAGATGATCTAAACATCATTAAGTTGGAGACATGCAGTTTGAAAAAGTGAACACATTTAAGTATCTAGGCGTGGACATCACTTCGAGAAATGAGATTGAATTCGAACTGAAGAAGAGATTACGGGCGGGAAATGCGTGCTACTTCTCACTGAATGGATTACTTCGTCACGGATATTGTCTAGGAATTGAAAGATTAGAATATACAAAACTATTATTCTACCAGTTATGCTGTATGGGTGTGAGACTTGGTCTCTCAATGTGCAAAATAAAAAGCCGTTTCGAGTATTTGAAAACAAAATTTTGAGGAAAACTTTCGGAGCAAAAAGGGATGACATCAGCGGAGAATGGAGAAAACTGCATAACGAAGAGGTTCACGAACTCTATTCAAGCCCTGACATAATCAGTATTATTAAATCACGTAGGCTGCGATGGGCGGGTCACGTAGCTCGAATGGATGAGGGCAGGGCAGCGCGCAGAGTACTGGTAGGGCACCTAGAAGGAAAACGTCCTGTGGGGAGACCGAGGCGTAGATGGGAGGACAATGTGAAGGCTGATTTGAGGAGCCTAGGTATTGAAGGTGAATGGAAGGAAATAGCTCAAGACAGGGACAGATGGCGGAAATACGTTGCTGCGGTAATGGACTCTCGAGTCCGGTATGACCAGTGAGTAAGTAAGTAAGTAAGTAAGGCCATCAGATATCTTCTGCAGGCTCCCTACTATTATCAGAAAAGGTTGAAGCCATTCTGCAGATACTGAAGCCGAACACTGTTAAAGAATTAGCCAGTTCCCAGGAATGTTGAATTTCTATCACCACCATCTACCGCATTCAGCAAAACTACAGGAACCACTGACTGCAATACTTGCTGGCCCAAAGGTAAGAGGCAGTACTCCAGTTCGGTGGACTAATGCGCCATGCTCCACTATCGCCGCCACAGAACAGAGTATGGCGAACGCTGCACTTCTTGCGTATCCCAGGCTTGATACAACCTTAGCATTGGTGATGGACGCAAATTAGACAGCTATCGGTGCGGTGTTGCAACAGTAGTCAGAATGCTCATGGCAACTGCTTGCTTACTGTTCTCACGAACTGTCACTGTCACAGCTGAAGTGGAGCGCCTATGATAGCGAACTTGCATGTGAAAAGCAGTCAGATACTTTCGGTCACAGATAGGCGCAAGGAAATTTACCATCTACACGAATCATAAGCCACTGACTTACGCCTTCAAGCAGAATGGCAGCAACTGCTCACCTGGTCCGTGTAGCTTAGCACTGACATAAAAACTCATTTCTGGAATAGACAATATTGTTTCTGATTGCCTCTCATGTGCCAACAGTGTGTCAAGTCCTATTGATTCTACAGAATTCGTGCAGGCACAAGAACGTGACCAGGAGCTCCAGAGTTACCTAAACGATGCAGCTCATCAACGTCCCTGGTGAAGATGTCAAGCTGTATTGCAGTGTCTCTCGTCATTTCCTACCAGCTTAGTCAATGCCTCGATAGCTTACACAGCTTGTGCCACTCTGGTGTCTGTGCAATATTTCACCTGGTATCGAAGCGATTTGTCTGTGCTGGGTTGGAAAAAGACTGCTTTGAGTGGACACGTACATGTTTGCAGTGTCAGCGTAGCAAAGTGTGTCGCCACGTGCATGCACCAGTCTGTAATTTCCCAAATACAACTTTAGGTTTGGAAATACGGAAGCGTCCGATCCAACACGTCGGCTTTGACCCATGACGTCACAAATATGGCGGAAACGACCATAAACGACAATTCCAATATGGCTGATATAAAAACGTTGGATACGTATCGCAAAGACGAAAACTCATAGAAAAACAACACACACAAAGGTTTCACAAGAACAATCTGCTAACATTGATAGTAAACAAAGATAATAATAAACAAGTGGTACTCAAGGCCAGGCAGGGGGGGGGGGGCTGCGCCCCCCCCTGACCCCCCCTGCCAAAAAAAAAAACTCCCAACCTAACCTCGTATTCAGGGCTACGCTACAGATCAATGTGTAGGTCAATCAAAAGATAAAAAAAAGAAACAAATAAAAAAAAAGAAAAAAACAATATTCATTCATTAGACATAACGAGTAGCGACAAAACATATAGACCATAAAGATTGAGCAATCTAATGGCAAACTGATAAAAGCCTCATAGACGACGTTAAAACAAAAAGTACAGTAAAAAGGTAAACTATATATTACAGGCCCTAAAACTCCTACTAAGGTAACGTCAACGAGGCAACATCTACAAACACGCCACACTCACAAGCCAAACTCCGCGCCGTAATGACGTTACACACCACAACACCCTTACGTCACGGGTCAAAGCCGACGCGTGAGATCGGATGTTTCTGTTGACCCTTAGGTTTTGTGCACGTGCATGTTGATGTTATAGGACCATTACCTGCATCGAATGGCCAACGGTTTTTGCTCACTATGACTGAACAGTTTACGCGCTACCTGAAAGCAGAGTGGGAAGACAATACTGGGTGGTTATAACACGTTGTAACACGGAAACTAATTACTGTACGAGTACCAAACTTGGTAGTATTAATGTCCGTAGTACAGGGTGCACGATTCCCATGCGTCACAGCGCCACCGTCCAGATCTCACTGTGGTCACCAGGTGCCGTGATCAGACATCGTCATTCAGAGTCTCACACACCCGACTTGTCGCACTGCACTTGTTGACGTGTTAACATGGGCTTGCACAAAAGGAGCAGGGCATTATTGGTGAACAGTATGCTGCAGCTGCACTTCGAGAATAACGCCAGCTGAGCATGATGAAGAAGTTCGAATCAACCGGAAAATTGGGTGACGCTCCGGGAAGAGGTCAACGACCGGTTGCACCAGAGGTGGTTGATGAAATCGCTGTTGCTACGGCGGACAACGCTGCGCGCAATTCCCGATCGTAAGGCAGTGCGCGTGCTGTGTCACGACAGTTGAACATCTCGTGGTCCACTGTACGGATGGTGCTCAAATGGTATCCGAACAACATCCATCGTACAGCATCTTGCACCACAGGAAGCTCAACGACGTGTTGACTTCGCTCTCCACTTTCTCGCAGGGACTGAAGTTGACGAGGGCTGGTCCTGGACCATCCTATGGACAGACCTCATTTTTCTCTGGCGGGTGTGGCGAACACACAGAATTGTCGAGTCTGGGGATCTCCACCTCCAGGTCCTCTGTATGGTGAACGTGTCACCGCATGGTGTGTCTTCATGGCTACGTTGATCATTAACTCATTCTTTTTTGAAGATTTTGAAACTCGAGCACCAAAGACGTGCACGATGACTGGCCAGCGTTATTGCGATATGCTTTGCCAGCATGTCATACCTGCCCTACAGGAGAGAGACGCATTGAACTCAAGTTTCCAGGCAAGATGAGCCCCCACCGCACACCGCTCCTGAAGTTCACTTACTTCTCCCAAACAAATTTGGAAACGATCGAATTATCAGCCGATCATTTCCAAATGCTTCGCCGGCGCGATCACCTGATCTCACTTCCTGTGATTTTTGGCTGTGGCTCACCTGAATGACAGGGTTTACCAGGGGAAAATTCACACACGTGCTGATCTGAAGCGCAGCATATCAAGAGATGTAGCCAGCATACCTATGGACATGCTTCGTTCTGCTGTGCAGAATGCAATCCTGCGCTTTCAAACCCTTCTGGAGATTGATAGGCGCCATATTGAGCCCCTTTTGTAGCAGTAATGGTACCGGTATGTAATGGTATGATGTACTGTAGCAGCACATTAAAAGCGTTACAACTGAATTGATTCTGCATTTCTCTTCGCCATGTCCTTGACATTAATGCTGCCTAATTTGGTCCTCGTACGGTGATTAGTTTCCATGTTATAACGTGTTAAATAGGGAAAATTTAATTATAACCACCCGGTATTTCCGCAGAAACGTTAGCCTCCGATTTGTATCGGCTTGGTTATCTAGACTCATGCTCATAAATTAAGGATAATTGCAGAATGTGGTGCCACACAATGTGGCACTACACAAAACTGGGGCTAATAGCATAGGCACATGGGCAACACACACGACACAGATCTGTAAGTCCACGGTGTTGGTGATAAGTTGAGAAAACCGTCCCGAAACACATGTGCTACAAAACGCCACTGATTCCTGCGCATGTACCCCGACATCAATATGGTATATGATTACCATGCACACTTACACAGGCCGCACAGCAGGTTGGCATACTCTGGATCAGGTGGTCGAGCAGCTGCTGGGGTATGGCCTCCCATTCTTGCACCAGTGCCTGTCGGAGCTCCTAAAGTGTCGTAGGGGTTTGAAGACGTGCAGCGACCGAGAGCATCCCAGATGTGCTCGATGGGGTTTAGGCCTGGAGAGCAGGCAGGCTACTCCATTCGCCTAATATCGTCTGTTTCAAAATACTCCTCCACGATGGCAGCTCGGTGGGGCAGTGCGTTATCACCCATCAGAAGGAAGGTGGGACCCACTGTACCCCTCAAAAAGCGGAGATACTGGTGCAAAATAACGTCCCAATACACTGACCTGTTACAATTCCTCTGTCAGAAACATAAAGGGGTGTACGTGAACCAATCATAATCCCACCCCAAACAATCAAACCACGACCTCCATACAGGTCCCTTTCAACGACATTAAGGGGTTGGTATCTGCTTCCTGGTTCACACCAGATGAAAACTCGGCGAGAATCACTGTTCAGGCTAGACCTGTACTCGTCCGTGAACATAACCTGGGACCACTGTTCCAATGACTGTGTTCTTCACAACAGGCTTCACCGGCTCTCCTGTGACCAGGGGTCAGTGGAATGCACCTTGCAGGTCTCCGGGCGAATAAACCATGTCTGTTCAGTCGTCTGTAGACTGTGTGTTTGGAGACAACTGTTCCAGTGACTGCAGTAAGGTCCCGAGCAAGGCTACCTGCAGTACTACGTGGCCGTCTGCGGGCACTCACGGTGAGATATCGGTCTTCTTGTACTGTTGTACACTGTGGACGTCCCGCACTGTAGGGCCTGGACACATTTTCTGTCTACTGGAATAGTTGCCATAATCTTGAGATCACGCTTTGTGGCACACGGAGGGCCTGTGCTACGACCTGCTGTGTTCGACCAGTCTCCATCTGCCCTAGTATTCTACCCCTCATAACGTCATCAATATGTGTTCTGTGAGCCATATTCAACACACAATCATCATAAGCACGTATGAAAAAGTCTGCACACTTACTCGCTGCACCGTACTCTGACATGCACCAACACAGCTCTGTGTATGTGGACTGCTGCCAGCGCTACCGTGCGACGACCACAGGTCAAATGCACCGCATGGTCATACACCGAGGTGATTTAAACCCACAAAACACCCACCAGAGCGTCGTTTCACCATGTATCAGCCTTATCCTTAATTTATGAGCTAGAGTGTAGGTTAGACTCAGCAATTTGAGCCTGACGTATTAGCCCAGCTCGAAAAGTTCTGTGAATGTGTGCACCGTAAGACCACCAGCTGTAATCTAGCTATTAATGGCATGATCGAATGATCGAGGGATGGTATCTTTGCCTTAAAAAGAAATTTTAATGTCGTGTAACTAGGGCCTCCCGTCGGGTAGACCGTTCGCCGGGTGCAAGTCTTTCGATTTGACGCCACTTCGGCGACTTGCGCGTCGATGGGGATGAAATGATGATTAGAACAACACAACACCCAGTCCCTGAGCGGAGAAAATCTCCGACCCAGCCGGGAATCGAAACTGGGCCCTTAGGATTGAATCTTTGCCTCAAAGCTGCACTTACGTGTCACGACACTAATTGGGCAACCGCTATCCCATTAGTTCTCCTTGGTTTGCAGAATGCGTACTAATGGTTCAAATGGCTCTGAGCACTACGGGACTTAACATCTGAGGTCATCAGTCCCCTAGAACTTAGAACTACTTAAACCTAACTAACCTAAGGACATCACACACATCCATGCCCGGGGCAGGAGTCGAACCTGCGACCGTAGCGGTCGCGCGGTTCCAGACTGAAGCGCCTAGAACCGCTCGGTCACCAACGGCCGGCAGAATGCGTAGAATGCAGACATAGAGTCCTCATGAGCGGAATTTGTTTATGGTGAAACACTAGTTCTCCCAGGAGAATTTGTTGATGCCAATTCTCTGGAGTCATCCACTCAAGACCAATCACACTTTATACATCGTCTAAGCGACCAGATTGCTCGCATTCGTCCTCGCAAAGCTTCCAGACATGGCACGCCACCTGGTTGCGTTCATCACAGTTCGGACATTTGCTCTCACGCATTGTCCCCTCCAACACAAACTTCATATCTTCAGCTTATTTTCCCCTTCTTAGATTGTTACTAGTGCCAAGGTTCTCAGCATTGGAATAGCACCCCATAGATTTGTAGATCTTATAATTACATTTTCCTTGAGATATTCAAGTCTAATCTTTATCTACAATAACGATGGACTCTGAAGAAATGAATTATAACTTGTGCTACAGCCAGGACCTGAACCCAGATCCCCTTGCTTACTAGGTAGGAACGCTAGAAGGGGAAAATAAGCTGAAGGTACGACGTTTTTGTTGGGGCTGGCATTGGATATGGGTAGTCCATGCAGCAATGTAAACTATAGTGATGTGGTGGTGCAATGGTTAGCGTTTCTGTCTAGTAAGCAAGGAGACATGGCTACAGCACAAATTTTAATCCATTTCTTCAGATTCCATCATTATTGTAGATAATGATTAGACTTTAACATCTCAAGGAAGAATTAAGTATAAGATCTATAGATATTTTTTTTATATTACGTAAATTCTTATTTTAAAAGAGTTACGACTAAATAACAGTGTGATGATTTATTTTAGATGCAGACAATATCCCGTATTTCTTTTTTACCTATGTGAACCACGCAAAGATTTAGTATACACTACTGGCCATTAAAATTGCTACACCATGAAGATGACGTGCTATAGACGCGAAATTTAACCGACAAGAAGAAGATGCTGCG
Organism: Schistocerca cancellata; assembly: GCF_023864275.1. Taxonomy (NCBI): domain Eukaryota; kingdom Metazoa; phylum Arthropoda; class Insecta; order Orthoptera; family Acrididae; genus Schistocerca; species Schistocerca cancellata. Next base: position 561,527,452 of record NC_064631.1, read on the forward strand.
ATATTCAAATGATTAGCTTTTCAGAGCATTCACACAAGGTTGGTGCCGGTGGCGACACCTACAACATGCTGATATGAGGGAAGTTTCCAACCGATTTCTCATACACAAACAGCAGTATACCGGCGTTGCCTGGTGAAACGTTGTTGTGATACCTCGTCTAAGGAGGAGAAATGCGTACCATCACGTTTCCGACTTTGATAGAGGTCGGATTGTTAGCGTATCGCGATTGCCTTTTATCGTATCGCGACATTGCTGCTCGCGTTGGTCGAGATCCAATGACTGTTAGCAGAATATGGAATCGGTGGGTTCAGGAGGGTAGTACGGAACGCCGTGCTGGATCCCAACGGCCAGTCGAGATGACAGGAATCTTATCCGCATGGCAGTAACGGATCCTGCAGCCGCGTCTCGATCCCTGAGTCAACAGATGGGGACGTTTGCAAGACAACAACCATCTGCTCAAACAGTTCGACGACGTTTGCAGCAGCATGGACTATCAGCTCGGAGACCATGGCTGCGGTTACCCTTGACGCTGCATCACAGAAAGGAGCGCCTGCGATTGTGTACTCAACGACGAACCTGGGTGCACGAATGGCAAAACGCCATTTTTTCGGATGAATCCAGGTTCTGTTTACAGCATCATGATGGTCGCATCCGTGTTAGGCGACATCGCGGTGCCATACTGGCGTATCACCCGGCGTGATGGTATGGGGTCCATTGGTTACACGTCTCGGTCACCTCTCGTTCGCAGTGACGGCATTTTGAACACTGGACGTTTCATTTCAGACGTGTTACGGCCCGTGGCTCTACCCTTCATTCGATCCCTGCGAAACACTACATTTCAGCAGGATAATGCACGACCGCATGTTACAGGTCCTGTGCGGGCCTTTCTGGATACAGAAAATGTTCGACTGCTGCCCTGTCCAGCACATTCTCCAGATCTCTCACCAATTGAAAACGTCTGGCCAATGGTGGCCGAGCAACTGGCTCATCGCAATACGCCAGTCACTACTCTTGATGAACTGTGGTATCGAGTTGAAGCTGCATGGGCAGCTGTACCTGTACACTCAATGCCCAGGCGTATCAAGGCGGTTATTACGGCCAGAGGTGGTTGTTCTGGGTACTGATTTCTCAGGATCTATGCACCCATATTGTGTGAAAATGTAATCACATGTTAGTTCTAGTATAATATGTTTGTCCAATTAATACCCGTTTATCATCTGCATTTCTTCTTGGTGTAGCAATTTTAATGGCCAGTAGTGTATTTAATCGTTATAATAACGCCTGTATTGTTCCGCGAATGTGCCCTGCTACAAAAACATGTTGTTTTATAATCTATAATATTTCGGTGATATTATAAAGTTGAGACCTAAACGTTTGATGCCAATTCTCTGGAGTCATCCACTCAAGACCAATCACACTTTATACATCGTCTAAGCGACCAGATTGCTCGCATTCGTCCTCGCAAAGCTTCCAGACATGGCACGCCACCTGGTTACGTTCATCACAGTTCGGACATTTGCTCTCACGCATTGCTACACATAGTGAAATCTTCAGTACAACCTCTTTATACTGTTCCGCGCGGAGTTTTAAAAAGAGATGCGCGGACACTGGACATTGCATTGAATGGCAAGAACACAACCGTTTCTCTCGATCGCGTTAAGCCCTCATACATCTTCCAGGATGCATTACCAGCTGAAGCACCATGAAGATAACCTAACCTCTCACTACCAGCACCACAACAACAACCGCAGGTGCAACAATCGCCCGACGCAGAACCTTACCCGGTACGCACATTCAATCCGGACGTCGTATGCACTTTCCGTACGTGTTCTCAACGTCGTTCCGCTTCCCGCGAGACGGCTGAAATAAACTGATAGCCGTCATCAGCTCCGTGTGTTGTCGCGGCTGTCAGATTTAGTTACGCACCAGCCAGATACGCTATATGAATCAGCAGCAGAGACAGCTTATTCTTTGACTTTTGCGTTCCGTATTTCATTATTTGTAATATGTGCGTAGTTACGAAGTTTTCCCCCGTTACGAGCTAATGCTTATCATTTAGAAACAGCTCTGCTTCCAAGTACAACGTCTCTCAGCCTATTTGTTGCTCGGAACTATTGTGTGTTGAGCGTGTTTATTCTGTTAAATAAAGTTCCTACTTTTCACGGATCGCGAGAATGATATTCCAAGTACTGTCTCTCGGCTTAATAAATACACTCCATCAAAGGTAGTACAGCTCCAATTCTATCTGCACTCGTATAGTATTACTATAGTAGTAATTACGAAGGAAACGACATACCTCACTCGTCGTCGACGTTGTCGTCATGAGAAAGTCCATTTGATGTGTATGCTACGGGGAGAATTCCCTTTTTGCCGTAATTTGGTTAGACTTTGCAAGTGTCACGCAAAAATATGGGTAGAGTGTCACATTTCCGACAAAAATTCAAACAATGTTCTACATTGCATAAGCATGGAATTAAATTATTCCACGTGAGGGAATTGGCCGAAGAAGCGTCTTCAATACCAGACATCCTACCCACTACCGTCATAAATCGTTTGGGTTTTCCTAGCATCTCATAAATAATTTATCATAACTCGCGCCACCATAGTTGCGTGATCGATTTAGAATCGCACGTTCGATATCTTTCGTTTGGAGCCCGCGGCTCCGATAGGCAAACATTCTTGGAAATTGCCACTATACACTACATGGTTACTATTCATTTTTGAGTTACGTAAACCTACAACACTTTTGCATTTCTTTGGTATCATTACTAGCTCTATATCTCTCATAAGCAAGTAATCACTTTCATTGCAACTTACCACCAAGTTCCACCATGTCTTCCGTCGAAAATTGTTTTATATACAACTTCTTCGCGTTGACTCATAAATTTTCCTTTTGCTTTAGTTTTTAGATACTTTAAATTTATTTCAGTGCTTTCACTTCTGATTTTGTTGTTTGTGTAATTTTTGGGTGCAGCATCGGTACAATTTGCAGTTTTGTTCACGACATGTTGCCTAACAGCATGTTTGTTCACAAACATTCATTCACTACTGCCAACCTGTCTACATCAGAATCAGTTTTCTACAATGCAAGTATTTTCATTGTTATTTATCGGATCTTATTCTAGTTCTACAACATTATTTTCTGCAGGAGCTAATCGTGTTTCGGTTCCTTTGTGTTCTGTCTCTAATGTAAGTTTCTTTCTTAGTGCCGCGATCAAATTTTTACGTATTGAGGTCCGCTATCTCTTTTCTCACATTCCCATTGTTCATAATTTAATTTTGCCAGCCAAACTGTTTTTTGATGCCTTGTTTTTACTAGCTAAACTGCTACGGAGCTGTCCAACCCGATCTGTTGAAACCTACCCTGAAATGTTTTATGCAGGAAGACTGTACCAGAAGAAACACACAGTCAAAATTTTAGCTACTAAAACGCACTGCAAGCATTTTTTTAAAACTGTTGAAATTTGCCAAATTCGTAGCTCGCCCGGCAGCTGGAGAAATGCATAACCTTGTCGTAACTGTAGCGGACAGCGCATGCGCAACCTGGCCGCCGCATGTCCTTGATTGGCGACACACAGGTTCAAAATGGTTCAAATGGCTCTGAGCACTATGGGACTTAACATCTGAGGTCATCAGTCCCCTAGAACTTAGAACTACTTAAACCTAACTAACCTAATGACATCACACACATCCATGTCCGAGGCAGGATTCGAACCTGCGACCGTAGCGGTTGCGCGGTTCCAGATTGAAGCGCCTAGAACCGCTCGGCCACACTGGCCGGCGGCGACACATAGGCGAACAGATGATGTTGACGATGTTTGTTTCGTGGGGCCGCCTACTGCGCGGTCACCAGCGCCCGTACAAAGCCCCAATATTTACACAGTCAATTTGTTTTCACAATCCAATCTAATCACTGTCACAAATGACGATGGAATGATGAGGACAACACAAACACCCAGTCCTCGGGTGGAGAAAATCGGTGACCTGGCCGGGTATCGAACCCGGGAACCCGACCCCGTGATCTAGAGGCAGCAACGCTAGCCACTTTTTTTTCATTTTGTACGTTGTAGATCGTTGTGTTTGGTCGTTGTGGACGTCACAATGACATCCGTTCTAGTTCGTTTGTTGATCGTTCCACTCAGTTTTTTTAATTACAGAGGCCACCCGGCTCTCTGACCGAACACGCTGAGCTACCGTGCCGGCTGTCACTAGACCACGAGCTGCGGACGAGGTAAACAGAGACAACGGCACAATGCGATCGTAATTTGTAAAGCGAATTTCAGTTTCCATCGATAGTTTCTGTGACACAGCTATTCATTCGAGTTTGCAACTCATTTAATATTCATGATAATTAGCAGTTGCTTTTGTGGTAACGCTAAGTGTTCACGACAGGGAAAAAAGTGAACTAATTTCCTTTGTGATTTCTTGGTATATGTTTGCTAATAGCATCTGTCTTTATACAGGTTCCAGAGCTTCACAGTAAGTGGAATACAGTTAATGATTTCAACGTTGCTAAGATGAAACGTTTAGGATGTGGTGTGCAATCGTAATCACCTCTTCTCCTGAGCACATACATGTGTGTTATTTATTAGTTAATTTCTTGGATATTCATTCCAATGACGTAAATATTTCGTTAGTAATGTGGATACATTTAGAGAAACAAGAATAATTCCGACAATTTTGTGAATTGCGGTTCAAACGATGATTGTTGCGGTAAAAAGTTCGGAACAAAAAACAGAGTACCTTCCAAGCCCAAAGAAAACGTGTGTAATAACAACTTTCAGTGGGAAAGAAAAGGCCTTAAATTTTTTGGTTCAAGGAAGGAGGGAGAAAATGCTTAAACTTAAGCAGTGTGCTTCGTTTTGTAAAATCTGAAGATGAATTGCATAAACGGAAGAAAGACGTAAACAAAGCATGAAATATGCACCAAAATGAAAGTCACAAAAGTATGAAAGAAAAACCGTTCGAACGATTTAGAACAGCTCATGGGAGTCTGCACTGTTAACGAGGGAGGTTTAAGAGACTGGGTGCTCTGAATTGCAAGTGAGATAACCGTTATTGATTTCCAGGCTTCTTCGATCTGTTTAAACAGATTCAGGACAGTGTACGGTAAAGGAAGTCGCAAAGTTACGAAGTTTACATAAAGGAAACGTGTAGATGAGATATTATTCATAGATAGTACTACAGGGAAATTCGTAGCTGACATGAAGACGAAGCTATCTGTTATCCTCTAAAAGCGGCATATAAAGCCCATCAGTCAGATTTAGTGCAAACCGCACTTTATATCATTTCGAACGATAAAGAACAGAGCTGCTTGTGCCGTCGATGAACGCTACGACACATCCGTATTCAACAATGACAATGATATGCGAGGGTTATCCAGAAAGTAAGTTCCGATCGTCCGTGAAATGAGCACTACTGTAAAAATCAAAAATGTTTTATTTGCAACAGTTAGACACAACTCCCAGCTAATTATCTAAATAATCACCGCTCCGAGTTAGACATTTGTCACGGCGTTGTACCAATTTTCAATACCCTTGTCATAGAAGGCAGCCGCCAGTGCTTTCCGCTGATTCTCTACAGAGGTCTGCAGCTCGTTGTCTGGGCCAAAATGTTGTCTTCATAGTCAGCGGTTCGTGCGAGCAGAGATGAAACTCATGGGGTCAATTGCAGTCTGTATTGTGGGTGATCAAACACTTCCCACTGAAAACGCTGTAGCAGGATGTTCATTGCCCCTGCAGAGTGCAGCTGAGAATTGTCATAAAGAAGGAACGGCGTGACAGTTGTCTTACGTGGGCTGCATAGCTTCAGGGGAAATTTTTTACCAGGCCCTCGTATTTGACGGGAGACACTATTTTCTACGTACATTTACGTGCTCACTGTACGCTCAGAACTGAAAAGAGCGATGTGACGAGATCGACGGGCGCTCTACAGACACTTCCCAACACATCTGTGCAAAGCTTCATCGGATTTTTACAGTGGTTCCCATTTCGCGACGGATCGGAACTTACTTTCTGGACAGCCTTCGTATATCAGTGGATTACTGTTTCTGCAGCTTTATTTCTGTCTTCGGGAACATCAAGGCAAATTACGAACAAAAATAAAAAAGTAGGACTGTTTACTTGCAAAAGTCGTATAGTCGACGTAGCAAAATCTGAGAAAGTGGGAGAGAATAATGTTCAATGTTGCATCTGAAACGTCTTCTTACCATTTGTAGGAAATATTTCATTGCCTTTGTCGTACTTTTGGCATGGACATAAAGACATTTCTGTCTTTAGGACGACGATGAAAATATTGTTAATATAATTCGGATTACAGCCGGAACTAATATTGTGATTCAGCCTGTATATAAGAAATTTTCCATCAGTATACAGCATTCTCCATAAAACTGTCGAAAATATAATTTCCCATACGTCTCTTCTCATTTCTGCCTTATCAGGCGATCAGTACTGTTAAACTTCATTCCTTCCTGCATTGTCAGTTTGCATCACCATATTTTACGAATTCGATCAAGTATGCCTGGCATGCAGCGCAATATGCAGAACAACGGCAACGGCCATTTCATACTCCACTCCACTTCTGTATGAATAAAACTAGTAATTACTGTGAAGTGCCAGAACGCATTAATTTTTCTTTTATCGGGTGTCCCTGGTGTAAGGAAAATGTTTGGCTACGTCACGCAATAGATACTTCACATTTTTGTGACGACTACAGGGAATAAACAAGGAACTGTTTCATTGTTGGTAAAATATACATTACTCAAAAGTTATCACAGGAAATGTGTTACAGGAATTGTTATAAAATATTTAATGTCAATATGGTGAAGCCCTGAATGGTGGGAGTCATCTGTATTGTAATGTAATACACTGCCTGATTTTCTTCCCTCTGCTAGTCACTTGTGTAACAATTACATCTGCAATAGTTTATCTGTCGATATGAAATGCAAGCTGATTAGAAAATCATTTAAGGCATTTTTGTTATGATTAAAGTGCTTAAAATTCGCGTGTGTCCACTTCGAACTTGGCTACGTCCTCTTGTCACGACTGCGTCTGCTTCTTCAACGATTCGCAGGAAGTTTTGAACGTGACAGTGCTCGTCCACACGTGGTACGTGCCTCTGTTAACTGACTGTGTAATGCTGAGGTACTCCCCAGATCTGTCCCGGATCAGCTCAGAGTGAACTCCCTCCTGGTGCCAGTACCCGGGATATCGATGTCCAGGTACAACAGTTGAGAACCAGTTTGCTTCAGAATATGATACAACGGCTTTCTGACATCCTTCCCAACATAATTAGAGCGTACATCCAGGCCAGAGGATGTCCAGCGTCATACTGATAAGTGGGCCCATATTGCAAAGTTGTATATAAATATAACTCGATATTGTAATCACTGAAATAACATCACATTTCGATTTCCCTTTCTCTTCTACGCGTTTCATTTCTATTGACAGGCACTGAATTTTTTACAAGAATTATGAGGTACGGCGCAATGCTGTTGAAGGGCATCTCTGAGTCTCTCACGCTACACACAGACAAGTAGTGTGGCAGGCACCATTAACATCAGACAAGGAGCTACAATGTCCTCCTTCTTATGTGTGGTACTGTAGCGAGGAGGAAGCGACTCTGCCTTCCTTCTCTGGTTTCTTTATTACTAAGCTGGTGTCTTGCTGTCAGTTGTTATAGGTTAACAACGTTTTGTAATATAATCGTTTTAATGAAGAAGACTTTAAAACACGCATCACAGACTTTCCAGTATGACAGCTTGTAACACCATAGCTCTAATGCTCTACTGATTTATTTTGCCTTTTGTTTTATTTAATGTTACATCGTTGAGCTTCTGTAAATGTGCTTGATTGAATCGATAACACAAAATTGTATACTCCTTTCTTTGTGAAAACTTTGATGTCATGATTTGATTCTATGCAATGTAGTATATCTGTCGTTTAAATTCTTTGTCTCAATTGGAGGGAGACAAAACTTACTGTATATAATTGTAACTTCTGTGTGAATATTTTTTTTTTGTAGAAATACCAATATGTGCAAATGTTCTGTTTCAATTAATATGTTTGGTTGTTGTTATGTAAATGCTGATCCACACTTAGGGTTCTTAGTTATTTTGTATGTAAAAGGTGTTGTGGTTCCCCTCGGGAACGGAACTGTGTAGTGGGCGCAAATTGTGGTTGGCCTAGGTAGAAAAGATGGAACAAAGAGTCAGTCGGGGATGAGCTACCAAACTATCAACTGCTCGAGTAAAAGTTGTGTATTGTACTGGTTCCGAGAAAGGCTTTTCCTGACACTTTCCAATGCCTCGGATGGATGGAATAAGAGCTGGAACTATTCTGGAATTGGTATCTATCATCGCCACCAAGAAATGACAGAGTCCAGCAATTCTACCTGCAAATCTACCTACCAACATGCAATCGCCACCACATTGCGCAATCACTGTAATGGAACACTGTAGTAATGTACGGTGAAGGATCAGCTCATTGCATGTTTCAGTGTGCACAAATATAAGGTAACCTATACTCGAAAACTTATACCTACCTTGATTTTTTTATCCCTAGTCACACAACCACTTAGGGTCTTTCCCATGCTAAGTGATTACCGAGTGTCCTTATTGAAAGAACATTAAAGCTCAGTGTTTTAGCAGAACTGAGTTGTATAGTGAATAATGCTTGCTGAAAATATTTTTTCTATTAAAACTGCTTATTAAAATTTTGTTGCCAACTTCCAAAGTGAAAGTTCTCAAAACTCAGGCTTACAAAGTTTTGCTTAGTAAGTGATCACATCGCAGTCTGTTGAAAATCAACCAAAGGTGAGCTATTGTCTTATAACCACATCAAGTTGTGCTCTACTGCAGTAAAAGTTCTCAACCTGCAACTGTTGAGAGTTATATGTTCATGCTTGCTAAGTACTTGTTTCTCTAGTGTACTGAAAGTGTGTTTAGTTTGCTCTGCTACAGTGGTCAAGATTAAGGGCCCCCTCCATTGAAAGTAGTTCAAATGCACAAAGTTACTTAATTATAAAAAGTTTTAATTACTCTTGCTATTCAAGTCAACTTCTGTACAATATTGGGCTCCTCTTGTGTATTAAAAGTGCATATTAATGGCGTAACAGGACCAACAGTTTGTCTATTGTGCTCATGCTAGATAACGATTAATAGATAGACCACTATTTATGAAAACCATAATTTCTTTATTGAAAAGACAATGAGAAGTAACCTGTTAGTGAATTCCGTTTAACTTTCATTCTAAATAGAAAGTATTTAGCTGACAGTGACTTAACCTGTAACCAGTCCATAATTTTGCAGTGAAATACATTTACAATTTTTTGTCAGATAGGAAAATGTTTGAAAAGTAATATTGAACTTATGCCCAATTTACGATCCTGCAATGAAGATTAATAATAACATTATTGAGACCATTCAGTTTGACTAAGTCCTCAAGGTAATAGTGTGTTTTGCTAGGTGTTATTTTTATGTAAATAGTTTGTTCTGCTCTAGCTGTTAGTTCCAACCTTAACGTTAACATATGCAGGTGTCAGAGTTCGGTGCACTCGCGTGTGGCGAAGTATAGATACTGCCCACGACACGTGGCGTTCAGTGATAATTAATATCGTTCACTTTAACTTTATATCTTGTTTATCACTTCTATCTTTGTGGTCAGTGGTGCAATCTGCTACTGCCACTGCCTAATCGCGACCGTCCCTTTGGAGCCGCCTCCGATTACTCGACCGTGCGTTTTGAGTGGCGTCTTGTTACTAAGTTCGCACCGTCTTCCCGACGCACAAGAGAGACCCCAGCTTTCTCCCTCAGCCAATAGGGATACTCCACTCGTCTCTTACGCATATAGATTTCAAAACTCTCAGCCAATGGGCGTTCAGATCGCTGTTGCCAGGCGGATCTGACGTCCCGTTTGTGGACAGTGTGACGGAAATTTGTCTCGGAACACTTTCTCATATTGTAAGATCCTACTCCCGAATAGTCGGATCTTGTCCCTACTAAGGTTGCACAACATTGCCTCTTATGATGTTATCGTTAATGCTCCTTGCTGACGAATAATTGTCAGATGGACACGTATCCTGGCTGCTACAGAGCATCCCCGAGCGTTTAGAACTCGCAAAGGTTCATAAATGTGCGTAATAATTAGCATAAACAAGTGAAGGGAATGCACGTATGCATTACAAAGCTTGCCGTTGGTAAAAAACCTTAGAGGCAAATTCAAACTCAAATATCTTTTTTATGATGGAATCTGAAGAAATGAATTAAAATGTGTGCTACATGCTACACCTGAACCCGCATCTCCTTGCTTACGACGTAGAAATGTAACCACTATAGTAAACATTGCTACACGGACTACCCAAGGTCCATTGTCCCCTCCAACACAAACTTCATATCTTCAGCTTATTTTCCCCTTCTTAGATTGTTACTAGTGCCGAGGTTCTCAGCATTGGAATAGCACCCCATAGATTTGTAGATCTTATAATTAAATTTTCCTTGAGATATTCAAGTCTTATCTTTATCTACAATAACGATGGAATCTGAAGAAATGAATTATAACTTGTGCTACAGCCAGGACCTGAACGCAGATCCCCTTGCTTACTAGGTAGGAACGCTAGAAGTGGAAAATAAGCTGAAGGTACGACGTTTTTGTTGGGGCTGGCATTGGATATGGGTAGTCCATGCAGCAATGTAAACTATAGTGCTGTGGTGGTGCAATGGTTAGCATTTCTGTCTAGTAAGCAAAGAGACCTGGCTACAGCACAAATTTTAATCCATTTCTTCAGATTCCATCATTATTGTACATAATGATTAGACTTTAACATCTCAAGGAAGAATTAAGTATAAGATCTATAGATATTTTTTTTATATTACGTAAATTCTTATACTAAAAGAGTTACGACTTAATAACGGTGTGATGATTTATTTTAGATGCAGACAATATCCCGTATTTCTTTTTTACCTATGTGAACCACGCAAAGATTTAGTATACACTACTGGCCATTAAAATTGCTACACCATGAAGATGACGTGCTATAGACGCGAAATTTAACCGACAAGAAGAAGATGCTGCGATATTCAAATGATTAGCTTTTCAGAGCATTCACACAAGGTTGGCGCCGGTGGCGACACCTACAACATGCTGATATGAGGGAAGTTTCCAACCGATTTCTCATACACAAACAGCAGTATACCGGCGTTGCCTGGTGGAACGTTGTTGTGATACCTCGTCTAAGGAGGAGAAATGCGTACCATCACGTTTCCGACTTTGATAGAGGTCGTATTGTTAGCGTATCGCGATTGCCTTTTATCGTATCGCGACATTGCTGCTCGCGTTGGTCGAGATCCAATGACTGTTAGCAGAATATGGAAGCGGTGGGTTCAGGAGGGTAGTACGGAACGCCGTGCTGGATCCCACCGGCCAGTCGAGATGACAGGAATCTTATCCGCATGGCAGTAACGGATCCTGCAGCCACGTCTCGATCCCTGAGTCAACAGATGGGGACGTTTTCAAGACAACAACCATCTGCCCAAACAGTTCGACGACGTTTGCAGCAGCGTGAACTATCAGCTCGGAGACCGTGGCTGCGGTTACCCTTGACGCTGCATCACAGACAGGAGCGCCTGCGATTGTGTACTCAACGACGAACCTGGGTGCACGAATGGCAAAACGTCATTTTTTCTAATGGATCCAGGTTCTGTTTACAGCATCATGATGGTCGCATCCGTGTTAGGCGACATCGCGGTGCCATACTGGCGTATCACCCGGCGTGATGGTATGGGGTCCATTGGTTACACGTCTCGGTCACCTCTCGTTCGCAATGACGGCATTTTGAACAGTGGACGTTTCATTTCAGATGTGTTAAGGCCCGTGGCTCTACCCTTCATTCGATCCCTGCGAAACCCTACATTTCAGCAGGATAATGCACGACCGCATGTTGCAGGTCCTGTACGGGCCTTTCTGGATACAGAAAATGTTCGACTGCTGCCCTGTCCAGCACATTCTCCAGATCTCTCACCAATTGAAAACGTCTGGCCAATGGTGGCCGAGCAACTGGCTCTGTTTGACTCAATGCTCAGGCGTATCAAGGCGGTTATTACGGCCAGAGGTGGTTGTTCTGGGTACTGATTTCTCAGGATCTATGCACCCATATTGTGTGAAAATATAATCACATGTTAGTTCTAGTATAATATGTTTGTCCAATTAATACCCGTTTATCATCTGCATTTCTTCTTGGTGTAGCAATTTTAACGGCCAGTAGTGTATTTAATCGTTATAATAACGCCTGTATTGTTCCGCGAATGTGCCCTGCTACAAAAACATGTTGTTTTATAATCTATAATATTTCGGTGATATTATAAAGTTAAGACCTAAATGTTTGCTTTAGGTATCGTTTTTCACTTAAACTTCAACAACGAGTGATAAACCGACTGGTGTCCGATTTTGCGTATTTCTTGGCTTCACGAGATTATTTAATATCCTAACCACTTCAGATACATTTGTGACAAACTAGCAGTGAAAAAGGAGGTGGGACAGCCTCAGTCTTACACAAAGGAGCATATTTTGCGTACTTTGGCGCAAGACTGGGGATCAGGACAAATCATTCTTCCACATCGACTATATTCAAGTTGTAACACAGGACCCCTGCTTCCTACTAGAGATGGGCAAAGTCGTTCATACTTGGGAACTAGTTCACTGGTAATCGCTCTTTTTTGGGAACCGTTCGTTCATTTTTACTCGTTCACCGTTCAGTGTGCTTGGTATATGGTTCTTATGAAAAATTGAAAATTAGTAGCATAGGTGATCGAAGATGGAAGGCCCCAAGAGGGGGACTTGCCTTCCCCCTGGAGTACAGACTTTTTATTCATAACAGAATTCTCATACACTTGTAAATTTCGTGATTCTGCAAAACATCTCGTTTAGCCAACTGTAGCGTTATGTGGCTGATCGCAGTGAAATAATATAAGGTGGCGCATGAGAAACCGGTCCCGAGTACAGACTGCTCGCCAATTGCGCACCATTTGCTGATCGCTACGAGCAGAATAGATAAAAATGTAATAATTAGGCAGTGAAGAAATAACAAATAAGCTAATGCAAACAACTTCGAAACGATAGATGACGATTAGTAAGCGACAATGAACAGTCTAGTACTCGGGGCCGATTTTTCGTGCGCCACCCTTTACCACTGAAATAATATTGTAGGAGTTATCATATTCTCTTTACAAAATGTGGCACCATACACTCGATTACAAAGCGCGGGCTTCATTTGGTTGTAAGTCGGTCTGCCTTCCATAACAATGTACATGCTGTTTTACCTTTGATCAAAAAAAGACGGAAAATGGTCACTCGTGTGTGCCGTGCCGACGTCCTTTGCATATGTAATAACAAAAAGTCTTTGTTTATCGAAATAGTAAAGTAAGCTGATACGCCGTTTTGTTACCTGAAAAGATGTATGAATTACATACCACGTAATTTTTATGTGGTTTTCGTAGTTGTAAAATACATTTTAATTACCGGTCGTGGACGCTGAATACAATACGAAAAGAACCAGAAGTTCAGAGTTCCAAAAAGTTTTGAAACAGATCTAGAATGGGCGTGCGAAGCGAACGAAACGAACAACAACCTGATACTGAACTGTGAGCAGTCGGCAGTGGAACTGCGACGAGTGGCCACGCGAAGGAGACGAGTCCGGCCGAGGGAGACCGAGACCGAGGCAGATGGGAACGGGACCGAGGCTGCTGGAACGAGACCGACCGTTTCCCATTCCCGGAAACTATAATTGGAAGGCAGCGACTGAAGTGAGTTATGAAAGACCGTTCCTTAGAATTCGTTCCTCGCTCGTTCCGTTCATCTTGGTGAACCGTTCCTTTGGACCCGTTAGTTTGGGAACGACCCATCTCTACTTCCTACGCTAACGGAACATTCGTGCAAAAGACAAACAATAAAACTAAAAAAAACAAAAAGAAAAACATGGCCAATTAGAACGTCAAAAGTTGGGTGGGTAATGTAGTATCCGATTCAAAGGTGGACCCCCCCCCCCCCCCCCCCCAAATAACGTCTGACTCGACTACATATAACAATTGGTATTATGAAGCAATTTATGAAAGTCCAGCCAAAATTACGTGTCACTTTCAAGTATGTGGCAAGAAAGCTACGATGGTTACCAAAAGCTAAAATGAAAGAACGTGATTTTTATCAGCTCTGACATTTGGAAACTAATGAAAGATGAAACATTTGAAGACAAACTGGATGAAATGGAAAACCATCTTGGATATCCTTTAAACAAATTATCAACACGTTTCTTGGCAATTGCAGAAACCTTGATTACGACAATTAGTAAGAAACGTACTGGATAAAATCAATGTATTGAATGCCTCAGTAGGCTTGAAGCTGCATTTCAGGCCCTCTCGCGCTGTGCGTGAGGAACAGGGAAAAGATTCCATCAAAACATTAAGTACATGGAACAGGGGTACAAAGACAGATACGACTCTGACAGGTGACACGTACGTCACCATCCTTTCTGATCACCTGCATCCATTCATGCCCATTGTGCATTCCGACGGACTTGGGCAATTCCAGTAGGACAATGCGACACCTCAAACGACCAGAATTGCTACAGAGTGGCTCCAGGAAACTTCCTCTGGTCACCAAACTCCCCAGACATGAACATTATTGAGCATATCTGGGATGGCTTTCAACATGCTGTTCAGAAGAGATATCTACCCCCTCATACTCTTACGGATTTATGGACAGCCCTGCAAAATTCATGGCGTCAGTTCCCTCTAGCACTACTTCATTCATTAGTCGAGTCCATGCCACGCCGTGTTGCGGCATTTCTGCGCGCTCGCGGGGACCCTACACTGTATTAGCCAAGTGTACCAGTTTCTTTGGCTCTACAGTGTGTATTATAATGTTAGGAGTGCCTCATTTTATTGATTTTGTCGCGTTTTTAATAAAGTTTTTGGAATGTACGGTTTTCTATAATTTTATGGTTCTTTATAATTATCTCCCCCCCCCCCAAAAAAAGCCCTTATGTGATAGAGGAAGACCCTTATTATTTCTGAACTATTGGTATCACCTAAAATGATTTAAAAAATTTGCAAGATATCAAATTGTAGACCTGTGTTGCCACTTGAAACATTAGAGGGATATGATTTAAATATCCCAAATGAAAGCTAATGTTACAATTGTAAGGGGATAGCCGGCCGGGTTGGCCGAGCGGTTCTAGGCGCTACAGTCTGGAACCACGCGACCGCTACAGTCGCAGGTTCGAATCCTGCCTCAGGCATGGGTGTGTGTGTGATGTCCTTAGGTTAGTTAGCTTTAAGTAGTTCTAAGTTCTAGGGGACTGATGGCCTCAGAAGTTAAGTCACATAGTGCTCAGAGCCATTTTTGAAGGGATATTTCGAGATTGAGAAACAGCTGCGCGCTAATTCTTGACAGCAATTAGTTGCTTAGTAATGCAATCAGTCGCATTTGGTTTCTGTCAGACCTTTTACATTGCTGGTATGCCTTTTCACCTGGCGTTAACGCTACATCGAGTCTGTACGCATGGAGGGAAGATCGCTGCATTTAAGGAGTATAAAGCACTTTTACTTAGCTGATAGCTTGCCTCTTACCGTAGTTATCACCAAGCTTTATTTCGATATAATGAATCTTAATCCATAACATAAGAGACAAGATTGCAGTTATCACTGTCGAAGGAGGTACAAGGGAAGCAGTAGCTGAGGCAAGGTTGTAGCCTATCGCCCACGTTATTAAATCTGTACACTGAGCAAGAAGTAAAGAGAACCGAAAAGAGACCTGCCGCGCGGGATTAGCCGAGCGGTCAAAGGCGCTGCAGTCATGGACTGTGCGGCTGGTTCCAGCGGAGGTTCAAATGGCTCTGAGCACTATGGGACTTAGCTTCTGAAGTCATCAATCCCCTAGAACTTAGAACTACTTAAACCTAACTAACCTAAGGACATCACACACATCCATTCCCGAGGCAGGATTCGAACCTGCGATCGTAGCAGCAGCGCGGTTCCGGACTGTAGCGCCCGGCGGAGGTTCAAGTCCTCCCGCGGGCATGGTTGTGTGTGTTTGTCCTTAGGATAATTTAGGTTAAGTAGTGTGTACGCTTAGGGACTGATGACCAAAATGGTCCAAATGGCTCTGAGCACTATGGGACTTAACATCTGAGGTCATCAGTCCCCTAGAACTTACAACTACTTAAACCTAACTAACCTAAGGACATCACACACAACCATGCCCGAGGCAGGATTCGAACCTGCGACCGTAGTGGTCGCGCGGTTCCAGACTGAAGCGCCTAAACCGCTCGACCACACCGGCCGGCGGACTGATGACCTTAGCAGTTAAGTCCCATAAGATTTCAACAAAAAAAAAAAATCGGAATGACAATCAAGTTTCAAGGATAAAAAATAAAAACTCGAAGATTTGCCCATGATGTTGTAATTTTCTCAGAGAATGAGAAAGACTTCGACGATCAGTAGGACGGAATGGACAGTTGTAAGATGAACGTCAACAAAAGTAAAAAAAAAAGTTATGGAGAGTAATTAGGTTAGCAAATGAGACGCTACAGTAGTAGACGAGTTTTGCTATTTTGGCAGCGAGATAACTGATAATGGCAGGGGAAAAACGTTTCTGAAGGAGAGAAATATTTTAACATGGAATAAAAAATTTAAGTGTTAAGAAGTCTTTTGGTTCAAATGGTTCAAATGGCTCTCAGCACTATGCGACTTAACTTCTGGGGTCATCAGTCGCCTAGAAGAACTAATTAAACCTAACTAACCTAAGGACATCACAGACATCCATGCCCGAGGCAGGATTCGAACCTGCGACCGGAGCGCTTGCTCGGCTTCAGACAGTAGCGCCTAGAACCGCACGGCCACTCCGGCCGGCAAGAAGTCTTTTCTGAAAGTATTTGTTTGACGTGTAGCTTCATACGAAAGTGAAACGTGGAAGATAAGCAGTATAGACAAGAAAACAGAAACTTATGAAATGTATCGCTACAGAAGAATGTTGAAGATGAGATGGACAGGGCGAACAACTTATGATGAGGTTTGTAGTGAAGGGGGGGAAAAAGGAGTTGTGACACATCCTCAGGCATCTTTTAATGTGCGGAAAGGCTAAAAGTTATGGAGGCAGACCAAGACTTGAGTACAGTAAGATGGTTCAGATGCATTCATATATGGTAGTTATGCAGAGATGAGGATGCTTGCGCGCGGTAGACTAGCTACACCAAACCAATGGTTGTGCTGAAGATTACGACAATCAAGAGTGACTCTTCCACTCCGCAGCAGTATGTACGTCACTGTGAAACTTCCTGCCCGATTACAACTGTGTGTCGGGTCGTGATTAAATTCAGAAACTTCCCTGTTGCGGGAAATGCTCTTACCAGCTTTGCTATCGAGACCAGGCCAACGCTCTCCCTTCCCCTATCCCCCCCCCCCCCTCTTCATCTGCTTAAAACTTGAATTCTGTCAGTGACTCCTTCCTAATTTCCAAACTTTCCTTTCGCTACTTTACTTTCTTGACGACTGATCGGCCGTTACGTATTTTATGCCGCAGCTGCAGCGTTGCCAGTAACAACTGACGCCGTTGTACTGCATTCACAGTCGATAAGTGTCAAACGACCTAAACTGGCGCCTAACGACCACCGTCTTAACTAGAACAAAAGGGAATAACAAATGTGTACTCAGGCTGTCGAATGTTTCATTACGAATGTAG
Organism: Schistocerca cancellata; assembly: GCF_023864275.1. NCBI lineage: Eukaryota > Metazoa > Arthropoda > Insecta > Orthoptera > Acrididae > Schistocerca > Schistocerca cancellata. The sequence goes on from NC_064631.1 coordinate 561,545,178, forward strand.
GACAGCAGTTCTCGTGATTTTAGTGTCGAGGCCTTAAAACTAAGTAATTGGCTGTGACTTGAAACGTTAATGACTCTTAGTCCAGGGTTCCTGACTCTAATGCATCCTTGTGTCGTGGCAGTACTTAGGAATGTAGCAGTATATCACATGTATAGTCACTAAATTAAACGTTATTGACCACAGGAGATGGACAGATATAAGTGCGCAGTCCGAAATTCACCTTGTAATACGCCTTCAAAAGGGCGATAAATCATGCAGTTTTCACTTATTTTCAATATGGGACACGTTCGCTTTAGTGTCCGGTTCTATATAACTACCTGGACATGTATTTTCCAGTCCCGGCACAGCGTATGTTAACTCAGTCAGTTTCCTTTCGCGGAGATGAACGTCGTCGAGGAACAACCGGCAAGTTTTCTTAGTTTTCTGCTGTTTATACAAAACGCCATTATTTCAGCAGACAGGGGTGCGAACTCTTCGGAATGTGTGCAAAAATGCAATAAAAAGTACTGATTCTTATATTCTTTTTGTTTCTTCACTTTCTTTTTTAGGCCATTTATTAAATACTACGTTTCCCATTTTTTCTTGGTTCTTCACGGGGTCTCGTTTCAATTTTCCTTTGTTGTTATTTTGTTTTTACTGCTAATCTTTCAGACACCACTCTTCGCAGATGTTCATTCCTTTCCCATTATTTTCTCCTAATTTTTCTTTTATGTATCAGATGATTAGTTCATTTCTGATATCGGTATGTCTGATTCTGTCTGCTATTTTTACATCCATTGACACTTCTTAGAAACTTTATCCACACATTCTCGCTTTCTGTTTAAAACCCGCTACTCAATTCCATATAATAATGTTGATAGAGCTTTCGACTTATAAAAACTTTAATCTCACTTGTTTCATAGTTTTATTTTCTAGAGATCTGGTGACTTTTTTGCAAATATGACTACACGTATTCACGTTATTTTGTATATCTTTATCATAATCATACGTTATATCGTGTTCAATATTTCACAGGAATTTGATACGTGCTGTTATTTTATTATCAACGATAATATTAGTTCCGGCCATTTTGGCCTAGCTGTTCTAGGCGCTTCAGTCCGGAACCGCGCTGCTGCTACAGTCGCAGGTTCGAATCCTGCCTCGGGCATGGATGTGTGTGATGTCCTTAGTTAGGTTTAAGTATTTCTAAGTTCTAGGGGACTGATGACCTCAGATGTTAAGTCCCGTAGTGCTCAGAGCCATTTGAACCATTTGATAATATTAGAGAGAGTTTGCTGTTTGCCTAAATAACCACAGTTTTAGTTTTTTGCATCGAAATATCCAGAACGTATTCTTAAAAAAATCTTTACACAGTTCACTAACAAACATCTGAAGGTAATTTTCTTTTCTAGACGTCGGTGTAAAACCGTCATCATAAATAAGTTCTTTTAATACAGACACGCCATTCAGCTGCACTCCAGTGTTTGATTTAAAAGCCAGCCGAAGTGGCCGCGCGGTTCTGGCGCTGCAGTCTGGAACCGCGAGACCGCTACGGTCGCAGGTTCGAATCCTGCCTCGGGCATGGATGTGTGTGATGTCCTTAGGTTAGTTAGGTTTAACTAGTTCTAAGTTGTAGGGGACTAATGACCTCAGCAGTTGAGTCCCATAGTGCTCAGAGCCATTTGTTTTTTTGATTTAAAACTGCGTCCGCAAATAGCATCGTCGACGTGGAGATCAAAAAGCGAGGGAGATAAACTGCATCCCTGCCTCTCTTCTTTCATTGTTGAATTTGGGCTGTTTCTTTCAACACAAATGATGTGTGTTTTTTTACCTGCTCTAAATCGGGGATGTTTCTTATGTGTGAACTGAATTAATCATGATATGCGATTCAGTTTCAGGTATGTATGCGAAACAATCCTGTGCGGTAACTGTACACTATAGCTGTGGACAGCAATGTGCTTTTATGTACAAACGATCATTTAAATCATTGAAATGATACTTAGACCTCTACGCGGTCCTCATATGAGCGATACGGAGGGAGCTGTAGTTAGTGCATTTCTAGATTCCTCACTTAATACTTCTTTCACGGTGTAGTGGGTGCCTACCTTCAAACATCTGCCAGCTCAAATCTCCCAGCATCTCTGTGATGCTCTCGCGTGTGTCAAACAAGCCTGTGACCATTCGAGTATATTAATTTTAATTTTACCTACAGCCTCAGTTGCAACTGAGGCTGTTGGTAAAATTAAAATTAATATTTATACAGCTGCTGACAGGGCCGCGAAATGTTGAAAATATTTACATTCGAGTATACCTCCAATATTCCCTGATAGTCGCATTTGGTACAGGTTCAAATGGCTCAAATGGCTCTAAGCACTGAAGTCATCAGTCCCCTAGACTTATAACTACGTAAACCTAACTAAGCTATGGACATCACACACGTCCATGCCCGAGGCAGGATTCGAACCTGCGACCGTAGCAGCAGCGCGGTTTCGGACTGAAGCGCCTAGAATCGCTCAGCCACAACGGCCGGCTTTGCTACAGGTCTCACACACTAGAGTAAAATCGCTCGATGGGTCCAACGAGTGTTTTGTACTTCTTTGCAGATTGATTACATGTTCCCAGTACTCTACCAATGAACCGAAGTCGGCACCAGCTTTATCTACGTCTGAGCCTTTGTGATCATTCCATTTCATGTCTCTACAAATTACTACACCCAGTTTGCTCGATCGATCTGTGGCACATCCCGTTGAATAAACGCTTAACTCAGACGCAAATTCTGTATATAGTCTCCCAAAGATTCCATTGGGCCCTGCAGCCCTGTTTGATTTTAGCAGACATAGTTCTTCCTCCCTCCTATTGACGCTAGTACCTATATCATTCACAACATTTGCATAAAAGCCCTGTGAACAAAGCGGCTATTGGATGCACTTAACCACTTTGAGATGCCTTATTCCACTAAGCCTTACGCATTTCGACATTGCGTCATTATCAAAGACTATAAAATACTGGTATCAGCCGAAATACAAGACGTGTTACATTTTCACCAGTTAAGTGTAACTGCAATGTGAAAAGTACAAACGTGGCTTGAAGCTTACCAAATGCTTAATGTCATTGCTATGAGCCAGTAGAAACGTGTCTAAATGGATACATTTCTTCACAAGAAAGTGCAAATTGACTTCAGGATCAATGCTGATACAAAGTGGAATAAAATGCTAGGTATCAACCTTGACCCTTGAAGTCAGTTTGTATTTTCCTGTTGCGAAAGAATGTTCACGACATACTATGCAAGCATTTGGAGACAAGTTTCTACTGACTCATAGTGATGACATTAAGCACTTGGTAAGCTTTAAACCATTTTTGTACTTTCTATACTATGGCTCCTTTTAATTGGTGAAAATGCAAAATTTCTTGTATTTCTACCGATACCAGCTTTGTCTTTGTATTTTATAGCCTTTGATATACATGTGATGTCGAATCGCGTAATGCGTATTGGCGTAATAAAATTGTGGTCAAGACATCTCAAAGTTGTTAAGTATATCATTCACTTTGCAGTGGTTCGACATTTAAACTGGGGCAGTACTTCTGGAATTTCCTTTCTAAAGGAACATTTAAAACAGAGTTTAGCGTTCCAGCTCCTGTGTCATCCACGAGTGTCTGGACGTAAACTTTTCCGTCACTCACAGCCTTTACATATGACCAGAACTTCTTTCGGTTTTGCGATAGGTCTTCCGATAAGATTCTACCACACTAACCTTCAAGGTTTGACGCATAGCCCTTTTGACAGCTAAAATCGATTACTTTGTCATTTGAGCATCAGATCTGCCTCGTGCTGATGTCTTTCGCGAGTAATATCTCTTCGTGCATGGGAGTCCAGAAGGTGAGGGTATCAATCGAAAGCTTGTCCAATCTCAGTCCCTGTCTAACCTACTGACCTGATGTGAATACGAAGACACACGTCTGGGTTTTGCTTGAAAGAATATTGTCAGGAGTTACCAAAATAGAGAAGGAAGGAATACAAGTGTTTAAAGTGCCGTCGACAGTGACATTTCTACAGACTAAACACAGGCTCGGAATGGGGATGGATAGAGAGGGAAATATCAGTTGGTTCTTTTCAAAGAAATCATGCAGCATTTGCCTTGAATATTTCAGGGGAAGGTCGAGAAACCTAAATAGGGAATATCGGATGATGATTGGAGCCGACGTCATCCATAATGCGAGTTAGTGTCTTAACCCATCCGCTATCCTACTGAATCAGAAACAGCTATTGTCCTGTCGCTACGAAGGATGGAGTAATTCTGCGTGTCAAGCGGCTAGCATGCTTTCAAGCGCTGTATTGACACGTCGGGGTGATGCTGAAGTGCAGGGCGTGTAGTGTAACGACGTAAGTTCTTTATAAATGATTTTCTTTCGACATATGACCATGTGTAGACTTCGTCATCTACGTCAGTTACAACCCACTTCAAAATTATTTATATTCTTCTTAAATTGTCTCAGAATGGTTCTTGGACGAAATTGTAAAACATCATTTGAGTCGTATGCGCAGAATTAGGTCACTCGGGTCAATTGGTTTGCGTAAACTTTTTCAATTTTAGATGTCGTTTGTTTCTCCTCAGAAATTATATTGATACACGTTATCTGATTTAATCGATATTACTGTAGAACCACACAATGAATAAACTTTTGAGATTCAAAGTTGCGATGAACTCTGTCAAAATTCAATAATCTTGTCAAATATATTATTAATTCATTCACATAATTCTTCATAAATAAATCCTCAGGACACGTATTTCAACTTTAGTAGCATCCACTAGTTTATTATCTTCCTACATACAGACTTGAACCTGAGCCTTGACGAGACAAAACTAATAAGATTAAATTTCCTATGATATCATTGTTGTACAAAACATTATAAATTTTCATTTATTTTATTTTTTAGAAGCACGACGCAACAACTCGGTTCCAGGATCTTCTGTTGCTCTTTGACTGACGACCCGCGACGTATAGTGGCCAGCAATTTTCTCTCTGGTTCCGGCAGCGAAGATGCTGTCTCCGTTCGTTGCGCAGCCCTCTCCGTACATGAAACATAAAAAAAATACAAAAACTTTAGACAATTCACAACCATTACAAAATATTACAAAAATACATAAACAAAACTAAATTAAACTTATATTCACCTGCAAACTGGGCTGACACTGGTGGATGGGTGACGCTTCAATTTCGTCCCACTACAGGCGGCCAAGACGCGCGATTTGAGCGGATTTGGTAGCAGCCAGGTTGTGCATTCCAATACTAGGGTAAAAATCGATGTCCGAACTCTTACCGGGATACCACAGTCTAATATAAGAGTCGCGACACACGTCTATCTTTTGTTACCCACTGCGATTGCAGCGAGCCAAGCGGTCAGGAAGTTGCACTGTTAAGTTCGCCAAGTTCTTGTAAAAGCGAAAGCGAAACTAAATTGATTCTATTGATCTGTAGAAATGTTTTTCAAACGGGAGCGTCTGTAGCGCAATAAACTGCAGCAACAACAATAGGAAGACTACAACTTTCCCCTTTATGCAGGTTTTCTGACAGTAGCAACAGTAACAAGTGTGAACCGCTGCATTACAGAACAGTATGCTTACGATTTTCTTGTAACCTACTATGTTTACTGGAGAATATCGTGTTCTATAAGAACAAAAAAATTGCTAGTAAACAGCAGAAGACTTGATCTTTTGCAGAAAGGCGTCGTATGTGTACTAAAAAGCGTGTAGTTTTCTTCACAACATTTCCAGTCAAATCAGTGAATGTAGAACATAGGAAACGTGTATGGAATGCAATAGCTACATTATTTAACGTTGCAGATAAGCTACCACAACTGTTTTTGAGGAGAAAACCACGCAGACGTGATTATAAAAGAAGTAAAGCAATAGCCACAATTCCACAATTGTTGCGCATCTGAACCACAAACTGAAATAATCTTCAACACATTCGCGTTTGATGCAAAAGTAACTACATTTACAAAAGTATTTATGTACCTGTATTAGAAAGTTGAGTGAAGTGTATGACTGTACGAAACATTAGGCTCCCTACAGCGTAGTTAAGTGTCAAGGAAAGTGCCTGTCATAATAAGAACAAACAACAAAAGAAACATGTTCTTCTCATCCATGAAATATGTGTTTGTATTCACATTTTCGAAGGTATTTCTTCATCATTAATTTCTAGCTTATGTCACTGAATCAGGGAGATTCGGCTGTTTTTGCATGTATTGCAAGATCTTCATATCTCTTGATGATTTACTAGTGCTGTGAACGCAAAAAATGTAATAACTATTTCGCTAGTCAACTAAAAAAATAATTAAAAACAAAATTTAAATTTACGGGTGCTTTCTCGCCGTTTGAGGCGCTAGTGTCGCACCAACTGCCTGAGGCTAACAATTTTTGCAGCAGTGAGTGTCGGGACTGTATATGTTACATTCCTTAGTTCACATTAAAAAAAAGAAAAGAAAAAACATGACATCGTCAACATCTAAAAACGGATTTTACTGTGGTTCACGCTGTCACAGCGACAAATATCCGCTGCATTTCATCATTTTACATAAGGAATTCACACCTGTGAAAGTTGTGCCCGTAACCACCACGTTCATAAATAACCTTTACCAAGGAAGGTAGGTGACCAGTTTTTCTCTGTGACAGAGATAGCTTGTTTATGCCCAATGGGGAGGAACTAGCTAATAGCGCAAAAGCATGAAATAGTCTTTATCTAAAAAAAGCAGGACAATGACTTCCTTCAAGTATCTCTTTTTGTATGTAACTTATTTGTATCCAAAAACTTGAGGTGTTCTGATACCACAGAACTATGCTAACCGCCTTACTAGTACTACAAAAAAAAGAGACAAATTAGAAAATGAATAATTCCTTCAGATTAGTTTAAATTAGATTAGATATACTTTTCGTTCCAACTGATCCATAATGAGGAGATTCTCCAGGATGTATAACATGTCGTAAAAACAAGAAAACACAATAAGCTTTTACAATGAAAAACAGATATGCTAATGTAGTTTACACAGATTCCAAGTGGAATGATCGTCGTGGATGTGAAATGAGTAATAAAAATTTGGAAAAATATGTTCATTTATGAGGTAATAAATATTGAGTAGGATAATTATTTTACAACACCTATTTACAATGGTCGCATTGCTCCACTGAATTTGTACTAGCGTTATTTGATATTATTAGTAATACACGCACATCAGTTGTTTCTAATAAGAAATGCATCAACGGAGTAGGAACTGGTCATCAATAAATCTTTTATGCTCCTCTTAAACTGGAATTTACTGCTAGGCAAACTTTTTATGGCTGCTGGTAAGTTAACGAAAATATGTGTTTCTGAGTTATGGACACCTGTTTGGACGAAAATAAGTGACTTTAAATGTTTGTGGAAATTATTCTTACTTCTAGCATCGACTCCATGAAGTGAGTTGTTGGTCTGAAAGAGATACATTTTTAATGACAAATTTCGTTAAGGAATTAGTATATTGGGAAGCAGCAGTTAATATTCCTAGATCCCTAAACAGGCCTCTGAAGGATGTTCTTCAGTTCACACCCCAAATAATTCTTATTAAACGTTTTGGGACATGGAAAAATAGTTTGGCTTGGTGAATTACCCATCTAAATACTCAAATGACATTATGGAATTAAAATAAGCATGGTACGCCAGCGTTTTCATTTTTATAATCTCTATGTCTGACAACATTCGGATTGCAAATAGACATTTGTTTAGGGGCTTCAGCAGTTGTGTGATGTGCTTCTCCCAGGTGAGTTTATTAGCGAACTATAATCCCAAGAATTTAACACCGTCCACTTCTTTTCTCTGTCTGTCATCGTATTTTCGGCGTATACGGTGGGGGAAACATCTTACAAGTTTTGAACTACATGAAGTGTGTCTTTTCAAAGTTCAGTGAGAAAGGATTGGCTAGGAGCCATTTACTAATGTCTCTGAAAATTTCATTAACCGAGCTTTCTAAGGCTGTACTTGGTTTGTTATTTATTGCAATGTTTGTATCATCTGAAAACAAAACAGACCTGGTATCTAGTAATGCTACTGATGAAAGATCATTGATATACACAAGAAAAAGTAAGCGCCCTAAGATTGATCTTGTGGGACACCACAACTAATTAGTCCCAAGTTGGATGATGACTGATAGTTTAATACAACTCTCTTTCCTAATAAAAGCCTTCGTTTCCTACAAGAAGTACAGGATTTGAACTATTTTGCAAAATGACCCGGTACATTGTGGAATTTTAGTGCCACCCAGTCATATGCCTTTGGCAGATCACAGAATATAGCAGTAGCCTGTAATTTACTGTCTAATGAATTAAATAAATTTTCACTGCACGTGTAGAGAGCCTTCTCAATACCAGAACCCTTTAGAAATCCAATCTGTTACACTGACAGTATACTATTAGTTGTCAGTTGTTTAAGAGACCAATAGCTTATTACCTTTATCGAGAATGCTGGAAAAAGTGAAACTGGACGAAAAATGGATGGTATCTATTTATCTCTTTTCTTAAACAAAAGCATATCTACTGCATATTTGAACCATTCAGGAAATGTCCCACTGATAAACGACGGGTTATGCAGGTAGCTTAGTATGTTAGTAAACTTAGAAGCACACTATTTAATTAACTTTTTGATATTTTATCATAACCACCAGCGGATTTTATGGTGGACATTATTTCTACTGCTGTAGTGAGAGTCATATTTATGTCAGGGGAGTTAGTGTAGCATATCACGGTATAATTATATAATAATTATATATTTTTGTTTTTATAATTATATATTTTATGATTTTGGTTGAGGTGGCTTTAAATACTTTGGGCTAGCATGAGACTTTAAATTAACTTATACCGCGATAACACTCGTACGGACATCGGCTGCCTCGAAGTACGTACGATATAATATTTTTTAAACACCGAGCGCGACTCACCGCCTTCTGATAAGTAGTTTGCGTGAGCGCTGCTATTTAGAGAAGGAAATATGTGTATTCTTACGCAAACTGTAATTATTAATATGGGTCTCAGGGGCTACTGGTTATTTATCTACCAAATTACATAAAGATTAACTGAGATATTGCGGAATGTAATGATTTTCAATATTTCTTGTTCATTATTTGCAAGGCAAAACTGGAGAGAATCTCAAAAAAATGGTTCAAATGGCTCTGAGCACTATGGGACTCAACTGCTGTGGTCATAAGTCCCCTAGAACTTAGAACTACTTAAACCTAACTAACCTAAGGACATTACACACATCCATGCCCGAGGCAGGATTCGAACCTGCGACCGCAGCGGTCGTGCGGTGTCAGACTGTAGCGCCTTTAACCACTCGGCCACTCAGGCCGGCGGAGAGAATCTCATCTGCCGTTAGGCGGCCAAAATGAAACATAATGAACTCATTCAGTGATGTGGATTTTAATAAATGAAATTTATCACTGCTGTCTTTAACTTTGAAATTAATGAATGATCAAAATGGAGAAGTCTATCGCCGTTACATTTAATATTATGATATGAAATTTTAATTAAATAATACAGCCAGCGTAATGGCCGACTAAATTCTGCTAGGGGAGATGAATTCCCTGCACTACGAAGTTCTGTAAAAACCTTGGTTAATGAAAATTAATGGTTGCCACCATGAGAGGTGACAACTAAGTCAATAATACACACTTTCTAATAACAATTTCTATTATATTTTGCAAAAAGTACAGAAAAACTTACATTAATTATTATCCAGCGCTACAATGGCGGCCTACCGCTAGACGAAACAAAACAGGAGAGCTAGTTCAATCAAATCATTGTCTCTGATCTTCATGGCCTATGTTGCACAGAGATTATACCAAAAAATGTGTTTTGTTAATTACATCGATATTTGTGTTCTGATAATAATAACTTACGTTCTTTACTATTTGTTATACATCGCGGACACGTACACAGTCTTGAAATAATTTATAATTCACATGTCTCATAACAAAAACTTCTTTTTCCTTTCTCCAAATGTCCATTTATGTGACGTACCGTCACAAGCATATGGTTTGAGGTACTCCATGGCAACATCTTCTGAACGTGACAATTTCATCTTTTCAGTAACAATTATGAAAACATCAGAGCTATGCATGACTAACAGATACAGTTTCCTTTTTGTTTAACAGGATACCTTTATTTGTCAAGTAATCCATGGTTTCTTTGTAAAGTTTCGTCTAATCTGGGTTAGTTTTTGGGGAAAACAGTATGCAAACGAGATAAGTTCTTTATTATTGAAAGTGTTGTATTTTTCATTCATGTCATGAGCGCTGTATACCTCACTCCAGTTCGTGCCTGTGAGGATTGCCCTAAAATAATCAAATTTTGTCTTACTGACAACCCTCTTGAATTCAGATTTGGCAGATCGTATATCCTGTTCGGTACTAATTTTGAACAAAAGGAACTGTATGCCATAGTTTGAGAGGCAATTGTTTCTGTAATATAGTTTTGTACATTAGACCCATAGGTGGGAAGTTTACAGTAGGAATGAAGCTGAATGCTAGTGTTATTCATAAATTCTTATTGGGAAAATTTTTAGGAAAATCTAAATTAACACCACCAACAACTATTTCTTTGTTGTTTATTGTTAAATAGGCTTTTATAGCTTCAAGGTGGTTTACAAACGGATTAAAGGCTACAGATGCTTGATATACACTTGCTATTGTGGAATATCTATTTTGAAATTCTACTTCTGTTGCGCATGCTTCCACGTGCTGTCTAGACAAAATTTATGAATGTCTATGTTCTTAAATTTATGACAATTCCTGATGAGTGTGGAACTTCTCCTTTCTCCATTTCTGCTCTACGAAAGTGAGATGCTAACCCAAATCCTTTAACACTTTAGATATCCATACCAGTACTCACATTATGTTCAGAGAAACATATTATGGCAGTTGGATTTAATAACTCTGATTCATCAATGCAGATAATTACTTCGATCATTTTACTTCTTAGTCCTCAAATATTTTGATGTTACGAAGTCAGATCAGGAAAGTGATTTGTTTTAAGGCGAATAAGGAGTTTTTATTCCAAGTGACATTAACATAGAGGTGATAGTACAAGGCAGAAATACAGCAATAACATTTTAACTAATAGAACAATAGTCAACAAAAATCATGTCTCGTTTCTTTTACATTGTTACAAGAGAATAACAAAATTAAATTCATGAAAAAATCACTCAGAATTTGTTCTTGTTTCTTATACAACTCCATTCTTGGGATTAGATGTTACAAAGATTACTGTAAAGTTCCCTGTACTGTTGAGGAAGAAATGGCAACATCGTCTACAGGTGTTTCTGTTTTGTAACTAATAAACATTACTGGTCTTACAGATGAAGTATGACATGGTATTCATCTGCAAATGGTCTTTGTTCTTCCGAATAGACTGTCATTTTTTCAGTGTTCTGTATCAGAGTAAGAATTTTTAATACCTGTTTGACACAGATGAGTATGAGACACTTTGATCATACTGTATCTGGAGATCTTACGCACTTGCATTGGCAACAATGTTCAGCAACATTTCTGAAATCAAAGACGTCGGTTCTATACATTGGAATTCCATAGAATCGGTGCATAGCTTTAACTGACTCAATAATCGGGCCTAAATCTTTCGGAATGAAGACTCTGACTCGTGGCACTTGGAATATCTGAGGGAAGTACTGCTTGGCAAAAAGGAATGAATATTTGAAACATTTTCTCTATCATTTGACACTTAGAATAAGCATGGGGACGAGAACACAGCAGCACTGAAAACATGGTTTTGAAGAAAATGAAGGCATGTTTTACATTTCCATTCTTCATTTGTTTTCATTGCCTTTCTCCAACTAATAACGTTAATGTTTTTCGCAGGGTTTACTAACGTGCCAGTAGATCAAATCTACTATATTATTAAAAAAAAGACAAAATTCCTTCTAAGTTTTAATGAACTGTGTTGTTGCGACTAAGAGTGATGAAGGAGCGGGATGGATAAGCGCGAATCTGCTTGGTTTTGCTGCAGGTTTACAGGAGGAGTAGCCATGAGGCAGATGACCAGCTATCGAACGCCTCTCTACAGTCACATACAATCCGGTGTTGTTTTAATAATGAAGTTATAATCAGTGCATGTGTCAAGAGGAACTGCTATGAACAGAGTTCAAGACAATTCATCACTGCTGTAGAGTTTTAGAAGGCAAAGCATAACATTAAGTAAATATTTATTACAGAATGTTTTCCATTTTATTCAGTTTTACCCATACAATGTAGTAGAAGACCTGGTTTATAGGAATTGATAAATTATCTTCTAAACTGATCAAAATGTGGGATATAGTTTATTATGTTCTATACATTTTATTTGCTAATGTTGAAGCACTGATATCACTTATGCTTCTGCGCCAGCTCCAAGTCACGATGCAAAATGTTCAACAGTGACAGAACAGAGGCTCAATCACGTAGCAGTTTGCAGTATGCACAAGTTGCTGTTGTATCAAATAGACTTAAGAAATGTTGGTGAAAAGTTTATATTCAATTTTGGCAACAGGAGAAATGTATTTGGATCACTTTAGGATGAACTTTACACGATTATTTTACCGTATGCTGTTGATACCGTATTTAATTATCGTTTCTGACTTTTTAACTGCTTGTTTTTATTCATAGTCTTTATATTTTTCCATTTGTGTTTTTAAATGTATTTTTAATGTTTGAAAAAGAAACTGAATAAAACTTTATATGTGATAGACTATTTATTTATATTTTCAATAAAAATCAAGCAGAATTTAGTTTGAAAACTTTCAGTTTGAAATAGTATCCTCAGTTGTTTAGGACACAACGCATAATAATTACACACACACTGTCGGGAAATTTAAATATTAATATTATACAACTCTTTTATACCCGCTAATAGCAAAATACTTTTTAATCCTGGCTGAAATTGGCATGCCTTAGGTGTCTTAAGGGCCTTTGAAATGTGACAGCTTAGTCATCCATAATGCTTCAAAAAGGGTTTTTTGGTCCTAATTTCGTTCAGCTTTTTTCAGGGGGTCTCCCGTTTAGAGCCCCTTATGATCTACATCCTATCTCTTGAGCCCGCACCCCACCCCAAATAATTTAATATTGGTGACGCTCGTGATTATGAGTGATTTATAATTCCGCGGATAAAATGTCAGACACGGTATAAAACGGGCGCACTGTTCGCCTAGAAGGGTAGTAAGTTGTTGAACTGCTACCAGGGGGTGATGGGACCGTCCACCGCATGTACCAGTTAAGTTGAAAGGAATCTGCGCAGAAGGCTGGGTCGACGGGGAGACGGGAAAGAATGGCAGAAATGAGCTATCGTATTTCGGCGAGCCATTGTGGATATGGTGATTGAAGTTTTCAGATTTGTTGATGTATCTGTGAAGACAGTCTAACGTTTCTGCATGGAGTGTTGCACCACTCGCAACCACGTCGCACGCCCTAAAGAAGTGGTGATGCAAATGGCCTAACCGACGGGGACCAGAGCCTAGTGTCGCACCGTGGCAGTGACAATTGGTTTCAAATCTGGTGAGAATTGATGCCATCAGGTCATGAAATTATGCCTCATCCAGTATCCGAAGGAAAGATGCGAAGTGAACTGCATGTAATGGACGTTCGGAATTGGGTGTTTCACAAAAGGCCATTCTTCACAGCGGCACATTAAGCTGAACGCCATCAGTGGAGCAAACGACAGAGAAACTGGACGGTATCTGGCGTCTGAAGTGGTCCGACGGGTCGCGATTTTACCTCTTTCCAAAAGATTCCAGACGTCGTGTGTACCGACAGCCCAATGAGGCAATCCGAAAGTGTTCTGAGTTTTGTTTTTCGTACAACGACGCGAACCCATTCATTCAAGTCCCACAGTCAACACGAACCAGGACGTTTATTCCAAAGTCCTCAGTGACCAAGTGTTGCCTTTTCTTCAGTATCCTGTGCTCACTCACACCTAAGATAGCCGTCTTCACAGCGCTGCACGCTCACTTCCCTGGTACGACGGACACTGAGGAACACTGTCACATTTCGATAGGCCGATTAAATCATCCGATTTTAATCCCATAGGCTATGACTAGGACTATCTGCCCTGGTCACCACAGCGACCAGACCTCAATATTATTCAGCCTTTGCGGTCTATTTTGGAGAGAAGCGTGCGTGATCGCTATCCACCCCAGTCATGTCGAGATTGTATATCAGTCAAGTTCTTTTCACAGTACGCTGATACAACTGCTCTTTACGTAGCAGTAGTACACAACCGGTCGCTCTTAGAAAGATCCATACTCAAACACTGGAAAGTTGTACATGTCACACCAATATTCGAGTAAGGAAATAGGGGTAATCCGCTGAATTAAAGACCCTTATGACTAGCGTCAATTTGCAGTAGGCTTCTGAAACATATACTGTGCTCAAACATTATGAATCATCTCGAAGAAAACGATTTATTGACAAAGAGCCAACACGGATTCAGAAAATATCATTGCTGTGAAACACAACTAGATCATTATTGTCACGAAGTAATCAGTGCTATCGACAGGGGACGTCAAATTGTTTCCACATTTTTAGATTTCCTGAAGGCTTTTGAAACCGTTCCTCACAACCGACTTCTAATTAATTATGTGTCTGGAGTATCGTCACAGTTAGACTAGATTCGTGATTTCCTGTCCGAAAGATCACAGTCTGTAATAGCTGAGCGAAAGTCGTGGAGTAAAAAAGAAGCAATCCTGGTGTTTACCAAGGAATTGTTATACACTCCTGGAAATTGAAATAAGAACACCGTGAATTCATTGTCCCAGGAAGGGGAAAATTTATTGACACATTCCTGGGGTCAGATGCATCAAATGATCACACTGACAGAACCACAGGCACATAGACACAGGCAACAGAGCATGCACAATGTCGGCACTAGTACAGTGTATATCCACCTTTCGCAGCAATGCAGGCTGCTATTCTCCCATGGAGACGATCGTAGAGATGCTGGATGTAGTCCTGTGGAACGGCTTGCCATGCCATTTCCACCTGGCGCCTCAGTTGGACCAGCGTTCGTGCTGGACGTGCAGACCGCGTGAGACGACGCTTCATCCAGTCCCAAACATGCTCAATGTGGGACAGATCCGGAGATCTTGCTGGCCAGAGTAGTTGACTTAAACCTTCTAGAGCACGTTGGGTGGCACGGGATACATGCGTACGTGCATTGTCCTGTTGGAACAGCAAGTTCCCTTGCCGGTCTAGGAATCGTAGAACGATGGGTTCGATGACGGTTTGGATGTACCGTGCACTATTCAGTGTCCCCTCGACGATCACCAGTGGTGTACGGCCAGTGTAGGAGATCGCTCCCCACACCATGATGCCGGGTGTTGGCCCTGTGTGCCCCGGTCGTATGCAGTCCTGATTGTGGCGCTCACTTGCACGGCGCCAAACACGCATACGACCATCATTGGCACCAAGGCAGAAGCGACTCTCATCGCTGAAGACGACACGTCTCCATTCGTCCCTCCATTCACGCCTGTCGCGACACCACTGGAGGCGGGCTGCACGATGTTGGGGCGTGAGCGGAAGACGGCCTAACGGTGTGCGGGACCGTAGCCCAGCTTCATGGAGACGGTTGCGAATGGTCCTCGCCGATACCCCAGGAGCAACAGTGTCCCTAATTTGCTGGGAAGTGGCGGTGCGGTCCCCTACGGCACTGCGTAGGATCCTACGGTCTTGGCGTGCATCCGTGCGTCGCTGCGGTCCGGTCCCAGGTCGACGGGCACGTGCACCTTCCGCCGACCACTGGCGACAACATCGATGTACTGTGGAGACCTCACGCCCCACGTGTTGAGCAATTCGGCGGTACGTCCACCCGGCCTCCCGCATGCCCACTATACGCCCTCGCTCAAAGTCCGTCAACTGCACATACGGTTCTCGTCCACGCTGTCGCGGCATGCTACCAGTGTTAAAGACTGCGATGGAGCTCCGTATGCCACGGCAAACTGGCTGACACTGACGGCGGCGGTGCACAAATGCTGCGCAGCTAGCGCCATTCGACGGCCAACACCGCGGTTCCTGGTGTGTCCGCTGTGCCGTGCGTGTGATCATTGCTTGTACAGCCCTCTCGCAGTGTCCGGAGCAAGTATGGTGGGTCTGACACACCGGTGTCAATGTGTTCTTTTTTCCATTTCCAGGAGTGTAGGTTCTCTGTTGTTCCTAATCTACAGAAACGATTTAGGAGACAATCTAGGCAGCCCTGTTAGATTGTTTGGAGATGATGCTGTCATTTACCGTCGTGTAAAGTCATCAGATGATTAAACCGAATTGTAGCATGATCTAGACATGATATGTGTATGGTGCAAAAAGTGGCAGCTGACTGTAAATCATGAAAAGTGTGCAGTCATCCACACGAGCTCTAAAAAGAATCCGCTAAATTTCAGTTACAAAATAAATTGCACGTATCTTAAGACTGTAAACCCAGCTAAATACTTAGGGATTTCTATTATGAATAACTTAAATTGGAACGATCACATAGATAATATTGTGACGAAAGCAAATCAAAGACGGTGATTTATTGGCAGAACACTTAGAAAATGCAACAGGCATACTGAAGAAACTGCTTTCGCTATACTTGTCCGCCCTCTTCTGGGGTATTGTTGTGCGATGTGGGACAGGACTGACGGAGAACATCGAAAAAGCTCAAAGAAGAGCACCTCGTTTTGTAATATCGCGAACAGGCGAGATAATGTCACGAATATGATACATGAATTGGGGTGGCAGTCATTAAAACATGGGTGTTTTTCACTGTGGCAGGACCTTCTGATAAAATTTCGATCACCAACTTTCCCGTCAAAGTGTGAAAATATTTTATTGGTTCCCACGTTGTAGGGAGAAAAATGATGAAATTACAATGAAATGAACACCCTTAGCTGCTTCAGGCGTTGACATGCGTCAACGGCGACAGATGAAAATGTGTGTCTCGACTGGGACTCGAACCCGGAATCTCCTGCTTACATGGCAGACGCTCTATCCATCTTTTTTTTTCCTCCAATTTATTGATCATAACATTCCACAGTAGTATATAATTTTCAACTGACATTTAAAAGTAATAAAACAAACTAAAATTAATTACAGGTTCCTTGACATTTTAGAAAAAATCCAACTCTAAATCAGATAGTGATGTTCGTCACTTGATCGTATTTGTTTTTCAAAGATCAAATTGTCTCTCGTTTCTTCATGTTCTGAATCGCATCCTCGAAAATGGAGTTCACATGACTGTTCTTCTGAGGAAGTTGGCGTATGTATCATAATAATTATTCATGCGTAGTAGCTTGTGATGCTGGTCCGAGATGTACGTCCAAAAATCTCCTTCGCTCCCTTCTTTACTGGACAGCAGGTAAAATACCGCGTGTCCCTTCAACCAGTTGACGGCATTTTTCTTCCAGGTGGGGTATAGTTCTTCTTCCGGGTATAAAAGGCACGATGGCGTTATCAAATACGGCGGTTTTCTCTGCATAGTTGCTAATTTTTTCCTGATTGACAACCATATATTATTTGCATTTCCACAGACAAATTGATGTTCATCTGTGTCAATCAGGTTGCAAGTGGTACACAAAGGAGAATCAGCCATGAAACTTCCTGGCAGATTAAAAGTGTGTGCTCGACCGAGACTCGAACTCGGGACCTTTGCCTTTCGCGGGCAAGTGCTCTACCAACTGAGCTACCGAAGCACGACTCACGCGCGGCACTCACAGCTCTACTTCTGCCAGTACCTCGTCTCCTACCTTCCAAATTTTACAGAAGCTCTCCTGCGAACCTTGCAGAACTAGCACTCCTGAAAGAAAGGACATTGCGGAGACATGGCTTAGCCACAGCCTGGGGGATGTTTCGAGAATGAGTCTCCGCAATATCCTTTCTTTCAGGAGTGCTAGTTCTGCAAGTTTCGCAGGAGAGCTTCTGTAAAATTTGGAAGGTAGGAGACGAGGTACTGGCAGAAGTAGAGCTGTGAGTACCGCGCGTCAGTCGTACTTCGGTAGCTCAGTTGGTAGAGCACTTGCCCACGAAAGGCAAAGGTCCCGAGTTCGAGTCTCGGTCGGACGCACAGTTTTAATCTGCCAGGAAGTTTCATATCAGCGCACACTCCGCTGCAGAGTGAAAATCTCATTCTGCAGAATCAGCCAGATGAATGGAATGTAGTCTGGAGTTCGTTGGAAATTTCCTATTCAAAAAATAGTACCACAATGACCACACTTTTGTTGGTAAATGCGGGTGGTGTATATTCCTCCAGATATCATGCCAAGAGTGACCGACGTATTTTTGTTCTATGATGTTCTTGGTCTGAAAGGTCTGAGCCACCGAGCACACAGAGGATAGCGCGACTGCAGGGATTTGTCTCCGTCACGCGGGACAATACGTTGAGAATGTGGGTTTCGCGGGAGGCGTGCCAGAAATAAATCCCTGCAGTCGCGCTATCCTCTGTGTCCTCGGTGGCTGAGATGGATGGAGCGTCTGCCATGTAAGCAGGAGATCCCGTCTTCGAGTCCCGGTCGGGGCACACATTTTCATCTGTCCCCGTTGACTTATGTCAACGCCTGTAAGCAACTAAGGGTGTCCATTTCACTGTAATTTCATTCTAATGAGCTGCATGGTCACCGATGGTATCTGTTCTTTCTGACATGACCGAAAGACTATGGCAACTGAACATTCCTCTGAGTCAACCAACATGCTCCATAAATCAACCCCTGAAAAAACAAGATCATACAAGTCACTATCCACCAGGTACAGGAACCATCTACGTGCAATACTCTGGCGTAAGAGGCAAAAACTATTACCTGACAACTACCCCAACAATGGTCACATTCCAGGCTTGATACACAATACAAACCTGGAGGACAGCCATCATGCAATCACTGAATACATAGACGACCTAACACTCACAGGACAAATGTCACCAGAAGCCGCCAAACTAATCAAAAGACAAATAATGTACTGGATGACATTCCAGACGACCCTTATGAACAGGATAGACGAACTCGAAGACGAACTACTGAGAATAGACATGATAACCCCAAATCCTGATACCGACAGACCAGAAAACCATACCACACATGACCAACCAAAGCAACTGCACAAAACAGCGTTGCTAACGACTCAAGATCACCCATCCACTCCAGCACAACGACGGACATACGACACTACAAAATGCGAAGGATGCATCAAACCAATCAAATTCATACAAGGTGAGGCCTTGAACCCAACGGTGCTAAACACAACCGTAACGCAAGCCAGCACAATTGGAGCCGAAACGGAAAACATGGACAAATCAAACACCTCTGACTGTAATCAAATCAAACGCAAAATAACTCTCTCTGACTCACTGACAGAGGAAGAAGACGACGTCTATTATTGCCCTTACGCCAGATATTGTAGTGTTCATAACAACGATATTCGAAACCGTAATACCGACCTTGAACAGGCCACAGCGCCGGCAGACACCACGAATGTCACACAAAAAGCCGCAGCAAAAAGCGCAACATAAGTCTGCGGAGGGTCTGGCAATAGAGGCGACAGTGCGCATAACATAACAAAAGCTGTTATGTCTGACACAGATAGCGTAGACGAGCAGTCAAGTGGGAACCTAATCACGTCAAATCAATGTAGAATGGAGGCACAAACAACCAACACATCTGATACACATCAAGACTGCACAAACGAAACACACACAAAAAACAAACGAATCATCACAGCCTTTAGGAAACTAAAACCGCATAGAAAACCCAAACAGCCTAAGAGAGTCAAGAAAGTGAAAGCGTGTGACGACCAATCGCGGCAATCGCAGGCTGCCTTAAAACCTAGTGATACAAAAGTGCATACCCCTGATGATACCAACACCTTCGCAGCCCCCCAACCAACAACCTCAATGACGACGCCCAAGGAAACCCCCACAACAATCAACGAGGACGCCAATCCAGCGCACCCCGCAGAGGCGCACTGCATCGCGACACGCCACGGCTGCAGAGATGCCAACACACGCCATCGACACCGATAGTTTTAGTTACGACAAGCTAGACATAAATGTAAAATTAAGTAGGCTAGAAAAAAGAGACATCTTAGAGACGGCACAGCGGATGCTCATCCGCACCCTACACCCGTACGGCCAATCTGTTTGTTTCCGTACATCAGAGCAAACCGGTAGACTGATTCTCAAAACGGAGAATATTCCAACAGATCCAGACAGCCTACTAGATCTGCTCATGCAGGTGTGCGCCCGCAGGGAGGAACCATTCGATATGGACAAGCTTTACAAGGATCACGTAAGGGCTCATGGGAGAACATACTTCGATTACAGTCAAACTGGCAGCAAGTGCTACGCCACCGTTAAACACCCAAACTGCTAATAGCACAGCTTAATGCTATGCGGAGTATACTTGTAAATTCGGAGCTCCCACGGGTCCTACGTGAACTAAAAAGTGACGTTCTGTGCATACAGGAGCCCTACACTAGACAAGGGCATATCCCCCAACTTTCCTCCAAGTGCGGTGACAGTTGCGGAGGGGACAGGCTGCATGGCATCTGTCATAATCCTAAACAAAGAAATACATCCAGTCAAAATTACAGAACTCTGTTCCGAGCACCTAGTTGCAGTTGAAGTCACACACAAGGGGGATACTTGGATCATCGCGTCGCTGTACGCCCAATTCTGTCATTGCATCAAACCATACGCAGACCTCATCAGAGATGTTGCGCAATACGCTGGCAACAAAAAACTTCTCATCTGTGCAGACATAAATGCCAGATCAACCCTGTGGCATTCAGACAGAACTGACGACAGAGGTAGAATAATAAATGACATCATCCAAGAAAACAGACTTCACGTACTCAACAAGGAAGGTCATCACCCGACTCACATCGGACACAACGGTCATTCATCAAACATAGACATCAGCCTCGTTAATAATGCCGCCATCAACCACGTACGAGACTGGACCGTGCATGACCAGATAACTGCTAGCGACCACAACATCATCACACTAACCTTAAGTGGTACACCAAATGTCAACACAGAAACACTACCAAAAAGACTATTATTTGACAAAACAGACTGGGACAGGGTCAGACTAAAAATACATGAGCACACACCGGCAGTGTTGATTACAGAGCACACATGCTGACAGATATCACCACACACACACACACACACACACACACACACACACACACAGAACACCTGAATACCCACACAAAGAATGACAAAACACCAAAACATTCCCTGGGCGACGCAACTAACACGACTCAAACAAGACTCAAAACGTAAACGTAAGCCTTACCAACGAGCAATTTCAGATAGAGGAAGACAATTACGACTACACGACTACCGGCTTGCCAAGGACAAATATAAACTTGAGTTGAATAAGACCAGGAAAGACCATTGGAATAGCCATGTAGCAGCACAAACACAACTAAACATTTGGGGGGAACCATACAAAATCGTGACGGAGAAAATTAAGAGCCCACTGGTTCTGGGAACGCTGCGACATGAGGATGGTGAGATGACTAAGGGCTGGAGACGCACAGCGGAGTTCCTGCTGAGCAAACTCCTGCCCGACGACATCGCAGACACAGACACACCACAACATGCAGCACTGAGACGCGAAGTAGACACAGTATACACCACACCAACCGTCACCTGTCCATTTGCGCAGGAAGAAGTGGCGACAGCGATCTCAGAACTCAAAAACAAAAAGGCGCCTGGACCGGATGGTATCCACTCTGAGGTACTGAAACAAAATTGCACCGCAGATCACCCCGTTCCTCACAACGTTGTTAAACGATGCATTAAGGCTGGGCCGTGTGCCTGCAGTGTGGAAGACCTCGAAGGCGGTTATCATCAAAAAGGCTCCAGACAAAGACCCATCAGACCCCAAGTCATACAGACCAATTTGCCTTATCAATACACTCGGTAAAGTACAAGAAAAACTACTCTGCAAAAGACTACAAGCACACCGAACACTACGGGGACTGACACCACACCAATACGGCTTCAGGGAAGGGAAATCTATAGACGACGCAATTAACAGAGCAATCCAAATAGTACACGACACACCCTCCAAATACACACTTGCAATTATGATAGACATCTCAGGTGCCTTCGACAACCTCTGGTGGCCGGCCTTGCTCAAGAGGCTCAGACACCTGCAGGTACCGGAGTCTCTGTATAATAGTTTCATGGAATACTGCAGAGACAGAACAGTCGTTTGGCAAATGGACAACCAGAAAGTGATTAAACGAATCACAAAAGGCTGTCCACAAGGGTCGATCTGCGGCCCCATCTTCTGGGACATAGTTCTACAGCTCTACAGTTACTAGAGGAGCACATCCTGTCAGATGGAGTTGTTGCTTATGCTGATGATCTACCCGTCGTAGTTTCAGCAAACAACCGTGCCCAGCTAGAAGAAAGAGCCAATGGAACACTTAGGACAATAACCCAATGGTGCACAGATAATAAATTAAAGATAGCAGGAAACAAAACAACTTATACATTGCTAAAGGGTATCCTGCGCAGGAACCCAATAGTCAAAATCGGGGACACAAACATAAAAAGACTAGCAGTCACACGCTATCTAGGAGTATACATTGATGAACGATTGAACTTCCACGAACACATGCGAATATGCACAAACAAAGCAGAAAAGATACTACACAAACTGGCTAGGCTAAATTCGGAACAATTCAGACTACCCCTGTCAGTGACACGAGCATACCATTGCGCTCTCTTCGAGTCAGTACTATGCTTTGCTGCCAGTACGTGGGCCCACAGATTAAATCTCTCAACCAACAGAACCATTGTACGTCGAGGCCTAAGAAGTGTTCTACTTCGACTAACAGGGGCATTCAACACAACATCAAATGACGCACTATGTGTCGTCATGGGAATCTTCCCCAAAGATATCACCATCAGGTACCGCGCAGCAATGTACTGGCTTAGGATGGGGAGAACAGACCAGGTTCGGCAGATCACTGGTGTACCGATTGAGACAACACACCAACTCAGAGCATGGCGAGTGGATACCTGGCAGAGCGAGTGGGCCAACAGCGATAAGGGCCGTCGTGTATACAACTTCTTCCCTGACATCCGCGAGAGACTAAAACTAAAACATATTGATCCCAGCCGCGGTATGGTACATTTCATCTCAGGACATGGCCCTTATCCCACGCACCTGTACCGCGTGAGTCTGCAGCAGACTAATAGATGCACATGCGGGGAAGAAGGTTCCCCTGAACATACTGTCTTCTTCTGCGGAGAACGCACGAACAGAAGACACACAGTACACGAAAATCGCCTGAACACACAGAACGAACTATATGCCATAATACGCGACCCGGAAAGGTGGACTGAACTCAACAAACTAACGGACGAAATCACGAAGATCCAACAAATAGAATACTTGAGCAACAGACCCTACCGAAGGCAAGTCGGTCCAAACAGACGTCACGATGCCCAGGGGGACACAGATATGATTAGCACCACGAGTGATGAAGAAGAAACAGGTACAGACCAGGGCACCAACACAGATATTGAAGCGTCCAGCGTGGATGATCCATAGTGTCAACCAAGTCAAATTCAAAGAACAGAGTGGAACAACCGACAAGAGGTGCACAAGTCACACACAATCCTAAAAACAGATTGCACCTTATATGTAAATAGTTAACACCACCTCCATGTCTAATAAGAGCTTAAAGCTGGGTACCTCTTCAAGGGACCTACGCCTTCCGTTAAGAGGCAGCGCACAGTCTGCATGGAAGGATTTTAATTGTGGTCCCTCTCTTTTGAGCCCAACCCGACGGATACCTATGGTAGATCGGGCAAAACCACCGTTCAGGCTGTGTTGCTGGCGGGGCAGGAAGGTGCTAACTGCCACACCATGTATCATTGTAAGTCTCATTGGCTCAGCGTGAACTGTTTGTACAACCAACCTACACAGCCTATACCTCAACCTCCACTACACTAATAACTTCTGATATGAAGCTTAAAGTTAGGCACCTCTTCAAGGGACCTACGCCCCTGGTAAGAGGCGGCGCACGTAGTGGATGGAAGGATCTTAATTGTGGTTCCTCTCTTTTGAGCCCAACCCGACGGATACCTATGGTAGATCGGGGAAAACCACCGTTCAGGTCATTGTTATACCTATCCCTTCTCTTTTCAGTTCTCTCCCTTCCTTCTTTCTAAATATTTAATTTCGTTTTGTTTATTAATATCTTACTTGATTTTGTATTAGTTGTAAGTTTTTCTAATGCTGCACAAAAAAAAGATATCAAATGGATGTAAACAAATAGAGCCCGCATCCACGTGGCGGGACACGGGCAACGGTGTGAGTGGGGACGGCTAAGTGGCAACATACGACCCACCATAAGAAATTAGACGGTGGGTCATAAAATATAAGCAGCTAGTGAAAAAAAAAGTGTCCGAAAGAACAGATACCATCTTAGTATATATATATATATATATATATATATATATATATATATATATATATATAGAAAAAATGATCATCGTCATAAAATAAGAGACATCAGAGCTCTTACGGATAGATTTAAGTGTACGTTATTCCCATGTGCTGTTCGAAAGTGGAACTGTAGAGAAGTAGGTTAAAGGTGGTTCGATGGTTCCCTCTGCCAGGGACTTAATTGTGAATTGCAGAGTAATCATGTAGATGCAGATGCGGGTGTTATAACATACCCTTGAAAACCATGCAGGCCCTGTACTGGGTGATCAAAAAGTCAGTATACATTTTAAAACTGAATAAATCACGGGATAATGTAGATAGAGAGGAACAAATTGACACACATGCTTGGAATGACATGTGGTTTTATTAGAACCAAAAAAATACAAACGTTCAAAAAATGTCAGACAGATGGCGCTGCATCTGATCAGAATAGCAATAATTAGCATAACAAAGTAAGACAAAGTAAAGATGATGTTCTTTACAGGAAATGCTCAACATGTTCACCATCATTCCTCAACAACAGCTGTAGTCGAGGAATAATGTTGTGAAGAGCACTGTAAAGCACGTCCGGAGTTATGGTGAGGCATTAGCGTCGGATGTTGTCTTTCAGCACCCCTAGAGATGTTGATCGATCACGATACACTTGCGACTTCAGGTAACCCCAAAGCCATTAGTCGCACGGACTGAGGTCTGGGGACCTGGGAGCCTGGGAGGCCAAGCATGACGAAAGTGGCGGCTGAGCACACGATCATCACCAAACGACGCACGCAAGAGATCTTTCACGCGTCTAGCAATATGGGGTGTTTTTTTTTGGTTCAAATGGAACCCCATGTCATTCCAAGCATGTGTGTCAATTTTTACTTCTCTATGTACACTATTGCGTGGTTTATTAAGTTTTCAAATTTATATTGACTTTTTGATCACCTGGTATTTATCCATTCCGAGATGACTGGAAGCTGTTTTGAGTGCCAGCGGGTTTCCTACGCAGCATTAGGCACGGGTAACGTGTTTCGTTTGTTGTGCTTCCATATTTTTTTTGTCCAATCAGTGTAGAGGCTGCATACGTGACAGTGAGTGTCGCGGCAGGGTGACGAGCTGCTGCGGCTGGTGGTGGCGGCGCTCCGGTGGGGCGGGCTGTGGCGAGCTGCGGGCGCCGGGAGGTGGTACCGGCTGTACCAGGCCGTGGTGGCGGCCGTGGGCCCCCTGCTGGTGACCGGCGTGCTGCTCAGCGCGGACCACGTGGCCCGGCTGGCGGGGGCGGAGGGGCAGGCCGGGGGCAGCGCGCTCGCCTTGCACACCTACTACTGCACCGTGCTGCTCTCCAACACCACCAAGATCGCCGTGTTCGCCTGCTGCCGCTCCAGGCTCGGGCAGGCACTCACCATTCTGGCCCGCGGTCCCAGGTCAGCCCAATTCTGCCACACATTTTCCTGTACAATTGTTTAGAAGTAACACGTCCCCCACGCATCTCCTGGAATAGCCATCCTAGGGCCCCCACAAGATCGAACCCCAACACCCCTACCTCCACACCGGCCTCCACGAAGCCCTGTAAGGTCGCTGGTAGGTCGAGGCGATTGCAAACTTCTCGTTTTAGCATTCTTAATGCAGCTGAGATCTGGAGAATATGGAGGCCATTCCATCTGAGTCAATGCTCCACTAGGAAGATGTTCACAAGATTCTCACGATGGGGTCGTGTATTGTCATCCATTAGCATGAATCCCGCTCCAATATACACTCCTGGAAATTGAAATAAGAACACCGTGAATTCATTGTCCCAGGAAGGGGAAACTTTATTGACACATTCCTGGGGTCAGATACATCACATGATCACACTGACAGAAGCACAGGCACATAGACACAGGCAACAGAGCATGCACAATGTCGGCACTAGTACAGTGTATATCCACCTTTCGCAGCAATGCAGGCTGCTATTCTCCCATGGAGACGATCGTAGAGATGCTGGATGTAGTCCTGTGGAACGGCTTGCCATGCCATTTCCACCTGGCGCCTCAGTTGGACCAGCGTTCGTGCTGGACGTGCAGACCGCGTGAGACGACGCTTCATCCAGTCCCAAACATGCTCAATGGGGGACAGATCCGGAGATCTTGCTGGCCAGGGTAGTTGACTTACACCTTCTAGAGCACGTTGGGAGGCACGGGATACATGCGGACGTGCATTGTCCTGTTGGAACAGCAAGTTCCCTGGCCAGTCTAGGAATGGTAGAACGATGGGTTCGATGACGGTTTGGATGTACCGTGCACTATTCAGTGTCCCCTCGACGATCACCAGTGGTGTACGGCCAGTGTAGGAGATCGCTCCCCACACCATGATGCCGGGTGTTGGCCCTGTGTGCCTCGGTCGTATGCAGTCCTGATTGTGGCGCTCACCTGCACGGCGCCAAACACGCATACGACCATCATTGGCACCAAGGCAGAAGCGACTCTCATCGCTGAAGACGACACGTCTTCATTCGTCCCTCCATTCACGCCTGTCGCGACACCACTGGAGGCGGGCTGCACGATGTTGGGGCGTGAGCGGAAGACGGCCTAACGGTGTGCGGGACCGTAGCCCAGCTTCATGGAGACGGTTGCGAATGGTCCTCGCCGATACCCCAGGAGCAACAGTGTCCCTAATTTGCTGGGAAGTGGCGGTGTGGTCCCCTACGGCACTGCGTAGGATCCTACGGTCTTGGCCTGCATCCGTGCGTCGCTGCGGTCCGGTCCCAGGTCGACGGGCACGTGCACCTTCCGCCGACCACTGGCGACAACATCGATGTACTGTGGAGACCTCACGCCCCACGTGTTGAGCAATTCGGCGGTACGTTCACCCGGCCTCCCGCATGCCCACTATACGCCCTCGCTCAAAGTCCGTCAACTGCACATACGGTTCACGTCCACGCTGTCGCGGCATGCTACCAGTGTTAAAGACTGCGATGGAGCTCCGTATGCCACGGCAAACTGGCTGACACTGACGGCGGCGGTGCACAAATGCTGCGCAGCTAGCGCCATTCGACGGCCAACACCGCGGTTCCTGGTGTGTCCGCTGTGCCGTGCGTGTGATCATTGCTTGTACAGCCCTCTCGCAGTGTCCGGAGCAAGTATGGTGGGTCTGACACACCGGTGTCAATGTGTTCTTTTTTCCATTTCCAGGAGTGTATTCGTCCGCAGCTCGTGGTCTCGCGGTCGCGTTCTCGTTTACCGAGCACGGGGTCCCGGGTTCGATTCTCGGCGGGGACAGGGATTTTCACCTGTTTCGAGATGACTGGGTGTTTGTGTTGTCCTCATCATTTATGAAAGTGACGAGATTCAACTGAGCGAAGGTTGGGAATTTGTACGGGCGCTGATAACTACACAGTTGAGCACCCCACAACCCAAACATCATTACCGTTCTGTCCTAGATGGTGAGTGTTCATCAGAGGTGAGGTTATCATTTGCAGTGCTCTAGGGAAGTGTGGTAGGTCCACTATTGTTTTCTATATACATAAATGATCTTGCATAGAGTGGATAGCAATGTGCGGCTGTTTGCTGATGATGCTGTGGTGTACGGGAAGGTGTCGTCGTTGAGTGACTGTAGGAGGATACAACATGACTTGGACAGGATTTGTGATTGGTGTAAAGAAAGGCAGCTAACTCTAAATATAGATAAATGTAAATTAATGCAGATTTATAGGTAAAAGAATCCTGTAACGTTTGAATACTCCATTAGTAGTGTAGCGCTTGACACAGTCATATCGATTCAATATTTGGGCGTAACATTCCAGAGTGACATGAAGTGAGACAAGCATGTAATGACAGTTGTGGGGAAGGCGGATAGTCGTCTTCGGTTCATTGGTAGAATTTTGGGAAGATGTGGTTCATCTGTAAAGGAGACCGCTTATAAAACACTAATACGACCTATTCTTGAGTACTGCTCCAGCATTTGGGACCCCTGTCAGGTCGGATTGAGGGAGGACATAGAAGCAATTCAGAGGCGGGCTACTAGATTTGCGCCGGCCAGGGTGGCCGAGCGGTTCTAGGAGCTACAGTCTGCAACCGCGCGACCGCTACGGTCGCAGGTTCGAATCCTGCCTTGGGCATGGATGTGTGTAATGTCCTTAGGTTAGTTAGGTTTAATTAGTTCTAAGTTATGGGGGACTGATGACCTTAGAAGCTAAGTCCCATAGTGCTCAGAGCCATTTGAACCATTTTTTTGCTAGATTTGCTACTGGTAGGTTTGACCATCACGTGAGTGTTCCGAAAATGCTTCAGGAACTCGGGTGGAAGTCTCTAGAGGAAAGGAGACGTTCTTTCGTGAATCGCTACTGAGGAAATTTAGAGAATCGGCATTTGAGGCTGACTGCAGTACAATTTTACAGCCGCCAACTTACATTTCGCGGAAAGACCACAAAGATAAGATAAGAGAGATTAGGGCTCGTACAGAGGCATATAGGCAGTCATTTTTCCCTCGTTCTGTTTGGGAGTGGAACAGGGAGAGAAGATGCTAGTTGTGATACGAGGTACCCTCCGCCACGCACCGTATGGTGGATTGCGGAGTATGTATGTAGATGTAGACGTAGATCATCATCCAATATATTCACCAAATGGAACCACAATATGCGCAACGACTTCGTCCGATACTGCACACCACTCATCAAAATGGTTCAAATGGCTCTGAGCACTATGGGACTTAACATCTGACTTCATCAGTCCACTAGACTTAGAACTACTTTAACCTAACTAACATAAGGACATCACACACATCCATGCCCGAGACAGGATTCAAAACTGCGACCGTAGCAGCAGCGTGGTTCCGGACTGAAACGCCTAGAACCGCTCGGCCACAGCGTCCGGCACACCAGTCATCCTGCCGTGTATTGGCTCAAGGGGTGTCCTATGGCCATACTTGGTTCCATTCCAAAACATGACTGAACTGCATTACAAGGGCGATGATCTACGATACAGTTAGGCTGTAAGCGTTGTCCTCGTTGCTCCACACACGAATATCAGTATTGTCGATGTGGAGACTGGCACAGGTCTCATTAGAAAAGAGCGTTAATGCAAATACTGCCACACGGTTTTACTTCACGTTACCAATCAGCTGCACACTCAAAAAATAACATTCATTATTATTGCACAAACAGCTCTGTCAGTGAGGATGGAACAAGATCTAAACTGAACTTACCCTTACCAGGAGAGAATGAACATAAAATTGAGAACAGCATTTTCTGCTAAGGAATAAAACTGTACGATACATGCCCGAAGATTAAAGAGATTACTAAAACGAACTTATTTAAAAAGGTAGTTAAAAAGACCTTGTTAACCTATACGTTATATACAGTGAAGGATTATTCAGATAACACAGAGTGGGAATATGGTAAAAGCGTAACATAAATAAATATTAATAACAATAATACAACATTTATCATTTTATATTACACTTACACATTTTTTTCCTTCTTTTTTCGTTTTGGGAAAACTTACTCCCAGAGCTATACTACACCCTATCATCTTTCTAAGCTAAACATTTCACTCGTTATAGAGGGATGAAGACTCAGTTTTTCAGGAAAGCAAATCGAAAGTTGCGGCCCACAGAATAGAAACCAAAAATCGTCGCTATGGTCCTGATATCAACTGGTATTGTGTGTAACGTTACATCATGAAACTATGTGTGTATAGCCTGTGCAGTGAGTGGAAGTAAGAGATCAGTGCACGTTGGACCACTGGCCTTTTACACCATTAAATACAGGGCTATTACAAATGATTGAAGCGATTTCATAAATTCACTGTAGCTCCATTCATTGACATATGGTCATGACACACTACAGATACGTAGAAAAACTCATAAAGTTTTGTTAGGCTGAAGCCGCACTTCAGGTTTCTGCCGCCAGAGCGCTCGAGAGCGTAGTGAGACAAAATGGCGACAGGAGCCGAGAAAGCGTATGTCGTGCTTGAAATGCACTCACATCAGTCAGTCATAGCAGTGCAACGACACTTCAGGACGAAGTTCAACAAAGATCCGCCAACTGCTAAAGCCATTTGGCGATGATATGCGCAGTTTAAAGCATCAACGATGCTTTCGAACTCATTGATGGGGACATGCTGCGCCGAGTGTGGGAGGAACTTGATTATTGGCTTGATGTCTGTCGAATCACTAAAGGGGCACATATCGAACATTTGTGAATGCCTAAAAAAACTTTTTGAGTTTTTGTATGTGTGTGCAAAGCATTGTGAAAATATCTCAAATAATAAAGTTATTGTAGAGCTGTGAAATCGCTTCAATCATTTGTAATAACCCTGTAATTTCTTCACATAACAGTATCATACTGTGGGACAAACCGAATGAGGTATTATTATTTCAAACAGACTTGCCTTTTATTCTGGAGGGTGGAGGCTCCGGACTTCATCTGGTCATCGTGATTCGGGTTTTTCATGGTTTCCCTAAGCTACTTAAGGCATATGCTGGGACGCTTCCTACTATGAGGCTACGGTGGACTACCAGTCCCATCCTTGTCAAACTATATCTGTAAGAATGTAAATGCCTGTATGTATGATGTATGTTACTTTTGTTGTCCTTAAGAGGTAACATCATGACAAGTCCAATATCCTTGTAAAAGTGTTCTCTGCATGGA
Source organism: Schistocerca cancellata (assembly GCF_023864275.1). Taxonomy (NCBI): domain Eukaryota; kingdom Metazoa; phylum Arthropoda; class Insecta; order Orthoptera; family Acrididae; genus Schistocerca; species Schistocerca cancellata. The sequence continues at coordinate 561,576,274 of NC_064631.1, forward strand.
TAAAACTACTACTACTACCCTACTGCTACATGAAACTCAACACATCACTATTAAAGGAACAAAATCGACAGATGTAAACGTAATCTCAAGAGTACATAAAGAAAGTGTGGTAGGACCGTCACTAATTACAGTATACATACATGATTTAGCAGATAACGTCGGAAGCTCCATGAGGCTATTTGCAAATGATGCAGTTGTGTGGAAGAAGATAGCAACGCCAGAAAGCTGTAGCGATTTGTAGGAAAATCTGCTTAGATCCATGATGCAGGGACTGCCAGTTGAGCCTGACATAAAACACATGTGACGAAGTGCTCATAAAAAGGCGAAGAAATCCACTATTGGTGACACATTAATGGAAACAGCGACTTCGCAATATACCTAGGAGTAACCATCTGTAAAATGACCACATAAAACAAGCCGTAGGAAAAACGGATTCCCGAGTGAGATTCTTAAAGAATCTTACAGAAATGGAATTCATCCGTGAAGGAAGTGGCTTACAAAACACTTGTTCGGACTATTCTTGAGTATCGCTCATCATTCTGAGACACTTATCACATTGTGTTAATGGAATACAGAGAGTGTGAGAGAGAAAGAGAAAATCCAACGAAGACCGATGATTTTCGTCAAGGTGTCGTTTAGACGGCGCTAGTGTTTTATGGAGAAGTTCAACAAACTCCAGCGGCAGAGGATACAAGAGAGGAATTGTGCATCACGTTGAGGATTACTCTTGAAATTCCGGGAGGGTACTTTTGGGAAGAGGAGGGCAACGTGTTACTTCTTCGCACATACGTCTCGCGAAATGGCCACGACGAGAAAATGTGAGAAACTAGAATTAATGTTTCAAATGGTTCAAATGGCTCTGTGCACTATGAGACTTAACATCTGATGTCATCAGTCCCCTAGAACTTAGAACTACTTAAACCTAACTAACATAAAGACAACGCACACATATCCATGCCCAAGGCAGGATTCGAACTTGCGACCGTAGCGGTCACGCGGTTCCAGACGTAAGCGCCTAGAATCGCTCGGTCATACCGGCGGGCAACTAATGTTTACTCATAAACATGTTCACCATACGCCATTCATGAGTGCAACAGGAAGCGGGAGACAGATAGTGGTATTAGAAGTAACCTCCACCATACACCGAACGGTGGCTTATGGAGTAGAGATGTAGTTGTAGATGTAGAAAATGTTATCAAGTGCCCATAGCTCCGCCAGATAATCAGCGTAATTTTATTTATTACCAGAGAAACGTAAGGTTTCGTGGTGGTTTTGGCGAAGTTAAAAAGTTATTGGGATTTGTTCTGTATCATTCTCCCTCAATCTCTGGATATGAAGTTTCAGCCTTCTTGCTGAGGGCTTGGTCAGGGAACTGGTTGCACATGGTGGTGCACACTGGCTGGAGGGGCGGGGCGTAATTGGCGTTTTCTGTGTGTTTATGTTTATGTCTGCACACGGCTCTGGCGTCCTCGTAGCAGTTACAGCAAGCGACCAAGAAACTGGAAGTTTATAGCCATCCTCATGATAAGAATTGTTCGGAAATTTAGCTAGCTTGATGCACCTCTGAATTTTTGTTTGCATTGATTTGGTGCTTTTGTTAAAACGAAAATATTAGCATAGCCGATATCCTGACCGCATTCTTCAGTGATCAGCTATCGCTAACTTGTTGTGTTGCATAAGGAGCACGTATCATTCACATTCTCTTAGTTGTTCTTTAACTACATTGTCTGGTTCTCTTATGTATACTTAATTATGGTTGTACCTAATTTTGTACACTGAGACATATGTAGGGCATCTGATTTATCTTTAGCCGATCTCATCATAGCTCCTATTTTATGGCTGATGGGAAACATTTGGTTTAGACTTTTAGCACGTCGCACTTTAGTAATATCTCTAGGTAGTGTGGCTGTGCCAATCGAAGATAAGGTCAGGGTCACAATTTAATCTGATACCCCGCTCATACCTCTAGAGCAATTGCATGAGGTAAATTCGAGGTCATCCTTCATGTTACGTATCAAGGTCACCCATCATGACACATCTCATGATCACTGCCTACGAATATAAGCCAATTGTAAGACTAAAAAATGGCAAAAAAATCAAGGTCACCCATGATAACAAGTGACAAGAAGACAATGTGTTGGGAAAAATCATCGCTCAGCTTTATGATTCGTATTGTGTATCAATTGAAACGTCCCCTTAGAACAACTTATACACGACTGTGCTTAACCTGACACACAATGTTTTTAGCGCAACGCAATCTGACTTTCAATAATCCCTACAAAACAATGGCCCTGACTAACTTTAACCTATACCTTTCACAAATCACTTACCTCACAAAAATCTTCGTTACTGGAACTACTGCAATACAGCGAGCGCCACTACTGCCAGCTAAATAAAAGATTCAAACTACTGAAGGCACTAACTACTGATAGGGATAGTTAGCAAATGAAAGATATTAATAGAGAACAAACACTGTATTTACCTCAATATTCATAATATATACAGCAGTTCATGACATTTTTCAAAACTCCGCCATCTCTCTCCCCACATCCACCACTGCTGGCGGCTCACCTCCAACTGCGCAACGCTACGCGCTGTTCACATCCAGCTATAGCAGTTCATGACAACAATGGCAGGCAACAATGCAAACTAGCCACAGACTGCACACAGCACAGCCAGTGATTTTCATACAGAGCGCTACGTGGCATTACCCATATAAAAATCTAAACAGCCTACTTACATAGCCCCCATGCTCCCCACAAAAAATTTTACAAATTTTTTTGGCCAGTGGCCAATAATGATTTGAGAAAATTTTTTTATAATTACACTAACAAAGATATCCAATGCACACACTTATTGATTCAATGTTGGTCAAAAGCTAAAATTTTCTCACAGTCCATAAAGACAGTCCTGATCGTTCATCACAATAGTAATTACAGTTTTTTTTCAGATTGTCTCATTAGTAAAAAAAATTGCACACAGAAGTAGTGGATTTCCATGCAGTCTTGAAGAAGTAGTGTGGTCCTTCCAACGGAAAGACAGTGCTGACTCTTGACATGCAGACAGGTAATGGGCCACAACAGAGCAAACCCACAGCAGAGTCATTCGACGTTTTGAAGAAGATTGGTAGATAGGTCATCACAGAGTAGACCTACTGTAGTCCTGGTAGAGATTGTGGTATTGGTGGGCCACCAGAGGTGCAGACCCACTGCAGTCCTTGTAGAAAGTGTGGACAGGCCCACTGTAGTCCTGGTAGAGATTGTGGTATTGGTGGGCCTTGTAGAGACGGCCAGCAGCCATCTGTTGCGACTGTGCGGGTGCACAATCACCAGTGAAGAGTCTTGCAGTTAATATAACAAGTCCATAACCACCACTTGTGCACTCACAAAGTTTTTGGAATTGTCCTTAGAACCAGCAATGCTGTTATCCAGACCCTTGCTGAATTATTAACACACGTGCAAACACTATCAGTCCCTACTTCTCACATATTGTCCATATACTATGACCAACAGAAATGTGTGCGGTGAGATAGAACTTAAAAGTTACTTAATTTGATCAACTGCTGTCAATTACAATTTTATAACATAAGAATACAATGACAAAGGTACAAAATACATAATTAAAAACATAACAATACAGATAACATTTGTAGTACAGGCTTTACAAAAGAATAGAAATAAACATATACATCAGTGTTACAGGAATGATGACATGAGTACAAAAATAAAAGATCAGAATCACTTTTGAAACGTCAACTTCACACATGAGCATTAAAACAACACAGAATAAATAATGTCTAAGCATCTTTACAAAGAAAATAACAGAGTATTAGAAAAATTCTACAACATAGCTCTCATCAGCACATAAACATATCAACACATAAAGACAGGAAAACACAAATACACAAGGGTACACAAACATATAGAGGGATGACACAAAAGGAAAGGACAGGGTTTGTTTTACTGCAGTATTTTGCATGGAGATCTCCCTTCGTTCATCATTATTCCCAAAAGTCCTATTTATACCTCCTTCCTGTATTTTATTCATATTTCTTTCAAACTAATTATTTCTGATTGTACAATACTCATTGGGGCCCAAATCTTTTTCATATAACTTCGCAATGCATTCTTTACCTATTCTCCATAGTCAGTTTTTTATATAGTCTACCCCCTCTTAAGCTAACTTAAATCTACTGAGCTCAGATATATATACCAAGGGACGAGGCAATGCAGCATCACATAACACAGTTAATATAAACAGCAATAAAAAAACGCAGATTTGCGAAGCAAGCAGCATTAAGAAATTAGCAAAAGTCAAATTCAATAACACTATGCCTGGCAAACAGCAGCAACTTATACCTAGACATGACATAGCTCAAGCAGAAAAAATATTACAGTAAAAACAACAATGCAGACAAGGGAAATGTCTATTCACATCTTAATGTCTATGTAATTAAAGTGGTGCACCATAACAACTTATTGTAAAAAAAATATTACCATGTACTTGAAAAGAAAATTATGTGTTACTGTTACTAGTTCCTTCTTATTGTTCTTTCCTTTCCAAGTGCTCCTTTTTTAAAGAATGTGGATCATAAAATAATTATTTAATAGATCTGTTGACAGAAAGAGTTCACATTAGCAAATGCATCTAAGTTTATTTTATAAAACTAATGCTGCAACACAGCTGGAAACCTGATATTAAATGAAATAAGCAACTATGAAAAGCAAAGCATAAAAATATCATTCAATAGTCATGTGGCATTTCGTAAGTCAGTAGCACTCAACTCTCGGAGAAAGACACTTGTCATAATCAGGTGTACAGATGTATGAATATTTCCCATCAATTCATAAGCATTTCAATAATTAGCACAAAGTGCGAGTAATCATATGTTTTTAAGTAACGAGGGTGTCGCATTAGCGATGAAAGGCACACCCTAATGGCTTGTTCTCCAGGTGTTTGACACAGCTGTGTGCCCACAACGCATTACAAAAATCATATGTTTTCAAGTAACGAGGGTGTCGCATTAGCGATGAAAGGCACACCCTAATGGCTTGTTCTCCAGGTGTTTGACACAGCTGTGTCCCGACGACGCACGTGCAGGTGGTCAATTAACTTTCTTACGGAAATATTTACGACAGCAGTTTCCGCTACAGTGACAGTCTTCACAGGTCAAGAATTTGCGTTACAAATCTGTAGAAACAAAATCTTATGAATATAGCAGTGTCCAAAAAATTTTCGCCGGCATTGTGATACATTCACGCATTTACACAAATTTCATAACTCTTAAAGTACGATTATCGGTTTCCAACATCCTTTTTCACAAGTCAAGAGTCCCTAACTTCTATTCATTATTCCTTACCTTATTCGTCAACACTTCTTCAATATTTCATCATAACATACGTAGCATAATCAAATAACTCATATAGCATTAGCTTATTGATCATAAACATACCTCAGAAGCATAATACACATCGTCGTCGTAATAGTAACATCATAACACCTCAGTCAAATCTCAAAAACGTCGTAGCTTTCTGCAATAATTTCAGAATCCAAAAAAATTCTCTGCTCATGTCAAAAGTGTCATCTACCTCAAACGTTCTTTAAAAATCATGATCCCATACCAAATACATCATTCAAAGCTCTCATAGTATCACAATGGTTCCAAAAAAATATGAACAGTGCAAAAAGTACAGACAAAATACAATTTCTTAAGTGTGAAGTAATCCAACTCTGTAATTGCGTAAACATGTGTCACTGACGTAGTAAAAAAGATGTTTGTTTCTCTGTTAAATGATCAGATAGCTGTGTAATTTATGTGTTAGAGAAATATGGTACCGATGTGTTAAATTGTATAAGCAAATACCATATTAGCTAGGGCTCCTTGTGCTTGCCAGACACATGGTACACAAAGTAAATGTGTACCCCCCTGAGGATTATTGTAATTGTATCCTCAGGTATTATAGCTTACAGCAATGGAATGAAATGTATCACGAAAAACTTTCTTTGTAATTCAAAAATATCTAAAAATAAATGTTTTAAGTACAAAATTAATCACTCAAATACATGTCCTGTAGCGCTAAATGTGCGTCTTGCTGTAAGATAATCTCTGGGAAGTGTCGTAGTTATTGTCCTCCGAAAGCTAAGTTCTGCAGAAGTCAATGTACTTACCTCATGATACACAAAAGTGAAATGCTTTGCGCATAGATAACTTAGTTATTACGCTTATTGCCGTGATGAGGCAATTACTGTGCTGTAACGTATTGTTGTCCTACGGAAAAGGCTGTCTCCTTGTAGCAATAGCACAAAAGTCACCACTAAAACATGTCTCACTTTATAGAAGAATTCAGAAAAAACTGTGCAGATATAAAACAGAGACACCGCAAAAGCAACATTGTAAATTGTCACGTATTAGCAGCGTCGTGATAAAATCGTGTAGCTGTCACATAAACTAACCACTGTGTCATCTGGCATTTCACAGAAAGCACCTCAAATCCAGAATCCACTCTCAAGCAAACCAAAATGTTGCATGAAAATTTCATTAGCAGTGCTGGTATATGTTCTAAGTATGTAAGCCGTATATTCGTTACGTAATCGTGCAACTAACAAGGAGGAATGTATAAATAACAACACTGTGTCGTCTGTTCGCAATAACAATGCATTCGCAATTACTTGTCTAAGTTACCTATGTTCTTGACTGGATGGTTAGTTAGCTTTAAAACATAGTTGCATGTTAACAGTTTCTCAGTGTGACAAATTGTACAAGTAGTGTGAAGTGAAAATTGCAAAGACTAAGTTAAAAAGCAGATTATCTGTCAATAAATGGTTTTACATGAGAAATGTGGTGTAAACCTTTACTCTTCCTAGTACGCAGAGTTTCAACTTCAACGCAGTTATCATGTGGTATACGTCGGATTCTGTAAGGTCCATTGTAAACTAGAAATAATTTGTGACTCAAGTGTTTCTTCTAATGTGACAATGAATGAGCTTTAATGAGAACTTTCTGACCAATACATAATTTCTTTGCATTTGCTTTACCGTTTAGTTTTCTCCTTTTGTCTGCTGCAGATTTTATATTTTTAAGAGCCAAATCAATTATGTCTTTGTGTCGAAGTTTACGTGTATTCGGGAAAGGTACAAGCTCTCTGATTCTGTTCGGAGGTTCTACATTCTTCAGTACAAGAGTAGGTGGTAAAGCAGTGGAATCATGAGGCATTTCATTCAGCACATTTTGAAATAAGTGTAAATATCTGTCCCAATGCTGATGCTTTCTGTGACAATAAAGTCTGCAAAGCTTATTGATTTCTTTCATAATCCGTTCAGACGGGTTACAATGTGGTGAATACAATGAAATAAAAACAGGTTTGATTTTATGATTCCGAAGCATGCGTGACCAAACAGCAGATCTGAATTGCGGTCCGTTATCTGAAATGACTTTACTAACGTGTCCAACTTCACGTAAGAAATTTTTAACAAAGGCGTTGGATACAGACCGTCCAGTGGCTTTACGTAACGGAGTGAAAGAAACAAATTTTGAAGTAAGTTCAACAGCGACTAGAACATACGCAAATCCATTAGATGTTCTGACAAGCGGTCCCAAGAGATCAACAGCAGCAAATTCTTTTAATTTAGAAGGAATGATAGGAAACAGCGGAGCACGATGGGAGACAGTAGATGGTTTCGCCTTTTGACAAAGTTTACAAATAGACAAGACTCTTCGAATTCTCTTTTCCATATTGTTAAAATAACAAGTCGTTCGAAGAATATGATAACATTTTCGTGGACCAAAATGTGCGTAGCTGAAATGAATGTACCAAATGAGCTTATTAACAAAATCGTCTGGAATGCAAAGTACCCATAGCTTGTCATCAACAGTGCAGCGTTTGAACAGTATGTTGTTTCTAACCAGGTAATAATGCCGAATCTGAGTGTGTGTCTTTTCATGCCATTTACTTTTGATGTCTTTCCAAATCGGATCTTTATCTTGTTCATGAGCAATGTCCTTTAAAGATGTGGTGATGAAGTTTTCAAAGGCGACTTTCTGAATGTAAAGAATACTGAAATTTTTCTCGAGGTTGCCTTCTGTGTTACTTTTCTCAAGCCCAGCCGGTGCGCGTGACAGCGCGTCCGCAACAATGTTCTCCTTGCCGGGAATGTAGACTATTGTGAAGCGGAATTCTTGCAGAAACAATGCCCAACGTTTTAGCCTGTCATGATTTAATTTTGAAGACATAAGAAATTGTAATGCACGATGATCACTGTATACTTTTACGTGCTTACCAGAAAGAAAGAAACGGAATTTGTTAAATGCCCAAACGATAGCTAAAGCTTCTAATTCAGTAACGGAATAATTTTTTTCAGATTTTGTTAGCACTCGGCTAGCAAAAGCAATGGTTTTCTGAATGGTAGTGTCATTTTCTATGGCTTCTTGAAATAAATGGGCACCAAGACCGACTTTAGAAGAATCCGTGCTAAGGCAGAAATCTTGTGACAGATCTGGATGAGCTAGTATTGGCGCGTGAAGTAACGCTTCTTTCAAAGAATTGAATTCCAACTGCGCTTGTTCGTCCCAGTTCCAAATAGTATTTTTTCCAGTGAGAGAACAAAGTTTTGGTGTAACTAGAATTTGCATATTCAGAAAACGACGGTAAAAATTTACGAGACCTAGAAAACTGCGGACTTGTTTTTTTGTGGATGGAACTGGAATGGCTCTGATTGCTTCTAACTTTTCAGGATCCGGCTGAATGCCTTCAGAAGAAATAATATGTCCCAAAAACTTCACCTTTGTCCTACCGAATTCAGACTTTTCCAAGTTAACTGTAATTCCAGATTCTGCAAAAATACGTAACAAACTGTCGAGGATGCGGTTATGTTGTTCCCATGAAGCTTCTGCTATTAGGATATCGTCCACATATAAGGTCATGTGACGTTTTAAGAACTCAGGTAATATGGAATTTAACCCGCGAATGAATGCTGCCGAAGAAATGTTCAAACCAAAAGGAAGTTTCCGAAACTGATAACAAACGCCGAAACAAAGGAAAGATGTGTATTTTCTGCATTCTGGATGAAGTTCGATCTGATAAAAGCTGGATCTGAGATCAATGGAAGACAACACTTTTACACCATTAAAATTTTGAAGAAGTTCTTCCATCGTCTGCGGCCTGTCTGTTTCAGGAATGATGATAGTATTGATTTGTCTCGAATCTAAGACAAGTCTGATCGATCCATTTTTCTTCTCAACAACATGTAACGGATTGTTGTATGAGCTTACTGCAGGCTCAATAATGCCCTCGTCAAGCATAGATTGTATTTCTGTTCTAACACGGTCCCTGTAATGCGCCGGAATTACGTATGGTCTAACACAAAATTTAGTACGCTCACGAACACGAAATTGGTATTGAAATCCCTTGATTGTTCCTGTTTTGTGAGTAAAAACTGTGGAATGTGATTGTAAAATCTCAAAAAGGTCCTGCCTATCAGTGTCATTACAATTCTCAATTGTTTGAATTTTATTCTGAATTAACTCACTAATTTCAAATATGCCGTCGATGTCATCCCTGTCAGTACTTACCGAGTGATTGTTAGTGTCTAGTTCCGTAGAAAATTCCAAACTGTTATCTAACAGAAGGTAAAGCCGATTAATTTCCTCATCATGGTTTGAGAGCCAGTCTTCAAATTTCAAAGCTATTGACCTACCTTCTTTCTCTAAACTTATTTCAGCATCGTGAAAGCTTAAAATTGCGTTGTATTCATTCAAAAAGTCTACTCCCAGTATAATTTCCGTCGACAATAATGGAACAATAAGAAAGTTCATAGAGAAGCTGTGGCTTTGGCAAAAGAATTCTAAATTGGTTTGTTGGCGTACATCTACACTTTTTCCAAAGATTGCACCTTGTAATTTAATCTTACGTAACGGAAGTGTGGGGCAATCATTCGATTTGTTGCATTTGCTAAAAGCTGTTTCACTAATTACTGAAATGGGACTGCCAGAGTCAAGTACTGCCGTAAATTTTACGTCATTTACAGTAATGTGAATCACAGGATATGCAATGTTGTTATGTTTTACGTCATGTTCCTGGAGTAAGATGTCCCTAATGTCTTCCATTTTTACGTAATTACTAGCTACGGCAGCTGCGTCGTCAGTTTCATAAGTACGTATTGTGGCTGCCAGTGGAGTGAGTCATTGCCTATTTTCTCTTTGTTGGCGCACGTCGGTATTGGGATTTGGAGACCTAACTTCTATAAATTCATCGTGACGAGAGTGCTCTGCTCTGTTTAAATTTCGCCAGTTCTGATGCAATTCAGGTCTGTCGTTACGATCATATCGTCTGTCGTCATGTCGGTAGATTCGATAGTTTCTTTCTTGTCGGTCATGTGGTGGAGAATTTCTCCCTGAATCGTAACTGCGCGCTGGACCATTGCGTCTAAAGTTATTCTGTCTCCCTTCATAATAATTATTTTGGTTCCCATGTTGTCTGTTTCTATGATTGTCTCTGTGATAGTCATTATTGCGGAGAGGTGATCTTTCCCTGTAATTATTACTACTCTGCCAATGGTTGTCATACGGGTGGTGTCTATTTTGGTCACGATTTATGTGGTGAGAATAGCCTTGTCGCGTCCGGTTATCGTTTCTGTCGTCACGGAATTGTGACGGATGTGACCTGTAGTGATTGTTTTCCTGTTTTCGCATCCCGCGACTGTCTGTGTCAATTTCTAATTCTTGTAACAGTCCCTGAAAAGCTTCAATGTCGTCTTTGCAACGTCCTGCTAAAATAATATGTCTCAAATGTTCGGGCAGTTTGATTAAGCAAATGCAGATGAGTTCTGACGGGCTGTATGGGTTTGACAGGTATTGATTCTTGTGCAACATGTCTTCAAAATATTTCACACGACTGGAAAATTCAGATTGTTCGAAGTGTTTCATCATTATGATGCTATGTTTTACGCGGTCTTGTGTGGCTTGAGACCAATATGCTGAGAGGAAGGCATGGTAAAATTCTCCTTCACTGTGGCAATCGTGAATGACCGATCGCATTCTTACAGCTGGTTCATTCTCTAAGTAGCCACACATAAATTCTAACCTGTGCTCCAATGACCAGTTGGGAGGGAAACAATGAGAGAATTGATGGAGCCACGCTTGTGGATGAATGTCGTTGGCAGAATTCTTAAACGTTTTGAATTTACGTGTAGTAATGAACAGCTTATAGTCAAAATCATCGTGTCGGCGAGTAGCATATCGGTCATTGTTACGTCGTGTCGGCGGTTCCATCTCAAAATTCGGTGTACCTTGCCAATTTCTTTCATAATTACCGAAATGCCCTGTGTTATTATTTTGTGGCTGTTCCGTATTTCTATGTCCCTCTTCCCTTATTGGGGCGCGAGTGTCCTCTGAAATACGTAATTCTTGTATTACCTGTGTCAGCTGATCTTGTACTTCCCGCATTTCTCTTTTGTATTGCGTATTAATTTGATTCTGATTTTGTTTGAATTTTCTTATTTGTTCATACTCTTCTGTGTCAGTGAAGGCTACGGGTCTTGTGTCATTCAGATTATCATCTACCTTTGTAGATAAGTTAGTGACCTGATCCGAAAGTTCGGCTACTTTCTCTGATAATGAACTACTAACTTTTGAAGCTTTTGCTGTGTTTGTCTCTGATTTTGTTCCATTGTGTCTAACTTTTGAAGATTTTGTCCCATTGTGTCTAACTGTTGCTGTGTTTGTCTCTGATTTTGTTCCATTTGTTGCATTAGTTGTAATAACAATGCATTAGTGTCTGGAATCTGTTCCTCTACTCTTTTCTGGGGGACTGATGACCTTCGCTGTTTAGTCCCCCTTAAACATCCCAACAACCACCACCATCTACTCTTTTCGGCAGTGCATTTGCACCGGCAACATTCACATTTTGACAAGCTGAGAATGTGTCTTGACTTATTTGAGAAAACGGTGAGGACGCAAAACCTGAATCTACATTATTTCCAAAATTGTGTCCTATCATTTCGAATTCCTGAGGCGAGCTGTTGCCGACCGATCGATCGATAATGCTTCCCTGTTCACTACCTGTTTGACTGTCTACACCATTGTTTGACGCCCGCTCCATTTCCCTATGCACAGTTACCAAATTACTACTTTGAACATTAGTTAACTCATTACATGGTGGGGCCAACACACTGCTTTCGTCTTCACTGTCATTTCTTAGTTTACTTTGGAGCCGAGTGTTACGTTTTTCACACGCCATTATTGTCACAATATTTCACACGATAACACAGAAAAGCACAATTTGAATAGCAAAAATAAGAGAACACATTAATATAGCACTGAAAATAATATCTAGTTAATTGCAGCTGCGAAATACTTGGTGCAAATCTACATGCATGCCACAACTGTTTTACAGTACAACAGTGAAAGACTGCAACTACAAAGGAGATTCTCTCTACAATTACGCGCTAGCAATAAACAAAAGCTACACTAAATACACAAACTACAAGAAAAAATCAGAAGATTCCAGTGAGGTATCCTAGGCTAAGGGTCGACATATGAAACGTCCCCTTAGAACAACTTATACACGACTGTGCTTAACCTGACACACAATGTTTTTAGCGCAACGCAATCTGACTTTCAATAATCCCTACAAAACAATGGCCCTGACTAACTTTAACCTATACCTTTCACAAATCACTTACCTCACAAAAATCTTCGTTATTGGAACTACTGCAATACAGCGAGCGCCACTACTGCCAGCTAAATAAAAGATTCAAACTACTGAAGGCACTAACTACTGATAGGGATAGTTAGCAAATGAAAGATATTAATAGAGAACAAACACTGTATTTACCTCAATATTCATAATATATACAGCAGTTCATGACATTTTTCAAAACTCCGCCATCTCTCTCCCCACATCCACCACTGCTGGCGGCTCACCTCCAACTGCGCAACGCTACGCGCTGTTCACATCCAGCTATAGCAGTTCATGACAACAATGGCAGGCAACAATGCAAACTAGCCACAGACTGCACACAGCACAGCCAGTGATTTTCATACAGAGCGCTACGTGGCATTACCCATATAAAAATCTAAACAGCCTACTTACACAATAAGTGCAACTACCTTTTATGAAGAGGCTAGATCACTCCTTCCTGATAATATTTTTTTTTTCTTATCAGTCTACTGACTGGTTTGATGCGGCCCGCCACGAATTCCTTTCCTGTGCTAACCTCTTCATCTTAGAGTAGCACTTGCAACCTACGTCCTCAATTATTTGTTATTTGCTTAACGTATTCCAATCTCTGTCTTCCTCTACAGTTTTTGCCCTCTACAGCTCCCTCTAGTACCATGGAAGTCATTCCCTCACTTCTTTGCAGATGTCTGTAACCTCCCCACAAAAAATAATAATTAAATGAATTTTTCTAATATTGTAACCTCTGAACAAAATTAGCTCCCATTTATTGCCTGTATGCAGAAATGCATTCACATTTAATGTTACCACAAAATTCTTTTCTCATTTAATGTCAAGTTCGAAACAGAAAAATTCCTAAACACCAAAATAATAAAAAAGTTTAGTAACCTGATAAATTTTATGAGGACAGCAGCGCTGCCCTTCGGCCCTGTATTCTGAATAAAAAAAAGCAAAAATTCTTACCTCAATAAAAACTGCAAATATATTTGCTCTTAATTAGATGTTTTTCGACACAGCTTTGTGCAATGCTGGCGTATTTTTTTTTTTTTTATTCTTGGAAGGAATGATCATGCATTGGAAATATTCTTTAAATTGAAATGAATGCTTTTCTTTAAAAGAGTTACTTTATATTATAAAAATTATTATTGGGGCATTTTTTGGAACAGATTAAATTACAATTAACATACATTATTAAATATGTGCAAGGCTGCTTCTTTACCTTCTACAACAATACTCATCCTCCAGAGTCCTGACGAGAATCGCGAGCAGACTACAGCTTACTAGCACGGACTGACGACTACTACTTCGGACTGACTACTGTCGACCCGCGCAGACAAGCGACAAGCAACAACTAACTACATACTACTCTCTGGTCAGAGATTCTGTCATGCCTCGCCCATCGCCGGCAATGTATATGTCTTACATAACCCTCCACTGGGGGGCTAAAATTTGGCAACGATGGTAAGTCAATTGAACTTGCCATGAGCAGCAAATTTTTCTTTATTAACTAAGTTTACAATCACAGAATATATACATATATATAAGTGCAGAACATGAAATAAAATATAGTGCACATGCACTGAGTATAGAACATATCAGGAAATCACAAATTTATAGGCAATGAGTACAAATCATATTAACAAATGACACAAAGTGCACACGCACTGTAGTACTGAATGTATCAGCAAATCACAAAAATTATACGCAATGAATACAAATCATGTTAACAAAATGACAAAAGTGCACACGCACTGTAGTACAGAACATATCAAGAAATCACAAAATGTATAGACAATGAGTACAAATCATATTAGCAAATGACAAAAAGTGCACACGCACTGTAGTTCAGAACAAATCACCAAATCACAAAATGTATATGCAATGAATACAAATCATGTTAACAAAAATGACATAAAGTGCACACGCACTGTAGTACAGAACATATCAAGAAATCACAAAATGTATAGGCAATGAGCACAAATCATGTTAAAAAAATGACAAAAGTGCACACACACTGTAGTACTTTTTTTACTATTTTACAAGAACTAGGATAGGAAAGGGAAGGATTGCATCATGGTTGCAGCACTTTAGGTTGCACGCAGCTGCACTGAAAGTCCATATCTTTCTACAGAAGCACAACACTAAGTGAGACAATCTGAAGTTCTTTTCCTTGAAGTATTAATCAGTGTAGCCAAGACACTGAAATGTCGTAGTAATATTCCATGTTATCATTTTGGTAGTACATTAGGTACACCAAACAGTGGGACCATAATAACATCTCCATCGCTCAAGGTGGTGGACAGCATGTCGTGTCAACACCACGTTCTTGTAAGGTACACCAACGTAGAATTAGTGCAAAAATCAATATAGTGCTCCATGATCATGAGGATACACAGGAAAAACGGATATTGCAGTAATTCCTGGTAATTAGGTCAGAAGGTGAAGGACATTAAGTCACATACTAGTCTTCATTGAGAATTACACTAGGTTAACAACTGATTTAAGTAATTGGTGGCACTCATCGCCCAGTTACTGAACATTTCTGTACCATGTATGTAGTATTACAGAATAATGTTCATAAATTATCTGAATATAGTAATTATTGGCACTCATTGGCCAGATACAAAGCATTGTTTTATGCAATATTCAGAAGTCATCATTCAAAATGAGTTAATTATTGGCATAGCATTTATACATAATTCATCTAATTATAGTAATCATTGGCATCATAGGTCATCTCATTACAGTAATCAGTGGCATTCATTGGCCAGTTACAAAGCATTTTTTGCATTATTCAGAAGTGATCATTCAAAGCAAGAGTTAATTATTGGCATAGCATTTATACATAATTACAAAACATCATTCATTATTATTCAGAAGTCATTATTCAAAACATACTATTCAGAGCTGATCAGTATTACTCAGAACTCTCTTAAACTGGCAGCATTATTTGGGACTGGTAATACTTTTTTTTTTGTGCTAGCAATGCATTGCGTTGGGATCGATAATTAATTACTGGGGCATAACAATATTTGCTTTTGAGCTATTGCTGCAAATCAAGATGTGTAACGTCATTCATCATGAGTCAGCTGTAGCAAGGTCATGAAACCAGTAGAGTATATGTGATCACTTTCATAAATGACATAGGTTTAATGAACAACTGCTTATAGCACATTAATTTCATGAATAATTTCTCCTGCAAAATATACAAAAATGGATTATTAAACTGAAAGAAGAAACGCATATTACGCTGAAAAGTAGTGAATTTCGAATTAACAGGTAGTGAAATGTGTATAAAATATATATATTCTCTAGCTGTCCTTTCCAAAACCTTCAGTCATCATACCACGCAATATAAGAAATACTGTCAAAACTAACTGCAACAAATACTTAAATAACTACATGGCATAAATACATAAACTTCAACATTATCCTCATCTGCAAAGAAAAAACTTCATTATCCATATCATCATAACTCCATTATTATCATCACCTATAAAGAAAAACTTCATTATCCATAGTAGCATATTCTTCATCATTATTCATCACCATTCATTATCATCTGCAAAAAAGTCACTTCATTATTCATTATACAACTATTCCTTATTTCTAGCATATTTCATCACTAAAACTAAGATGTGTAGTTCTGTCAGACAGCCTGCATCAAACGCCTCGTATTCTGAAAGAAAAAATTAGTTAAGACTGCTATCATACGATGTGTATAGTATATTCTTGTTAATGCTTGTTAATTCTGATCCATTTACTCTTCGTGACGAGGTATTGTATCTTCTTTCGTTCATTCCGAAGGTGAAATTCCCATTTCTGTTTAATTTATTTCTTTTACCCGTTATTTCTTTCTGAAAATGATGAACAAAGATTAATGTCTTGCATTTAAATCATATACCCATTAAATAAAAACTGGTTGATAGTAACATAATTGAGCATACAGCATAGCATGACAGAAAACGTAATATGTCAAAAACATAGACAGTGTTCAGAGGCAAAAATGTACACAGTGTATCACAATGTAGCAGCAAAAAAAAAAAAAAAAAAAAATGTAAAATAGTCACGATGTTGAGATATCATAAGGCAAAATGTTAAAGTCAACTGGTGTTTGTTATATCTTAAATATTTCATAGTGCATACAAACAAAACAGGAAAACAATCATACATACATGAAAAATGGAAAATATGCACGGTCTGGTGTAACGACAAGAAGAGCGAACTGCTAACCTTACCTTGCCGGGCACTTGCCAAGAAAAAATACGACAATCATCAGTAAGTAGTCACATAAATATAATTGCATAAGTGGTCATAAAATGTGTAAGTTCATCTGGAAAAATATGCACGGTCTGATGTGTAACGACAAGAAGAGCGACCTGCTAACCTTACCTTGCCGGGCACTTGCCAAGAAAAAATACGACAATCATCAGTAAGTGTTCATGTGAATATAATTGCATAAGTGGTCATAAAAAATTAGGAAATGGCATTATAGTGTGATAAATCATAAAGTATGTTCATTCAATAAAAGGTTTGATGTTGCAGACGTGGTGGTTCCCTTTGGTTTTTCTGGTTCTCATAGTTTCGACGTGTACTACATTGGGGTGAGGAATGCTGCGAATCCGATATGGACCTGCGTATAGAAGCTCAAATTTACTGCATCTACTCTTTCCTCTGTTGGATAAATAGTGTGTACGTACTAATATCTTCTGTCCAATGTGAAAGGCACGGCGTGTACAAACCTGTTTTTGCTGTCTTCTCCGGCGCTCTGCGGCACGTTTGATGTTGTTCAGCGCAATGTCAATTATTTCATGGTGTCGTAGTGGACGAGATGTAGGAAAGGTTACTAATTCTTTAATTTTGTTAGGTGGTTCAACATTTTTCAGTATAACAGACGGAGATAGCATAGTAGATTCATTTGGTATGGAATTAATTACATCCTGGAATGAGAGTATGTGTGTGTCCCAATCAATATGTTTTTTATGGCAGTATATTCTACACAGTTTACCAATTTCTTTCATTAATCGTTCACAAGGGTTCGAAGAAGCATGGTACCTGGATATATAGATCGGAGAAATGTTTCTAGCTCGTAACATACGTGTCCATATAGCAGATCGAAACTGTGATCCATTGTCGGAAACTACTTTCAACACATGCCCTACATGAAATAGAAAATGTTTTACAAATGCTTTCGAAACAGTTTTAGCAGTAGCTTTGCGTAACGGAGTGAAGGTAACAAATTTTGAAGTGAGTTCAACAGCGACAAAGATGTAGCAAAAACCTCTATTAGTTCTGGGAAGCGGACCAAAAATGTCTACAGCGGCCATGTGTCTCAATTTAACAGGTACAATGGGATGTAATGGAGGAATATGTGAAGTCGTATCTGACTTAGCTTTCTGGCAGATTTTGCATGACGCTAAAACTCGTCGTATACGTTTCTCCATGTTGGTAAAATAACAGTTCTGTCTCAGTATAAGAAAACATTTTCTGGCTCCGTAATGTACGTAACTTAAATGAGTATACCAGATTAATTTGTTAACAAGTTCGTCAGGAATGCATAATAACCAATTGTTGCTGTCAGGATGAGAGCGGCGAAACAGAATGTCATTGCGTACAGTGTAATGGTTTCTAATGGTAACATTATTCCTATCTTGCCAAAGGTGTTTAATTTCTTTCCATACGTTGTCTTTACTCTGCTCTTGTGCTATGTCTTGTAATGACGACGAAATGAGATTTTCAAATGCAGCTTGTTGAATGTAAATGACGCTGAAATTTGCTTTGCAGAAGTTGGTTGCGATGTCTTGCTGATTGTTGTTAAGAGAACGGGATAGTGCGTCTGCTACAATATTTTGTGTACCGGAAATGTGAACAATTGTAAAATTAAATTCCTGCAAATAAAGTTTCCATCTACTTAATCTGTCGTGTGTAAATTTAGCCGAAAGTAAAAATTGTATCGGTCTATGATCTGTGTAAACAGTAGTGTGTCTTCCATAAAGAAAATGCCTAAATCTGGTAAAAGCCCATACAACACATAATGTTTCAAGTTCTGTAACAGAATAATTTCGTTCAGCAGGTGACAGAATGCGACTTGCAAAAGTGATGTTTTTAATTACTGTACAACCATCTTCAATTTCCTGAAAAATGTGTACGCCTAAAGCGGTGTTAGAACTGTCGGTGGCAATGGAAAAATTTGTGGTAAGATCTGGGTGCGATAAAAGTGGTGCATTCAACAAAGCTTCTTTCAGGTTCACAAATTCAGAATGTGCTTGCCTATCCCAGGACCAAATAGTGTTTTTACCTGTCAATTGACATAGTCTAGGGGTATCTAAAGCAGAGTAATGAATAAATTTACGAAAAAAGTTAATTAAACCCAAAAAACTGCGTAGTTGTTTCTTCGTCGTAGGAACAGTAATGTCACGTAAAGCTTGAAGTTTTTCCGGGTCAGGCGTAATGCCTTCTGCTGCAATTACTTGTCCAAGATATTTTATAGAAGTTTTACCAAAGTGCGATTTACTGAGATTAACTGTGAGTCCTTGTGCACGAAAAGTTTGCAACAGTTGTTCAAAAATCAAATTGTGTTTAGACCAGTTAGCTTCTGCAATAAGAATGTCGTCTACGTACGTTGTGATTCTGTCTTTAAGTTCTGTCGGAAGTATTGTATTCAAACCGCGAATAAAAGCTGCTGAAGAAATTGTTAAACCGAACGGTAATTTACAAAATTGATAACAGTCACCAAAACAGAGAAATGCTGTGTACTTTCTGCAGTTCGGATGGAGCTGAATTTGCCAAAATCCCGATTTCAAATCTAATGTGGAATAAATAGCAGTACCATGAAATTTCTGTAGAAGTTCTTCTAGTGTCTGTGGGCGATCTGTTTCATTAATAATAATGTCATTGATGTGACGCGAATCAAGTACGAGGCGAAGTGAACCATCTTTTTTCTTAACAATATGGAGCGGGTTTATGTACGGACTAACTGCCGGTTCAATAATTCCTTGGTCAAGCATAGCTTGCAATTCTTTCTTAACTTGTTCTCTGTGAATATACGGAATGGGATAATGCTTGGCTTTAAATGTGTCGTGCTGTTTAACTTGAAATTCATACATAAAACCGGACATAGTACCAGGAACGTTGTCAAAAACTGGAGCTTGCTGTAAAAGAATTTTGTGTAGTTGCGTACGTTCGTCGTCTGTATTTGCACTGCTTTGTTTAACTTTATCAGAAATCATCTGTATAATGTCATAGTCGGCTTCGTCTGGAGTATTATAGTTGTGTACGTACGTATCTGTGAACAATGTGGAATTACAGTCTATGTTACGTGATGCGGAAATGACCTCTGTACGATTAATTGTTTGTTCTTCTGCAGATAACGAGTGCTGAAATTCTAAAGCCAGTTGTACATTTTCATCCTTTAACATTAAATAGGAATTTTGAAAGTCAATAATTGCGTCGTGTTGTACCAGAAAATTCGTACCTAAAATAACGTCTGTTGTCAATAAGGGAACAATCCAAAAATTTGAGTGAAATGTATGACCTGCAATACAAAATGATAAATGTGTCTGTAATTTGACATCTACTCCTTTACTAGATACTGCTCCTTTTACTTTAGTTTTGCCTAATGGTAGCGTAGGATAGGTATTCTCTTTGTTACATTCGTTAAAAGTTTCCTCATTTATGACTGACATAGGAGATCCAGAATCGATTACCACTGAAAATTTCGATGATCCAATTTGTACTTAGATGACAGGGTGTGAAATGGTTTTTTGAATAACTGGTCTTTCCTGCAAAAGAGTGTCTCTGATGTCGTCAAAAGTAATAAAATTTTCATGAACAAGATTCTCTGTGCCCAAAGTATTACTTGCATTACTGGAAGATGCAACCTGTACTGTATTTAGTCAAATTCTATCTGACGTGCTATTATTTTCGGAAGGATGCTGTGGCACTTCCACTATTTGAACTGATCTGTTATTTCGTCCTGACGTATTACGTTCGGCATGATATCTACTGTCTGGTTCATTCATGATAATATGTTGTTGCTGATGTTCTTGCTGCTGATAAGATCGACTGTTATTAAATGTACGTTGAAAATTGTGCTCATGATTTTTACGTCTGCCATGATAGTCATTTCTATACGGTGCATTGCGATAGGAATTGAAATAGTGTGTTTTCTGAACGTACTGATTCCCTTGTTGCTGTGCGTTACTATTTGTTGGGGCCGACGCTATACGCGTACGCGGCGAAACATTAAAGCTTGGTTGACCTTGCTAACCGGCTGGCTTTCATGCTGTTGCGGTGGAAAACGTCTATTGTTACCAAAATGTGTTTCCTGTTGCTGACAATTTTGTCGATACTGATAATCAAAATTTTGTCTGTTATTAAAGTTCTGGTGGTTATCGTTCCTGAAGCGTCTATTAGCTTTGCTATTGAAATTGCGTGGCTGATCGTAATTGCTATATGTTTGTTGACCTTGGTTACTATATGAAAATTTTTTGTTTATAAACGAATAATCCGATTGCTGCACTTCCAAAAGCTGCAACAGATCTCTGAATGCCGAAATACTTTCTTTCTGCTGACCCGTTAAAAGTGACACTCTTAATGATCGTGGTAATTTAGAAATACATAATTGAATAAGTGCAGATTCACTGTATGGTTCACTTAAGTACTGGTTTTGTTGGGCCATGTGCTCAAAAATTACGTGACACTGGGAAAATTTGAGTTCTCATAATTTGGTAAACTAATTAGTTGATCCTTAATTTCGCGCTGTGTCGTCTTCGACCAATACGCTGACAGAAAAGCATTCTGAAATTCTTCTACCGAGTAGCATTGTTTCGCGATCGGTCTCATACGAGTTGCCGGTTCGCCTTCCAAAAATGTGCAAATAAATTCAAGTTTGTGCGTTACAGGCCAAGTCGGTGGAAAAGCAAAGCTAAATTGTTGTATCCAATCCAAGGGATGAATCTGTGTTCTGTCATTTTTAAATACTTTAAATTTTCTCACTGATAGAAAATGTTTGTAATCAAAATTATCGTCTCTGTATGTCTGAACAGGTTCACGATTGTATGAGAATCTATTTGTCTGTGACTGTTCGGAATCTAACTCACGTACTCTCTGTAAATTACCTAAATTATACACGCTGTGTGAGTCTGACAAATGTTCGCAAAGTGGCGTCTGCTGTGATGTGTTAAACGCTGAAACATTTTTCATCTCTGTTACCTCTTGCTGTAAAGTTGACAATTTTCTACGTAATGTATTATTAGACGAATCTATCTCACTGATTGTCTGCTGTAGATTTTGGAATTCAGGTGTTTCATTAAACGAAATCGATGAAGTATCGTCTGATTTGCTGTCATTATTACTTTCAATAACGTCAATACGACTGGCCAATTCATCATATTTTTCAGTCAGTATTTTTACCTGGTCATCGTTTTTAGTGTCACAAGCATTAATTTGTTTTTGTATTTTACGTGTGGTTCCGTTCAATTTTTAACGTCAGCTTTGATGACTTCGGGATCCTGAATTAGTTCTAATTGTTCAAGTCTGTCGGTCACTGTCTGAAAGTCTACTGTGTGTGTGTCTGTTTTTGTTTTAAGATCGGAAATTTCATCACGCAATTCGGTGTTCAACTGTTTGATAGTATTAATTTCATCTGATACTGTAGCAATATTGTTGTCTACGTATGTTTTTGCTTTCGTAAACAATTTACGTTTATCTTCCTGTCTCTGTGCGGTAATAGTTTCCATGACTTGTCGCTTTACTTTATTCTGTTCCTGTATAAATTTACGGAAACGCGTTTCACTGTTTTGCAGGTGATGATTAAAACGTTCGTCAGTTTGACTGTACTGTTGGTCGAATTTCGCGTCTACTTTTGCATCCAGTGTGCGCGAAAGTTCTGCTGACATTAATTTAAACTCGTCGCGTAACTGTGTTGCGTTTTCAGAGCATTGTTTACCGACTGCACTAATTTCGGTTCTAAGTGATTCTGTTATAGCTGCATGTCTATTATTTAATTCTTGAGCAACAGATCTAATTTCTTCACTACTTTTCCTAGCACAAGCCTTAATTTCCTCACGTAATTGTTCTTTAGTATCATGACATTGCGCGACAACGGCTGTAATCTGTTCACTAAGCTGTCTGGAATTGTTGTCTAATTTTTCATTGAGTTGTTTGAGATTTTCATTATTTTCATTAAGTTGTTGTTTGAGACTTTCACTAAGTTGTTTATGATTGTTGTCTTGTTCTTTCTTCATCTGTTTGGAATTGTCGTCTAGTTTTTCATTAATTTCATGAATAAGTTGTTGTGATTGTAGTCTTGTCTTTCATTCTGTTGTTTGTAATTTTCGTCTTGTTTTTTATTATGTTCATTCATTTGTAGCAACAATGCCATAATTTTATCCAAGCTAAAATTAGCAAATCTATTCTCTGTGCTGTGTGATGGTGTATCTGCAATTGTCACGTTTTGTGTATCCATTTGGATATTCTGTGATTCTTGAAAATGTTTGCTAATCGGATGTGCACTGTTAGTCACTACCTCGGAATCAAATAAATCTGTCCTACTTTGAGTATACTGTTCATTTTCGTTGGAAACAATTATCTGTTCGCTACGTACATTTTGCAAATAGGGCGTGTCGAACTGGGCAGCGTTCATTGTAACAGAACGTCCCGCGTCATCAATTGTCGTTAAATTAACAGAGGACACAATTGAATTTATTTGTTCATCATTAGGATCAAAGTCAATATTAGTGGTCGGTACGCACTGATTGTCTGTAAATGGAGGACTGTCACTATTACACTGAGTGTTGCAAGTACTATCGGTCAAATTATTAGAGTCGGCTGTTTCGCTCATTGCACATCGCGATGTACTGTTAACAGTTTTTCGCG
Organism: Schistocerca cancellata; assembly: GCF_023864275.1. Taxonomy (NCBI): domain Eukaryota; kingdom Metazoa; phylum Arthropoda; class Insecta; order Orthoptera; family Acrididae; genus Schistocerca; species Schistocerca cancellata. The sequence continues at coordinate 561,599,826 of NC_064631.1, forward strand.
ACGTTTTTCACAAATCAAAATTATTCACAAATGAAACAAAGACAATGCAAAATGCAACAAACACAAATACAACAAAGAGCAACAAATTGCCGATGATCTGTGAAAGAAAGAGTGACAAATTAGTAAAATACGTTGCGCCAGATGCAAACTACATTTAAGTAAATAAGAGCAGATATATGACTACTTCTCAGAAGATTCACAAAGAAATACGATCCTGGCCGGATGTCGCCAAGTGTAACCTCCCCACAAAAAATAATAATTAAATGAAGTTGTATTTCTGTATTCCTGATTTTCCCGGAACATGTTTGTACTTCCTCCTTTCATCAATCAACTGAAGTATTTCTTCTGTTACCCATGGTTTCTTCGCAGCTACCTTCTTTGTACCTATGTTTTCCTTCCCAACTTCTGTGATGGCCCTTTTTAGAGATGTCCATTCCTCTTCAACTGTACTGCCTACTGCGCTATTCCTTATTGCTGTATCTATAGCGTTAGAGAACTTCAAAGGTATCTCGTCATTCATTAGTACTTCCATATCCCACTTCTTTGCGTGTTGATTCTTCCTGGCTAATGTCTTGAACTTCAGCCTACTCTTCATCACTACTATATTGTGATCTGAGTCTATATCTGCTCCTGGGTACGCCTTACAATCCAGTATCTGATTTCGGAATCTCTGTCTGACCATGATGTAATCTAATTGAAATCTTCCCGTATCTCCCGGCCTTTTCCAAGTATACCTCTTCCTCTTGTGATTCTTGAACAGGGTATTCGCTATTACTAGCTGAAACTTGTTACAGAACTCAATTAGTCTTTCTCCTCTTTCATTCCTTGTCCCAAGCCCATATTCTCCTGTAACCTTTTCTTCTACTCCTTCCCCTACAACTGCATTCCAGTCCCCCTTTACATACTGCACTACCCTTTCAATATCCTCATACACTTTCTGTATCTGTTCATCTTCAGCTTGCGACGTCGGCATGTATACCTGAACTATCGTTGCCGGTGTTGGTCTGCTGTCGATTGTGATTAGAACAACCCGGTCACTGAATTGTTCACAGTAATACACCCTCTGCCCTACCTTCCTATTCATAACGAATCCTACATCATGTAATACCATTTTCTGCTGCTGTTGATATTACCCGATACTCATCTGACCAGAAATCCCTGTCTTCCTTCCACTTCACTTCACTGACCCCTAGTATATCTAGATTGAGCCTTTGCATTTCCCTTTTCGGATTTTCTAGCTTCCCTACCACGTTCAAGCTTCTGACATTCCACGCCCCGACTCGTAGAACGTTATCCTTTCGTAGATTATTCAATCTTTTTCTCATGGTAACCGCCCCCTTGGCAGTCCCCTCCCGGATATCCGAATGGGGGACTATTCCGGAATCTTTTGCCAATGGAGAGATCATCATGACACTTCTTCAATCACAGGCCACATGTTCTGTGGATACACGTTGCGTGTCTTTAATGCAGTGGTTTCCATTGCCTTCTGCATCCTCATGTCGTTGATCATTGCTGATTCTTCCGCCTTTAGGGGCAATTTCCCACCCCTAGGACAAGAGAGTGCCCTGAACCTCTATCCACTCCTCCGCCCTCTTTGACAAGGCCGTTGGCAGAATGTGGGTGACTTCTTATGCCGGAAGTCTTCGGCCGCCAATGCTGATTATTTATCAGAATTTAGGCAGTGGCGGGGATCGAACCCGGGACTGAAGCCGTTTTGATCACGAATCAAAGACGCTACTCCTAGACCACGGGTTGCCTCCCCTGATAATATACTAACTACAATTATTGATCCATCAGATATTGGCAAGAAGAATGTTGTTATGTCTTTGCTAACACATCTTGATGGGAACTGCTTCGAGCATGCGTATAGACATTGAAGAGACAAAGAAAACTGATACACCTGCACCAACACGACGTGCTGGAGGGAACCATGAATCCTGCAGTGCTCTCCATAAAATCATTCGAGGGGGTGGAGACCTCTTCTGAACACCACGTTGCAAGGCATTCCAGATAAGCTCAATAATGTTCATGTCTTGGGAGTCTGGTGGCCACCGGGAGTGTTTAAGCTCGGAAGAGTGTTCCTGGAGTCGCTCTGTAGTAAAATGGACGTGTGGGGTGTCGCACTGGCCTGCTGGAATTGCCCAAGTCCGTCGGAATGCACAATGGACGTGAATGGTTGCGGTAATCAGACAAGATGCTTATGTACGTGTCACCTGTCAGAGTCGTATCTAGACGTTATCAGGCGTCCCATATCACTCCAACTGCACACGCTCCGCACCCTTACAGAGCCTCCACGAGCTTGAACAACCCCATGCTGACATGCAGGTTTCATGGATTCATACTGTTGGTTCAAATGGTTCAAATAGCTCTGAGCACTATGCGACTTAACTTCTGAGGTCATCAGTCACCTAGAACTCAGAAACTAATTAAACCTAACTAACCTAAGGACATCACACACATTCATGCCCGAGACAGGATTCGAACCTGCGATCGTAGCGGTCGCTCGGTTCCAGACTGTAGCGCCGAGAAACCGCACGGCCACTCCGGCCGGCTTCATACTGTTGTCTCAAATACCCCTACACGTCCATCCGCTCGATACAATGTTGCTGGTCGGACGAGTTTCATTTCGAATTGTCCAAATGTCGGTGTTGACGGGCCCAGGCAAGACGTAAAGCTTTGTGTCGTGCAGTCATCAAGGGTACACGAGTGGGCCTTCACCTCCGAAAGCCCATATCGATGATGTATCGTTAAATGGTTCGCGCGCTGACACTTGTTGATGGCCCAGCATCGAAATCTGCAGCAATTTGCGGAAGGATTGCATTTTTGTCACGTTGAACGATTCTCTTCAGTCGTCATTGGTCCCGTTCTTGTAGGGTAACCAATCTAACAACTGCGCCAGACACGTGTGATCTTATACAGACGTCGCCGACCGCAGCTCCGTATTCTGCGTGTCTTCATATCTCTGTATTTGAATACGCATGCCTATACCAGTTTCTTTGGCGCTTCAGACTTTCAAAAACACTGCTTCAACCCAAATACCAGCCATTACAGGAGATATCGTATGGTGTTGATGATGTAACAAAGACAACATTCAGTGAAAGAGGGAAGCCTAACAGTGTATTCATATTTTAGGAAGTAGCTGTGGAACTATTTCGGCTGTCATATGATAGATGATATCTTTTATTCGAGCCAAACATTTCCCTCGATTCCTGAGCAATTGGTAAAGGAAAATGCAAACCTTACTATCGCTTTCAAACAGGACAATATGAATTTAAAAAGACATTTATAATGTGGATGTAGGATCTGACACAACATTCAATAAATCTATAACCATATGTGGAAATTGCTGGAATCACCCACAGCGCGGATTTCTAGTTGTTGATAAAAAAAGAAAATCGAATGTCGGGCGACATAAATGAAACTTCCAGCAGTTTCCGTTTAAAAGACAGTTTGCTAATATGTAACTGTGTCAGTATATAGTATATTTCATACTATGGATAAGTCTAATTTTTACAGGATGATGCAGAGGTCAGATATTCATTTATATATTGGTACAAAAATCGAAGTAGTAAACGGAAGTCTAAAAACCTGCACTAAAAGAATTAAAAATATCAACAAAACTTTTAAATGTCCCACTATGAAAATGCAAACATTGGGAAACGCTATGAAACCGCTAACTGTAAAGGTTCATGAGTTGAAAGAAATATTAGAGGATATAGAGGCCATATTAGGCAAAAAAAAAAAAAAAACGCTTGGGAGGAAAACGCTATAACCCTTCTGAGGATAATCCGTGCTGTAGACGCAAAGATTGATGAGACTGAATGTGTTTTAGACATATGAAAAGGAAAACTTCATTCATTAACATGTACAAGTTTTGTGATCATACCAGCTGTGTATTATCTCGAAGTCAGTTTAGTACACAATAACAAGTCGACAAAACGCAAAGTCATCAAGGTGCAGAAGACTGTTTGCTGGAAAATGGAGTGTGATAATTCTCTCTGAGGAACGTTTAAGCCAGTAATTGTCTTAAATGGCTGTGACACACGAAAGATGAAGGCAGAAGAGGAAGAAGAAGAAGAAGAAGAAGAAGAAGAATGAGATGGATATACTGTTACCGATTACATTAAATATCACAGTGTTAGTGCAATGATCTGTAATAAGGGGTCAGCAGCGATAAACTGTGCATGTTGGGCAAGTATCTTACACATTTTACCGAGCGTACAGTGCAGGTTGGGGATGGAGAACTTGAAAGAGCACCCAGTTTAGTGGATCTAATATTCTTAAAAACTTTGAACCCTGATAAGTATTTGCCAAAAGAGATATAAACGTGTCCTAAAATACTGTGTATGACCAACTCACACAGGTGTAACAGCACTGCAGATGGAAAAATAAAAAGCCCAAACCTTAGGTGAAGTAAGATTATTGTTGTACCTGTTTTAGCTTTTATACGTAGTTCTGGGGGAAGATATTAACATTCAGCTAAAAAGAATGACCAATCTATGTCTAGAATATTCAGGGTGTCCCAGGTGTTGGTAACAAAAGGTGTTTTAATGATCTTCTTCTCATTACTTTCCGTTTAAATACACTTTTAGCTTCCAAAAACGATGATTGGTTGCAATTTTTGAAATGTCTTTTCTTCTGCTTCCTTAGTGTATGTGGAGCTGCGTTCATAAATTGTCAGAAAGTTATCCTAGCATCCAATTTAAATTTGACACACATTGCTCTATCAACTGCGAAAGCTACAATCTGTTGCCCTGTACCTATGCCCCTTGTTCTAAGTATTTACTTGGCTATCTGTCATGGTACTGGCTTTATCAATTTATGGTCGAACTTTGGATGCGATGAGTACTATAGTCATATCACCCTTTTCCTATCACTTTAGTAGCCAAAAACCCGATAAGCAGCATAGCGTTCTGCCAAACCTTTATATGCGTGGTACGCTAAATTGTGCTTCTTGCACGTCTTGTAGAGCAGGTTAATCCCGTCATTAGCATGTGCTAGGCTTTTCTGAAGATTCATTAGATGTCAGCAGTCGTTGCATCTGGGGATGTGCAATTCACTGGTGGCTTATGGTAACATCACCAGTTGCAGCTGCAGCGGTTATAAAGCTAAGTACTGACAAAGTTATTTGTGCACTGTTATACAGCTATTAAATTTAGTAGTTTGCAGCGGGGATTCGTGCAGTTTGCGGCGAAATAACGATTTAATAAACTTTGTAAACGTTCGCAAATTCAATAGTTTCCAGTGGTGTTTCGTGCCGCTTGTGGCGAAATAACGATTTAATAAACTTCTGAAATGATTACTCGCTGTGCCTTTTAGAGTCTTCTGTGCGTTGAAGTCGTTTCGTAAATTTTGTGCATTAGTTTTCAGCTGACGTTTCTTATTATTTCTAGTGAAATATTTCAGTAAAATTTTCATCCAGTGTTTTAATTTCATTGAGTGCTCCAGTAGTCGCTTGAATTTTTGGTTTTAGCTAATAATTTTGTGAAGTTTTGTTGGTACTGGTATTAGCTGTCGTGTAGTAATATTAATACAAGTAGTTGCTTTCTTAGTAGACAGAGAATTTCGAGACCGCTATTGTTAGTTCCATAAACAGTTCTACTCGTGTAACTGAAGTTAGTTAACGTAGACGTATAGTGTAACCTTCCCACAAAAATGTTGACCGAACAATAATTTGAATGTTAACAAGAATACAACCTAACGTAACCTCCCAGCAAATAAATTCAATGACAATGACCATTAGACAAAAATTAGCAATCTGACCCAAGTATAAGTTCCTCACAAACAAAAAAAATCAAAGTCAATTCAGTGATAAGAAAATCTCAGTGATAATGAAATTTCAATTAAACCGAAATATCGGTCTTTGGCCCTGCGTAAAAAAAAAATCATAATTAATTTCTTACCTCATTCGAAACTGCATGTCAAAGTTCTGCTCTTACTGTTGGCCACGGCTTGGAGGAAATGCATCGTAAGTATTATTTTTTTTTGAATTTAAGGGAAACTTTTCTTTAAGGAAATGCAAGGGAAATATTATTGCAAAAAAGGATTGTTTGTTAAAAATGCTTGGTTTGAAATCAAATTATTATTGGGGCGATTTTTGTGAACAAATTAAACACATTTAAGATCCATTACAATACATTATTAGCTGAGCGCAAAGCTGCTTATTGTGTTATTTAAAAATATACCTTGTCCTGAATCTTGACCAGAATGCCAGACGACGCCCGCCGACTCCTCACACACAACTGCACTGGGCTGCTATTACCGACAGACTGCCTACATGCAGCTGCACTGCAAACTCTCAACCGACTGCCTCCTCTCGCGGCTCGCTACTCACTATTACTGCATCTCGCAACAAACTGAACTCTCGCGCGCTATTACTCTCTCGCAACTGTACTGAACTCTATGCTCTCTGGTCAGAGATTGTGCAATGCCTCACCATCGCCGCCACACAATATACGTGTTTCAATAGTTTTTTCAGCAACTGTAAAATTTTAACATGAGTGAGAAGTGTGGGCTCTGTCGTAGGTTTGTGAGTAGTAGATTATAGTGTGGGATTTGTTCAAAGTATTTTCATTGGGGGGAATGCAGTGGGAAAGCCAGTGAGTATTCTAGCGAGATCCTCTGCTGGGAATGCACAATCTGTAGTAGAAATAAGTCGATGGAGGGACAGGAGCGTAAGATCTGTGCCCTTCAGCTGCAGTTACAACGCGCAAAGGAGAACTAGATAGGTTGAGGAGAGTGAAGGGTGGTGGCGAATGGGAACTGGAAGTTGGCAAGAAGGCAGCTAGGAGGAGGAGGTATTCAGACAGTTACACTTTGCATATATGCAATAGATTTGACCAATTGTCAGAGTTGAATGGAGTGGATCCCCTTGTAGCTGTACATGTAGGGAACATGCAGTAGTCCTCACCAGTTAGGAGGCCTAGGTTAATTGCAAAATCAAAGAGAAAGAAGGAAGTTCTGCTGCTAGGTAGTTCGCACAGTAGAGGTGTGGGTCAACAGTTCCAGGAACTGTTGAGGGGAGAGAGTCCAGGCCACCAGCATTGTGAATCCTGGTGCAGGATTGACTCAAGTCACTGACAGCATAGGGGAGTTATTTAGTAATTTGACGAAGTAGGATCAGTTAGTGATAGTGGGTAGAGCAGGGAACAGTCTTGATAGGGTCGCGGAATATGATGTAGGTGATGACCTTGTAAAGATAGGTACTCAAAGTGGTGGCACTAATGTGCATTTCGTGCAACTTAGCCCATTACAAACATTACTGTAAGGTGCTTAAAAATGTTATTAGGAAGGCAAAGAGTATTTGTTATGCAAATAGAATAGCTAATTCACAGAATAAAATTAAAACCATATGGTCAGTTGTGAAGGAAGTGTCTGGTCAGCAGCACAAGGTCGACGACCCAAAGTTAGTTCGTAGTAAAATATTTCTGTTACTGATAAATCAGATGTATGTACAGTATTTAATAATCATTTTCTGAGCATTGCTGGCGAATTAAATAAAATTTTGGTTCCTACAGGGAATCATATAACTTTCTTGGCAAATGCCTTTCCGAGATTGATGTCTGAAATACTCCTCTGTGATACAGACAAATGGGAGATTGAGTCAATAATTAAATCGCTGAAGACTAAGGACTCTCATTGTTATGATGGAGAGCCCAGCAGAATATTAAAGTACTGTGCTGCAAATGTTAGCCCTCTATTTAGCCATATCTGTGATTTTTCCTTTAGGAATAGTCAGGTTTTTGAATGATTAAAGTACTTAGCAGTAAAGCCGCTTTATAAAAAGGGAGAAAGGGATAATGTAGACAATTTTAGACCTATTTCTATGTCATCAGTGTCTGCTAAAGTTATTGAAAAACGCTGTGTATGTAAGGATAATTGATCATTTTATATCACACGATGTGCTATCAAATGTACAGTTCGGCTTTAGAAATCGTTTAACACTGAAAATGTTATATTATCTTTTCTCTGTGAGGTACTGAATGGGTTAAGCAAAAGGTATCAAACAATAGGCATATTTTTTTATTTTACTAAGCCGTTTGATTCTGTTGATCACAAAATATTGCTCCAAAAGTTGGACCATTACGGAATACGTGGAGTAGCTCACAATTGGTTCACCTCTTACTTTAGCAACAGACAACAAAAGGCCATTATTCACAAAGTTGAGAATGGCTGTGATATGGGGACTGAGTGGGGTACGGTCAAGTGGGGGGTGTCCCATGGATCAGTGTTAGGGCCATTGCTGATCCTTATTTATATAAATGATATACCCTCCTGTATTACGGGTAACTCTAAAATATTTCTGTTTGCTGGTGACACTAGCTTGGTAGTAAAGGATGTTGTGTGCAACATTGGCTCGGTTTCAGATAGTGCAGCTCATGACCTAAGTTCACAGCTTGTAGAAAATATACTAAGACTCAGTTTTTGCAGTTTCTAACACACAATTCAACAAAAACTGACGTTTTAATTTCACAGAATGGGCATATGATTAGTGAAACTGAGCAGTTCAAATTTGTAGGTGTTCAGATAGATAGTAAATTGTCGTGGAAAGCCCACTTTCAGGATCTTGTTCAAATTCTTAATGCTGCCATTTTACTATTTGAACGGTATGTGAAGTGAGTGATCGTTCGACACGAAAATTAGTCTACTTTGCTTATTTTCATTCGTTTATGTCATGACCTTGGGGATTTGCTCTTCAATTTGGTCCTACAGAACGTGTAAATAAATAAATAAACCAACATCTCTGATGTGCTCTCTACCATTCATGTGACACTATTGCAGTGCATCAGGTTTTGTGCCCTTTTATATACCAGATCATGAGCGTTCACATAACTGTTGTGTGATGATAGGAAGCCAAGCCCTTGTTCCGTCGACATCTTATGAAATCGTCTATGAGAAACGCGTCTGCTTCAGAGCTTCACTGTAATTCTTCTGTGTAAGAACTCTCAGCAATTATTTCACCTTCACCATCCTTTAAGATGTAAGTTTTTGGAATTTTTTCACTGCACTTTGGAAACTAAATATCTGCAGTGACCAGTTCGGTAGGTAGCATTCCTCAATAACAGTCTTGTACTCCGAAATAGAACATAATACATCTACATTAACTTTCTATTGTGTGAAGCCACCATTTTAATACAACTGCATACTGTATGTATAAGCTCTGTATCATTTACATCTGTCAGTCTCTTTTTATTGTATAATGTTTAATTACGTTCTATAGTTCATTTATTTGTGGGAGAACATCTAGCAGTTTGTATGAATGAAAAGGCATTCACAAATGTTTTTTTATTGTTGTGTTCCCATGTTCCACAATACTCGCTTTTATGTGGGAGAATGTCGAGTAGTGGAGTGTTCTGTACTAATCAAATACCTATTGTAAAATTCGCCTCTGTCGTTGGTTGAAGGTTTCGTGACATCAGTTTGTCCCGACCTGCAGCTATTGTTTAAACATACGTGCAACGATCTTCCCAGACTTTGCTGTTAGAGCTAGGGGCTGAGACAAATTTGGAATGTTGATCAATAACCATATATATATATATATATATATATTAGAATACTGAGATATGTGAACAGAGAGAATACGGCGCTGCGGTCGGCAACGTCTATATAAGATGGTCGGCAACGCCTATATAAGAAAGAAAGTGCCTGGCGCAGTTGTTAGATTGGTTACTGCTGTTACAATGGCACGTTATCAAGATTTAAGTGAGTTTGAAAGTGGTGTTATAGTCGGTGCACGAGCGATGGGGCGGAGCATCTCCAAGGTAGCAACGAAGTGGGGCTTTTCCCGTAAGACCATTTCACGAGTGTGCCGCGAATATCAGAAATCCGGTAAAACATCAAATCTCCGACATCGCTGGGGTCAGAAAAAAAAGTCCTGCAAGAACGGGACCAACGAAGACTGAAGAGAATCGTTCAACGTGGCAGAAGTGCAACCCTTCCGCAAACTGCTGCAGATTTCAATGCTGGGCCATCAACAAGTGTCAGCGTGCGAAACATTCAACGAAAATCATCGATATGGGATTTCGGCTCACTCGTGTAGCCTTGATGACTGCACGACACAAAGCTTTATACCTCGCTTGAGCGCGACAGTAGACTGTCGATGACTGGAAACATGTTGCTGGTCGGACGGGTTTCATTCCGAATTGTATCGAGCGGATGGACGTGTACGGGTATGGAGGCAACCTCATGAATCCAAGCACCCTGCATGTCAGCAACAGACTGTTCAAGCTGTTGGAGGCTCTGTAATGGTGTGGAGCGTGGGCAGTTGATGTGATATGGGACCCCTGATATGGCTAGAGACGACTCTGACAGATAACATATACGTAAGCATTCTGTCCGATCACCTGCATCCACTAATGTCGTCTGTGCATTGGGCAATTCCAACAGGACAATGCGACGCCCTACACGTCCAGAATTGCTACAGAGTGGCTCCAGGAACACTCTTCTGAGTTTAAACACTTCCGCTGGCTACCAAACAGCCCAGATTTAAACGTTATTGAGCGTATCTTGGACGCCTTGCGACGTGCTGTTCAGAAGAGACCTCCAGCCCTCGTAATATTATGCATTTATGGACAGCCCTGCAGGATTCATGGTGTCAGTTCCCTTCAGCACTACTTCAGACATTAGTCGAGTCCATGCCACGTCGTGCTGTGGCCCTTCTGCGTGTTTGCGGGAGACCTACACGATGTTAGACAGGTGTACCAGTTTCTCTGGCTCTTCAGTGTATATATCACTGGAGTCATTATAATGCTCCCTTTGTCAGAAAAGTTCCTGGACAGGTTTTTTTGTTTCTGAGTTTGCAGTACTAAAAAGGAACAAATGTTGTTTTTGTGCTACCTGGAATGTGTGCACCGTCTAAATGACCTTGGCCATGTTTCTGCCAAACTCGGTAGGTGGCAGGGCTGTGCCTAGCAACACAACCTTTGCGTTATTGGTGCATTATTTATGGTGACACAATGGATGCTGATTGTGAGCAAAGAATGATCATTAGGTTCCGCGTTAAGCTCGGGAAAATTTCTACTAAAACTTGTTCAATGATTAAACAAGCATTGGCAGACAAGGCACTTTCAATAAGTCGTGTTTTCGAGTGGCACAAGAGATACTGTGAAGGCAGAGGATCAGTAGAAGACGATCTCAGGGCTGATCACCGGTCTGCAGCACATACTGATGCCGGTGTCGAGCGAGTAAGGCAGTTGTATTGTATGTTAACTAGGGGCCTAGAACCGACGGAGAGGCTCCATTCCAGCCGCAGCCGCAGTGGTCCACAACTCCACGAAGACTACCGCAGTCCACTTCACCCCTCCGTCGCCCCACACTGAACCACTCTTTCACGATTACTGTGCGGTTCGGCCCCCGGTGAACCCACCCCCTCCCCCCTCCCCAGGGAACATCTCACACCAGACGATTGTAACCCCTAAGTTTGCGTGGTAGAGTAATGGTGGTGTTTGCGAACTTGGAGAACTTGTTTGCCCAGCAATCACCAACATAGTGCAGCTGAGGCGGAATAAGGGGAAGCAGCCAACATTCACCGAGGCAGATGGAAAACCGCCTAAAACCCATCCACAGACTGGCCGGCTCACCGGATCTCGACACAAGTCCGCCAGGTGGATTCATGCCGGGGACCAGGCGCTCCCCCCCCCCCCCCCCCCCCCCAATCCGGAGTGTAAGGAACTTATTGCAAGAAGACCATCATGTAACTATACTTGCGATATCAGAAGAACTTAATTTGGAACATGAAATGTGTCACAAGATTTTACGTGAAGTTTTGGGGAAGCGCAAACTTAATGCCAAACTAGTCCAGCACACACTAAGAGACGAACAAAATGAGGACATACGAAGAATTTCTCCTGACGAGGAGGAGGAGGAGGTTAGTGTTTAATCTCCCGTCGACAACGAGGTTATTAGAGACTTAGCACAAGCTCGGATTAGGGAAGAGTGGGGAAGGAAATTGGCCATGCCCTTTCAAAGGAAACTTCCAGGCATTTCCGTGGGAATTTCTCCTGAACTACTGCAGAGTGCTAGATGTGATCCCACATTTTTGTCGAAGATTTTTGCTAGGGATGAAAGTTGGTGCTACCATTATGACCCTTACACGAAGCGGCGACGTGCTACATGGCGGATTTCTGGATCACCAGCCTCGAAAAAAGTCAAACGACGACATTCGAGAAAAAAGATAATGTTGATAGCATTCTTGGATAGTAAAGGATTAGTTAACCATTAGTATTTTTTTCCGGGTCAAATAGTGAACCAAACTCTTTGCATCGAAGTCTTGAAACGTTTGAGACAAGCAATACGAAATCGTCACCCTGATTTGTGGCATTTTCAGGACTTATTCTTACGTCATGACAATACAAGACTCCATACTGCCTTATATGTTGCTGAGTACCTGGTCAGACATCCTGTTATTGCCGTCCAACATCCTCCATATTCGCCCGACCACTCACCTAGCGATTTTTTCTCGTTTCCGTGAGCGGAAAGGTGACTGAAAGGAAAACTTTGTTAGGATATCGCAGACATCCAACGGGCTGCGGTAACTGAGCTTACAAGCATCACGCTTGAAAATTTTCCAGTTTGCTTCCAAGACCTCCAGAAACAATGGCAACAGTGTATAGATAACCAAGGGGAGTACTTCGACAGGAGCTAGTATCATTACTTGGCAAGCACAATTTTCTATTTAAAAAAAGTCAGGTACTGGAACTGTCTATTGGTCATTCTTTTATACTAAATGTCAACACCTTCGCTGGCACTATGTATACAAGCTGAAGCAGGTATAATAATATTCTTATTTCACTAACGGTTTGGGCTTCTTATTTTTCCATCTGGGGTGTTGTTTCACCAGCGTGTGTTGGTCATACATGATATTTCAGGAACGTGTGTATCTCTTATGGCAAATACTTTTCAGGGTTCAAAGCTTTTTAAGAATATTAGATCCACCAAACGGGGTGTTCTTTCAAATTCTCTATCCCCAAGCTGCATTGCATGTTTGGTGAAACGTGTAGGATGTTTATCCAGCGTATATGGTTAATCGCTGCTGACCCCTTGTTACAGATCATTGCGCTAACACTGCGATGTTTAACGCAGTCGGTAATAGCATACCCATCTTCTTCTTCTTCTTCTTCTTCTTCTTCTTCTTCTCCTCCTCCTCTTCTGCCTTCATCTGTCATGTGCACAGTCATTTAAGACTTACAGTTACTGGCTTAAACGTTTCTGAGAGAGAATGCTATCGTTCTAACAGTCATAATTTTAGCAGTTGTTGTTTCCAACAAATAGTCTTCTGCACCTTGATGGCTTTGCGTTTTGTCGGCTTGCCGTTGCGTACTAAACTGACTTCGAGCAAGTATAATCTCACAAACTCATGCATGTCACTGAAAGGAGTTTTGTTTTCGTATGTCTAAAATTTTGTCAGTCTCATCAGCCTTCGCATCTACAGCATGGATTTTCCCAAGCGTTTCTTTCCTTAATCTATCCTCTGTATCCTCTAACCTTTTTTGAATTCATGGATCTTTACAGTTACCGATTTCGTAACATTTCCCAGTGTTGGCATATCTGTGGTATGACATTTAAAATTTTTGTTGATATTTTTGAATCTTGGAGTACAGTTTGTAACACTTCCGTTCACTGCTTCAATATTTGTACCAGTGTATAAACGGATGTCTGACCTGTGCATCACCCACTCAGAATTAGTGCATGAGAGGCGTGCAAACCCATCAATAGTGTACAATATACTGACACAGTTACATATTAGTAAACTATCTTTTAAATAGAAACTCCAGGAAGTTTCATCTATATTGCCCACCATTCGATTTTTTTTTATCGACAACCAGAAACCGGTGCTCTGTGTGATTCTAGGAGTCCCCACGTACTGCTATAGAGTCATTGAATGTTATGTCATAAATTCATATTTTCCTGTTGGAAAGTGGTAACCAGTTTTGCATATTCCCTCAGCGACTGCTTCAGAATCCTGGGACATGTTGTGTGACAGCTGAAACAGAAATATTTCTATATTTGATCTTGGTTTTCTACAGCTACATCACTGAATGTGAGTACACTCTTAGGTTTTTCTCTTATAGGTGGTGGGATGTAACCACTTTCATTGACTGTAGTTTATATAAAACTATCAGTGGCATGCAATATCTCCTGTAGTAACTGGTATTTGCGTTGAAATAATCTTTTTGGAAATGTAGAATTGCAGGATCAATAAGTTACTATGAAACCCTTATGATGGGGGTGTTTCATCCACTCAGTCATGGTGATGAACATGTATTTAGTTTTTCATATAGGGGATGTATAGAGAAATAAAAACACCTATAGCTATTACACTTTTTGTTTATTTATGAGCTCTTACATATCGCTGCATACTGTATATGGATATACTTAAATAACAATGTAATTATAAGTCTATATGTGGCACATTTGGTTCTTACAGATTTTCATGTACTGATGCGCAACATGAATTGTAAGGGTGAGTGATAATTTGTTCTGATGGATGAAGAATAGTCTACACTTTCTTATAGAATCTGTGTACATATGGTCGCCAGCCTAGCCACTTGTCTAGGGCATGCTGGCTCACGTAACTGACATACATTAGATTTTTAAATTTATGGTCTTGTAGATGAGTGCATTATTTTTCGTTCCAGTGGAGATCATATGATCACATGGTATCACTGATGGAGATCGAGAATTCCGTGGAACACGGAAGCAATTTCCGTTGAAGTATCACATAGGCGAATCAAATCATCTAGGGATAATATGACTTTTGTGTCACTATACTGAGGACTCTATTTTACTACATCAACAGCTATGCAGTATTTATCAAATAACTGTTTTTAGTGTGCCTTATATTTGGTCTGCATAAAATTCAAAGCTATGGGGACAATGATTTACCTAGGTATTCCACCATACCTTCAGATTTTACGGATTTATTACTTGTGGGAGTGATAGTAGCTGACTTGAGCAATGTGTGGACACATGAATTTATATACTGTTCTAAGTCATTTACATGCACACTAAACTCCCACAGATAGCTTACAAAGCCGCTGAAAACAGCTTTAACATATGCCCGCCACTAAGTCCATAATGCACTTTCTCACCGCGTAAGTTCATAACACTTGTATGACGTAGATGAATGCAGGAGTCCCCAGATGTTGCCTTGAGTGCTGCATACCTGTACATATCTATGGTGGGCAGCTTCATACCAAAGAAGGCCGGCCGCAGTGGCCGTGCAGTTCTAGGCGCTCCAGTCCAGAGCCGCGCTGCTGCTATGGTCACAGGTTCGAATCCTGCCTCGGGCATGGATGTGTGTGATGTCCTTAGGTTAGGTAGGTTTAAGTAGTTCTAAGTTCTAGGGGACTGATGACCAGAGCAGTTGAGTCCCATAGCGCTCAGAGCCATTTGAACCATTTCATACCAAAGAAGGAAATATCTGGGGAAGAACAAGGTGGATAATACTCCATTGTCATATGAACGTTGATGTACGGTATCACATATCATAGCTCATCCCATTCCATGTCTGTAAATTTCACTTGAACACCTTGTCTAACATTCTAGATTTCCATTACTACCTGGCAATTCCTGTACCTGTATTTACAGGTTTGGATCCACTGGCAGTCAAATAATAAGTAAAGCAAACAGTAGTACACTTGGACCACTTAGCTGCATCTCGACAGGTTTAGGAGATAGTGGAAAGTCAAACTGTTGCGTCTCCTGATCCAATATTCCAGTTAGTCTATTGTGGGGTGGTGCTGCAGTATTGCAGGTACCTGAAAGTCGAGTGGCTGATTCGATAAATCTGGTAACCCATTTGTGTTCTGTTATGGCTCGATGAGCAGTGGTATGGCTTTGCCGATTCGAAGCCAAGCTCCTGGTCATAAATTAACCTAACACATTGTCCATATCTTTAAAGTAATTGTGTGTAGTAAATTGAAGGCCACCCATCACAAAATATGTCAAGGTCATGTTTCAGTATGTCAGATATTGCTGCATCACAGGGCTGATGTCCTGTTGGAAACAGAAAAGTTGTATAGTATTTGTGAAATTACACAGTGAGTGGGAGGAGTGGCTTAATACTTTCATTCAAATATGACAGTCTTCTTGTTCTTTTTATTCCATCTCGGGGTGGTGGCTACACTCCGATGACACTTCCTGGTGCCGAACCTTCCACTGTGGTGAAAGTAACAGAGAGATGAGACTCACACAACTGACCTAGGGAGAGAAAGGGGAAGGGGAGGGTGAGAATAAATCTACTTGTCCTTATTTCCACAGCCAATAGGAAGAATTTTATCCATGTAAAGTTACACAATTGTCATAGAGATGTGGGAGAAGGGAGGATAAACCTGGCTGTCCTCATCCCCTCAGACAATAGTAAGAATTTCCCGCGATTTTTAAGCCATAAAATTATCTAGAAATGTGGGGGGGAGGGGGGGGGAAAGGGAGGGGAGATGTAAACTTGACATGTATCATGCTGGGTAACCTTGATTTTCCAACCGTTTTTAAGTCATACAATTGGCCTAGAGGCTTGAGTGGTGCCTTGACACTGTCGCGTTATTTGACCTTGACATACGATGGGTGGCCTTGAATTTACTACACACAATTTACGTTACAGATATGGACAATATGTCAGGTTAAATTGTGACCATGAGCTTGGCTTCGAATCGGCACAGCCATATTACTGAAATGTTGTCGATTTTTTAACATGTAAATTAATGAATTTGGCCTGGTACGAAGTGCTCTTTGAGTTAATTCCTTGTTTACAAAAGTACCACAAAAAAGAATCGTTCAGAAAAGTATTGTGGTCGTCAGATTAGCATGTGAGAAATGCATGTTGCTCCTGTGAAGCCTTGCGTGGTGTTCACGTGCTCAAAGCGTGACAGGCAGGAGGAGACACCGTGCTAACCGGGCAGCAGTGGGGGAGTCGGAGGGTGGCGAGTGTCACAGAGGGATGGAGAAGAGAGAGACGCCAGAGGGCCAACAGTGAGGGGCGTGCTGTCACTGTCGGGAGTGTGTGCATAGAACTGACAGAAACTAGCGAATGTAATATCACAAGTGAATAATAGACAAAGTACAATGCTTGTCTAATGTGACTGACAAATATAGTGTAATCGATATTATCTCTGTACGTCAACAGCTGATGCTGAGGATCTGGGTGATTAATAGTAACTCTCAACACAAAAAGGAATGCGATTGTGGCCTTCTCATTTAACATAGTCATTTCCCTTGAATATCGCGTCAACAAGTAACAGTGACGACACCATGATGAGAGTGGTGCACTTAGCCAGTGTTCGCCGCTATTATTGAGATGCTGTCTCTAAGAACCCTACCACAACAAAGGTCAAAAGTTAATTATGATTGTACTGTTGCTCACGCTGCTAAATATTGCATTTTCGGGCAACAACAAAGTTATATTATGTGGCAGGTATGATTAGAGCAAAGTTAATAAAGTCATTTCTTGCAATGGTTCAAATGGCTCTGAGCACTATGGGACTTAACACCTGAGGACATCAGTCCCCTAGACTTAGAACTACTTAAACCTAACTAACCTAAGGACATAACACACATCCATGCCAGAGGCAGGATTCGAACCTGCGACCGTAGCAGCAGCGCGGTTCCAGACTGAAGCGCCAAGAACCGCTCAGCCACAACGGCCGGCTTTCTTGAAATAATGGATAAACTAGGCACTCATCTTTTCATGTTTCCCATGCTGGTCTCGTTGTGAACTCATGGCTCAATCGTCGAAAATCTAGATAGTGATGATTCCAAGCTCAGATGCAAAGAGGCCTAGGTGTTATGCTGCGATATTCAAAAGTTTTAGTGATGTGTTTCATAAACCATTCTTGAAGATTAAACTTTTGCAAGTTAGGACAACGGCGACGTAAAAAAGCAATCAGCACTCCGAATTTAAGTTACACTTCTTTTTTATTAATTTTGTTGCAATATCACGTAACTCGTTCCAAAACATCACTTCACAATATGAAACATACTTGAAAATATCTTCCTCACTGTTAAAGTTCACATTTCATAAACTGACTACAATTTGCGTCTTTTTAACGTGACGACCAAAGCTTGACTCTCTAATAACCCCTTACGCGCCCAAAATTCAGAGTTACAAGTATTTTAAAGATCATAGCGACAAAAGAAAGAACACACAAAAGAATAATATCATTGCAATATATATCAATCGACGTATCGAAGTACCTCTACATTAATGAAATCAAATCTGAATGTTGTCACAGAAATATGTTAACTATTTTACAGAAACACAGTAGAATATTGCTGGTATCGAGAGGTTGAGGTGAGGTGCCGTAGTGGTTACGTAATTCAAGTACCATTACATGTGGAAACTATCACTTTGAACAGATCATGACACGCTTTCAACATCATAACAATGGGATTCAGTATTCGAGAATAAATATTGAATGTCGCTGATTCTTTAACTAATATTACACAGCTGGATTCTAACAAATCATTGCACAATAAGATGTTAAATGTCAATTACATGCCTATAAACAGTAAAATAGATAGTTTTATACTACATACTTGTTATTTAATAGCAGTGCGGTTGGTTTATGCTTGGCTTTTGACACCAGGATAAAACAAACAATTTTATTTCAGTAATTCACAGAAGTCTTTCTGTGCCAGTTTCATATTCAGGAACTGCAGTCGGACTGTAGCTTTACTCCACAGGGCCTTTACAATGCGATCAGTTACTTTTCTTATGTATGGTCGACTCATCATCTTCCTCTGGTACTCTTTTATGCTTCAGAGATCTCTCGTCTTAGCATCGTAACGACTGAATATGAATGTTTTTCTTAGATGATTAACTCTTAGCTTCGTCACTGATACTGCCAATGTGCTGAAAATTGCCTGTTTTTGTGCAGGGTAGATGGTGAAAACCTGCATGAAAATATCTCGCGGTACTGTAGGTTTCCTGTGTAGTTTGCGTCCTATTTTTTCATTGGATTATCTGTAGACTAAGATATCGAGGAACAGAAGAATGTCTTTCCACGGTGAATTTGAGTTTTGGATACCTGTGAAAGTCATGCAGGCCCTCCACGAAAGTTTCATCCATGCAATGGGGCGAATGTGGTAGTTTTATAGACGTTCCCCCGAAAACGTCCATGCAGACATCTGCAGCTAAAGGTGATAAAGGAGACGCCCACTGCTGCTCTGTCTGTCTAAAAATTCTCCTTGACATTTGAAATAGTTGGACTGCAGACGATGTTTTCTCACCAACTCTGCTGATTCTGGTGATAGCTTCTCTTCTAGTAGGTCTAGAACTTCCGGTGTAGAAACATTCGGAAATGATGGTTTTATGTCGAAACACACCAACTGTTATCACTTGAAACATTTCCAAAAATGTGCATAATCCATAATAATAGGGTCGGTCTTTCAAGCTACGTGTAGTAATTTCTCGAGCAAATGTTGTGCCAACGTTTAACTGTTAATTCAGGGGCCAGAGTGTAGCCACATGGTCGCTGTCAGTACCATCTGCTACTGGGAGGGGGGTTAAATAACACATAAATACGAAACAGTAACAAATAGATCAATCTTCTAATACCCCTCCCAACCTCCTGAGCACCATTACTCCTGCCTCCCTGCGTAACCCCCCTCCCCCTCCAAGATACCTTCTGATTTGAGTAATTAAAGCATTCAAATTGATGGCACTGAGTCGACTGGAAGGGATTCATTACGTCAGATACGAAGGTGGCTGTCAAACTGAACTGTGCGCCTAAACCAATCTGTGCACTACATGTGAAGTGTATAGCCAACTGTAATTGACGATTGTTCTAAAATGATAAAAAGTCACTCAAATTAACCACAGTTTTGTTGTTCACTTGTAGCAAGTTTATAGCCCTCATCAGTGTCTCTCAATTCATCATCACTCATTCTACTTAGCCACATAATGCAGTTTCAGCTATTTAGTGGCACGAATATTTCAGTTAATTATTTGCTTTACCCAAAATTGTTCAAGGCGTTTTCCGACATTAAACTTCTATAACAGTCTCCTAAGACGTAAGAATGCATACTCTAGAAGCGATATCCATTAATAAAATATTCTCAGGTTTCAAGCCAAATCAAGTGGTTAACTGCCCACGAGCTTTCGGCAGAGATCTCCTCTACCAGTGTCCAGTAGTTGAACGTCGTGCGAATGCTGCTGCCGTGCTTACATAGCCGCGCCGCCACCAGTGGCATTAGTTTGACATGCTAGTAAGGAATTAGTTTGCCTTGCTCTACTAATAGCTGCCATGCAAACATCGTTCTGTGATCTTCAAACTGCTCAAAATCCGTCATTTTACACACTTCTGCTTCACAAAATTAGTTCCCACGAACATTCGATCCTGCAGACGCCTGAAATACCTCTTCTTTTCAATTCCAAACTCATTATACTTCAAAATTACTTTTTGTTCGTGCTTCTGAACCGACTCCGACTCACATATCGACTACAGTAACAACAGCCTTCACCATCTATTTATTTACGAAAATCTAGCCATCAGTTTATTACCAGCGTGACATATTGTTATTTAAGTTACTTAAATTGGTATTGCTAGTTTATAAGAACTTTCTATTATTTACTATATCTTAGGATATTAAGCTTTTTGTTTTTTTCTTAGCAGTCAATGTTTTTTCTTGACAAAACAGCATTAATATTACGGAATTATGAAATTATTGCACCGCTTTCTTCGTTTTCTCAACTGTCGTAAATTATTTCGTTACTGCCGGGCTTTAACAGTCGCCTACATGATTTTAATTATTTAATATTGTTTAGAATTGAAATTAATTTTACTTTTCATATTTCTGTTATTACTTTTTAGAAGTCTGAAATTTACTTGACGTGAACAAACCTACTGCCCTAGTCTCCTTTATTATTGTTATTATTGTTATTTTAGCCAGTTACCACACTCGGGTTTTAAATGAATGTAAATTCTGTGAAGAATTATCAAAATTACGAAATATCTATGTAAAATTAAGACCTATAGGAAGGCAAATCAAGAAGTAAAGGCAGTTATGTAAAATGAAATTATTTGTGGGAAAATAACGTTGTAAGTAACGTCATTTCTATACATAGGCTCTTTCAACCTCCATATTCTTGGTCCATCCCTTGATAAGCTCCCTACTTCCGTATTGGAAGATGCTTTGTGGCACCATCCACAACTATTCTTGCACTGCCTCGAAAACCTCGTCATCTGACGAAAACTTGGATTCTTGCGGTTCTCCTTCAACAGACGAAAAAGGTGAAATTTACTTGGAGCTTGGCCATTACTGTAAGGTGGCTACTCCAGCAGCTCAAAATCACGATTCTGAGTGCATTGGATTATTTTCTCAGCTGTATGAAGGTGGGCATTTTTCTGAAGCGAAATCACACCTTTGACAGCTTCCCCCTTCTCTTCATATTCCAAAAGACTGCATCATCAACTTTGTTGCAGAAGCTTGGTTTTCCTTCACAAGCTGCGACATTGTCGCGAATAAAACAGTGACCCGTATATAGAATAAATTTCCTTTAATTTACGACTATAGTCACTTTTTGTTAACAGATTATCGATTTCGATCTATAATGACCATCATTGGATCTGCATCAGAAAATGGGAAATAAGATAAATACAGTCGCAGATTGTCTACAGCTTAAGAACAATAAATAGACCATAATGAAAAGTATTACTGACATATGTAAGCGTTTGTGCACTTTAAGTATGAAGAGGCATACCTGTCTTATAAAAACAAAGTCCTAATGTACTGCAACCATAGTGGCATCGTCAAATAGCAAATGCAAAATCAGCACCAGCATCGTCGAATATATATAAATAACATCATATGCATGAGTCATGTTGCCAGTAGCACTACTGTTCAAAATAAGCTGCCGTACAGTAGCCATAAGATCTTAGTTTTGTAAGTTCACCAGATGTCGCTAATGTAGGCGTACACTAGTTTTCAATGATTAATTGAACAGCGTAAAGTAAAGGGGGATACAGTAGTTGAAGTCTGTAACGAGCTTATAAGTGGCAAAAGCGATGAAATAGAACACGACAAAGGACAGATTGTCAAAAAGAGGAAGAGTTAAGAGATAGGTGGCATATGCTCAAGTGCCAATATTCCAGATATTGACATAAGTAATAAGCACCTTTGATTGTGCACGGAATAATATTAAAAATGGTCTATTTATTGTTTTTAAGCTGCAGACAATCTGCGAGTGTGTTTATGTTTTTTCCCTTTTTTGCTGCAGATCTGATGATGGTCATTATAGATCGAAACCGGTAATCTGTTAACAAAGAGTTTGTGACCATAGACATAAATTAAAGGAAACTTACTGGTTTTCCTTTTTGTTTCAGGTGAAGATGGACGTTCCACATCCTGTTCTGCCACTTACTCTGTGACTCGTAGTGATATTCTTACGTTTCATCAACCGTTTATATGTGGTTGAGAAAGTCATCTCCCTCCTCTTTAAAACGCTTCAAGTGTGAATTCATCAGTTTCAGACGTCCCTGCTTGTATTTGCCATATAACATTGTACTCAACGAGCGCAAGGTTTGCGATAGTTTAGAGATACACAGACGATAGCAAATGATGAACCGTAGCTAACGTTCAGCTCTAGCTTAATATCGTCGGTTTTGGCACGACGACCATCGCGAATCATTCGCTCACCAGTCTCGACGTTCTTGTCGATTTCCGAAGCGGATGGCCCACACGAAAGCTCTTCATCGCAGACAGATACACGTACACTCTTAGAGCCAATTATCCACCCGTGAATTTTTTCGCTTACAGTTATCGTAGTTCTGGTCTAAGGAAAATTCCGACTACAGGCAAGAGTTGGGAAGTGACTCACCTCATGTTATGATATGGAGTAGGATGTCAAGACGTGATGATGTTTGGTTTGTGGGGCGCTCAACTGCGTGGTTATCAGCGCCCGTACAATTTCCCAATCTTTGCTCAGTCCAATTTCGCCACTTTCCTGGATGATGATGAAATGATGAGGACAACACAAACACCCAGTCATCTCGAGGCAGGTGAAAATCCCTGACCCCGCCGGGTATCGAACCCGGGACCCCGTGCTCGGGAAGCGAGAACGCTACCGCGAGACCACGAGCGGCGGACAGGATGTCAAGACGATAACCGTTGGAACCAAATGTATGTGAATGGAAATTTTTGTGTAGGTGTTCGAACATACGATTAATACTTTAGAAGACAAGGGAATCACCATTCATGTGTCGTTACAGGGGGATGGAACTCCAGCACACTTCGCTAATCGTGTACGTGAATTCCTTGGTGGACAGTTTCGAGGTCACTCGATTGGGTGTAGTTCAGCAAAATTTCCAGCAGCAATGAAATGACCACTAGGAGCCCAAATCCTGCCACGTTGGATAACTTTTTATAGATACTCGAGTTTTATCTGGCTCAAAGTCGGTGCAAAACGAAAGAAAAATTGCGCAAGAACTGTCGAGGAAGGTTTTCGAAACATAACTCCTGAAATACTCAACAAGATGTCAGGAAGTTATTGAGACACTTAGATCTCTGTACAAGGCACGATGGTGTACATACAGATTTTATGGATACATAATTTTTATTTGTAAGTGCTCCAGTATACTATACAGGGAGACTTCTTCCACCGTATACAAATTCTAGGGATTGATCGATGAGAGGATACTGAAAAAAAAAGTCTAATGAACTCATGTCCGGAAATGCACGCTTTCCACGCTGGAGACCATTTATTCAGTCATGCATCGTTACAGAGACTGTGGTCTAATACGCGCCGCTGTCCCGTGCAGCCACAGTTACAGTTGTGTTGGGAATGGCTTGAGTGTGCCTTAACGTATGCGTGTACGCGCCATAGCATGTCATGTCTCACACCTTCACATGTGCCAGACTGCATTCGAATAGTGTCAAAGTCAGCATGAATACGCTGCTCCAGTGTCTCAACATCTGGAATGGGCTCTGCACGCACGATACTTTTGAGATGGACCCAGAACCAGAAATCGCACGGGTTCAGATCCCGTGAACGAGCAGGCCATGAAATTGGACCCTCTCGACCGATTCATCGACTAGGGAAGACACGATTGAGATGCGTCCGGACGTTAACGGCGAAGTGGGCTGGAGTACCATCATGTTGTTGTTGTTGTGGTCATCAGTCCTGAGACTGGTTTGATGCAGCTCTCCATGCTACTCTATCCTGTGCAAGCTTCTTCATCTCCCAGTACCTACTGCAACCTACATCCTTCTGAATCTGCTTAGTGTATTCATCTCTTGGTCTCCCCCTACCATATTTACCCTCCACACTGCCCTCCAATACTAAATTGGTGATCCTTTGATGCCTCAGAACATGTCCTACCAACCGATCCCTTCTTCTGGTCAAGTTGTGCCACAAACTTCTCTTCTCCCCAATCCTATTCAATACTTCCTCATTAGTTATGTGATCTACCCATCTAATCTTCAGCATTCTTCTGTAGCACCACATTTCGAAAGCTTCTATTCTCTTCTTGTCCAAACTATTTACCGTCCATGTTTCACTTCCATACATGGCTACACTCCATACAAATACTTTCAGAAATGACTTCCTGACACTTAAATCTATACTCGATGTTAACAAATTTCTCTTCTTCAGAAACGCTTTCCTTGCCATTGCCAGTCTACATTTTATATCCTCTCTACTTCGACCATCATCAGTTATTTTGCTCCCCAAATAGCAAAACTCCTTTACTACCGTCATGTTGTTGTTGTTGTGGTCTTCAGTCCTGAGACTGGTTTGATGCAGCTCTCCACGCTACTCTATCCTGTGCAAGCTTCTTCATCTCCCAGTATCTACTGCAACCTACATCCTTCTGAATCTGCTTAGTGTATTCATCTCTTGGTCTCCCTCTACGATTTTTACCCTCCACACTGCCCTCCAATGCTAAATTTGTGATCCCTTGATGCCTCAAAACATGTCCTACCAACCGATCCCTTCTTCTAGTCAAGTTGTGCCACAAACTTCTCTTCACCCCAATCCTATTCAATACCTCCTCATTAGTTATGTGATCTACCCACCTTATCTTCAGCATTCTTCTGTAGCACCACATTTCGAAAGCTTCTATTCTCTTCTTGTCCAAACTAGTTATCGTCCATGTTTCACTTCCATACATGGCTACACTCCATACAAATACTTTCAGAAACGACTTCCTGACATTTAAATTTATACTCGATGTTAACAAATTTCTCTTCTTGAGAAACGCTTTCCTTGCCATTGCCAGTCTACATTTTATATCCTCTCTACTTCGACCATCATCGGTTATTTTACTCCCTAAATAGCAAAACTCCTTTACTACTTTACGTGTCTCATTTCCTAATCTAATTCCCTCAGCATCACCCGACTTAATTTGACTACATTCCATTATCCTCGTTTTGCTTTTGTTGATGTTCATCTTATATCCTCCTTTCAAGACACTGTCCATTCCGTTCAACTGCTCTTCCAAGTCCTTTGCTGTCTCTGACAGAATTACAATGTCATCGGCGAACCTCAAAGTTTTTACTACTTCTCCATGAATTTTAATACCTACTCCGAATTTTTCTTTTGTTTCCTTTACTGCTTGCTCAATATACAGATTGAATAACATCGGGGAGAGGCTACAACCCTGTCTTACTCCTTTCCCAACCACTGCTTCCCTTTCATGTCCCTCGACTCTTATAACTGCCATCTGGTTTCTGTACAAATTGTAAATAGCCTTTCGCTCCCTGTATTTTACCCCTGCCACCTTCAGAATTTGAAAGAGAGTATTCCAGTTAACATTGTCAAAAGCTTTCTCTAAGTCTACAAATGCTAGAAACGTAGGTTTGCCTTTTCTTAATCTTTCTTCTAAGATAAGTCGTAAGGTCAGTATTGCCTCACGTGTTCCAACATTTCTACGGAATCCAAACTGATCTTCCCCGAGGTCAGCTTCTACCATTTTTTCCATTCGTCTGTAAAGAATTCGCGTTAGTATTTTGCAGCTGTGACTTATTAAACTGATAGTTCGGTAATTTTCACATGTGTCAACACCTGCTTTCTTTGGGATTGGAATTATTATATTCTTCTTGAAGTCAGAGGGTATTTCGCCTGTCTCATACATCGTGCTCACCAGATGGTAGAGTTTTGTCATGACTGGCTCTCCCGAGGCCATCAGTAGTTCAAATGGAATGTTGTCTACTCCCGGGGCCTTGTTTCGACTCAGGTCTTTCAGAGCTCTGTCAAACTCTTCACGCAGTATCTTATCTCCCATTTCGTCTTCATCTACATCCTCTTCCATTTCCATAATATTGTCCTCAAGTACATCGCCCTTGTACAAACCCTCTATATACTCCTTCCACCTTTCTGCCTTCCCTTCTTTGCTTAAAACTGGGTTGCCATCTGAGCTCTTGATATTCATACAAGTGGTTCTCTTCTCTCCAAAGGTCTCTTTAATTTTCCTGTAGGCTGTATCTATCTTACCCCTAGTGAGATACGCCTCTACATCCTTACATTTGTCCTCTAGCCATCCCTGCTTAGCCATTTTGCACTTCCTGTCAATCTCGTTTTTGAGACGTTTGTATTCCTTTTTGCCTGCTTCATTTACTGCATTTTTATATTTTCTCCTTTCATCAATTAAATTCAGTATTTCTTCTGTTACCCAAGGATTTCTATTAGCCCTCGTCTTTTTACCTACTTGATCCTCTGCTGCCTTCACTACTTCATCCCTCAGAGCTACCCATTCTTCTTCTACTGTATTTCTTTCCCCCATTCCTGTCAATTGTTCCCTTATGCTCTCCCTAAAACTCTCTACAACCTCTGATTCTTTCAGTTTATCCAGGTCCCATCTCCTTAAATTCCCACCGTTTTGCAGTTTCTTCAGTTTCAATCTGCAGTTCATAACCAATAGATTGTGGTCAGAATCCACATCTGCCCCAGGAAATGTCTTACAATTTAAAACCTGGTTCTTAAATCTCTGTCTTACCATTATATAATCTATCTGATACCTTTTAGTATATCCAGGATTCTTCCAGGTATACAACCTTCTTTTATGATTCTTGAACCAAGTGTTGGCTATGATTAAGTTATGCTCTGTGCAAAATTCTACAAGGCGGCTTCCTCTTTCATTCCTTCCCCCCAATCCATATTCACCTACTATGTTTCCTTCTCTCCCTTTTCCTACTGACGAATTCCAGTCACCCATGACTATTAAATTTTCATCTCCCTTCACTACCTGAATAATTTCTTTTATCTCGTCATACATTTCATCTATTTCTTCATCATCTGCAGAGGTAGTTGGCATATAAACTTGTACTACTGTAGTAGGCATGGGCTTTGTGTCTATCTTGGCCACAATAATGCGTTCACTATGCTGTTTGTAGTAGCTAACCCGCATTCCTACTTTTTTTATTCATTATTAAACCTACTCCTGCATTACCCCTATTTGATTTTGTATTTATAACCCTGTAATCACCTGACCAAAAGTCTTGTTCCTCCTGCCACCGAACTTCACTAATTCCCACTATATCTAACTTTAACCTATCCATTTCCCTTTTTAAATTTTCTAACCTACCTGCCCGATTAAGGGATCTGACGTTCCAAGCTCCGATCCGTAGAACGCCAGTTTTCTTTCTCCTGATAACGACGTCCTCCTGAGTAGTCCCCGCCCGGAGATCCGAATGGGGGACTATTTTACCTCCGGAATATTTTACCCAAGAGGACGCCATCATCATTTAATCATACAGTAGAGCTGCATGTCCCCGGGAAAAATTACGGCCGTAGTTTCCCCTTGCTTTCAGCCGTTCGCAGTACCAGCACAGCAAGGCCGTTTTGGTTAATGTTACAAGGCCAGATCAGTCAATCATCCAGACTGTTGCCCCTGCAACTACTGAAAAGGCTGCTGCCCCTCTTCAGGAACCACATGTTTGTCTGGCCTCTCAACAGATACCCCTCCGTTGTGGTTGCACCTACGGTACGGCCATCTGTATCGCTGAGGCACGCAAGCCTCCCCACCAACGGCAAGGTCCATGGTTCATGGGTCATGTAGCAACCACATAACCCTTCGAATCATCAATGGCACTTCTCCCAGCAGGGGGAGCAAGGTTATCCGCAAGAAACGCCTATGGTTCTGGCCTGTTAAGCGACGTGGAAGGAAGACTGGTCCCAAAATACAGTCGCCAGTAATCCCGCGAGCACGCATACCGGCTGCACCGGTGCTGATGGTTCGCTGTCACCGTACCATGGGGGTTCTGTATAACATCCCACAGATGACTGTTGTGAAAGTTGGACACCACTCTGCATAAAGGTAGCCTCATCTGTGAATAGGGTGGATGACACAAATCCCGGAATCGTGATTGCCTGGCGAAGAAACCAGGACAAAACTGCACCCAGTGTGGAAAGTCTGTCGCATGGAGAATGTTCCACACAGTCGCCTGGCTAACCTTGTACTGGCGGGCCATCTGCCCAGTAGTGACAAGCCTGTCGTCTTCCACAGTGTTAATCACATGTTCCTCCAAGTCTGGTGTCCGAAGATTTCGGGTATGTCTTTCATGATTTTCTGCTTCCTGAAACGACCCTGTCTCAGACAAACGGTGAAACACTTGCGACCATTGAATGCTGTGGTGATTGTCTACATCTACATCTACATCCATACTCCGCAAGCCACCTGACGGTGTGTGGCGGAGGGTACCTTCAGTACCTCTATCGGTTCTCCCTTCTATTCCAGTCTCGTATTGTTCGTGGAAAGAAGGATTGTCGGTACGCCTCTGTGTGGGCTCTAAACTCTCTGATTTTATCCTCATCGTCTCTTCGCGAGGTATACGTAGGAGGGAGCAATATACAGCTTGACTCTTCGGTGAAGGTATGTTCTCGAAACTTTGACAAAAGCCCGTACCGAGCTACTGAGCGTCTATCCTGCAGAGTCTTCCACTGGAGTTTATCTATCATCTCCGTAACGCTTTCGCGATTACTAAATTATCCTGTAACGAAGCGCGCTGCTCTCCGTTGGATCTTCTCTATGTCTTGTATCAACCCTATCTGGTACGGATCCCACACTGCTGAGCAATATTCAAGCAGTGGGCGAACAAGCGTACTGTACCCTACTTCCTTTGTTTTCGGATTGCATTTCCTTAGGATTCTTCCAATGAATCTCAGCCTGGCATCTGCTTTACCGACGATCAACATTATATGATCATTCCATTTTAAATCACTCCTAATGCGTACTCCCAGATAATTTATGGTATTAACTGCTTCCAGTTGCTGACCTGCTATTTTGTAGCTAAATGATAAAGGATCTATCTTTCTGTGTATTCGCAGCACATTACACTTGTCTACATTGAGATTCAATTGCCATTCCCTGCACCATGCGTCAATTCGCTGCAGATCCTCCTGCATTTCAGTACAATTTTCCATTGTTACATAGGTCTCCTGATACATCCTTGCTGTCCACCGCCCGTTGCCATTTGCCTTTCCGTAAGTAAACACTATGTAGGCAAGCTCTCGATTTGAATACGGAACCATTATGTACAACGGTCTATCACATCCACTACAAGGTGAAGTGAATTCAACACATTACCAATGTCTATACCAGAAGAATGCGCTAGGGTATGAGGTAGGAGGAACAGTACCATCCTC